>NC_057751.1:13404710-13482985 GCF_004010195.1 Chiloscyllium plagiosum
TCCAGAGAGAGAGCCAGAGAGAGAGCCAGAGAGAGAGCCAGAGAGAGAGAGAGAGAGGGGGCGAGAGAGAGAGAGAGGGGGCGAGAGAGAGAGAGAGGGGGCGAGAGAGAAGAGAGGTAGAGAGAAAAGAGGTAGAGAGAAGAGAGAAAGAAAGAGAAAGAGAGAGCAAGACCGAGTGTGACACTTCTGCATGGTACTGTGGCTTGAATCTCCTGGGTGGGTTGATTTGAGGTTCAAGTCCTCCGCACCATGCTGAGCTTCAAGCTTTCTCTGTGTAATTGGGATTCCGGCTGTCTGTGTTTAAGTAAGCTTTGAGCCTTCTGTGTTTAAATGGGATTCGAGGTCTCTGTGTTTCAGTCGGTTCATGCCCCCATGAGGACTAAAGGGAGAAAGGGGTTAAAGACCCCTCATGGTGAAATTTGAGGCTCTGCGAGTCTTTGTTCTGGGGAAGAGAGTGGCTTGGATTGTGGTGCCATGTGGTCAGTCTAACTTCAGTGAAAGGATGCAAAAAAAAACAAGAAACGCTGAAATTAAGGTTGTACTCGTACTTAGGTTGAAGGAGGGAAGTTTCAATGTAAATTGCGCCATGCTGAGTGTTTGATGTTTAAATGTTTTGGTTTGTTAAAATACTGGTTCAGAAAATCCCTTTAAGTAACTGTTTTGCCTTGTTTCAATCAGGATTGTAATTCAGTGTGTTTTGTGGGCTGTGTAATGGGGCAGATATTGTTTTTACACTTAAAAAAGGACATAATATTGTACAATTTCAAAAAAAATTATCAAATTTATACCTTTAAACAAATTGTTTGAGTGCCTTGAGCCCTCGATGTGTTTGAAATTCTACAATGCCTGTTTAGAAAGAAACAGTTGGTCAGTGGTCATGCTTTAACCAGATAAGAGTATTGTATTAAAATATCTTTGCTGCTGTGTTTTTAATGCAGAGAATTCACAAAAAGAGTGCATTTTTAGTTTGATGTTTTGCTAAGATTGGAGAGAATATTAGAGCTTGAGGCTGAGCTGTTTCAGTTCTGTTAGTTATTGTTAAGACTCCACTGGCCCCTTCATATTGCAAGTTCAAAGAATGTCAAAATAGGCAGAAACAATTTAGTGTAGTTAAATGTGTGACTGTCTTCATACTGATAACCACTTTGGCAAGGAAGGTACGAGAGGAAATGCAAACATACTTTCAGCAGCCAACATTGTCTCGGGAGATTCTCCATTCACAGGTAAAGCACACCTTCGAACCACCACCCACCCTCCACAACCTGACCCAACAGATTCAATTAGGTCCTCAGGCATGAGTATGTAAAGTGAAGAAATTAACAACAGTGAAAAGGAGCTCTATACACTTTTTGTCAGTGGCCTTCCTACGGACATTGAACCATATAAACTTTTACCTTGTCTTTTGATCATTTAAGGGTTCACTGATGGTTCACTGATCAAGCTAACGTCACAACAGCCAGTTGGCTTTGTTACATTTAACAACATGGTGGGAGCAGAAACAGCAAAGAATGCTGCATTCACCTCGCCTGCTGCACTGCACACTCAGACGCACTGGTATCCTCCGTCTGAAGCATCTCTGCAAGGATGGAAGTCTCGTCAGTTTTGTGGACCATTTAACTGCCCTTATCAAAGAAATCAGATTTTTCAGAGGAGTGATGCAAGAACAGACTAAATTATTTTTTTTAAGGTTTGACTTTACTGAAGGAGATCTTGGAGAACTGGCTCATTTCTACTGGACTTGGAGGGGATAGAGTGGTCACTAAGGGCTGTGGACTTAAGAACTTTACTGGTGAATTTTTTTTCTACATGGTAGGATTCTTCAAATTCTAATTACTTTAACAGACTAGTAAATTTTGTTGTTATAATCATTGTATACTGTGTGTCAATAACTTGCTTAAATACTGGCAGCCAGAGTCTTATGAAAGCTGGTAGTGCCATCTCTGTGGTTACCATGAAACAATAAAAGGAAGGAATGGGAATGTGTGTAGGGTAATAAGCAGGCAGGGAAAGAGTTAAGTTCTGAGTTTTGTGAAACAAGGGGTTTAGCTGAGCATGACTCAGATCAGACAAGAACTTACAGGTAACAAAGGTGCTGGAGGCAAGGGTAATGGGTTAACAAGGTGGAAAACCAGTCATCATGTACAGCCATTTAACAATATTGGAAGCATTCAATATTCAAGGTTAGCTAACAAGAGGAAAAGTATCCAGTCAACAAGGTTAAGAACATTCATTGTATAACAGAAAAATGCTTAGTCTCTGCGATTGATACATATTAATTGGGTGACCATTACAATCAATGAGTATGTTGCCTTATCTGGATGCTCCTTCCTGTGAAATGACTATATAGTTAATTGAGAAACTGTTGTTCCAGAGAAGACTCCTGTCCCTGTGCACACAGGCGATGGTTCTCTCTCCCTCCTAGGCCCGGAAGAAAGATGAAGGAGGTAAAACTACATTATGTCTCTGAGCGTTTTGCTTCGACTGAGGTGGTGGTGGTGGTGGTGTGGGGAGGGTTTCAGATAGGTTAAGTTATTCTGTATTTTGTTCTCTTTTGTTTGGGTTGAATTCGGTAATCTTGAAAATAAATTGTTTGGTTTAACACGAGGTGGTTTGACCAGCAGCATCGTTCCTTGAATACCCACCTTATACCTGCTTAAACTAAACTAGTGAAGTTAGGATCTGAGCCACTTTCTTGGAATGCCTGTTCCATAACATGCCTCTCTACTCAGTGTTGAAAAATTTATTTACATGACTTTGTCATAATGCAATGATTAGGTCAGAATATGTTCAGTGACCTTGTGACCCCAGCTCAATTAACAAGAGTTTGAACTAGAGATATTAAAATGCAGCCTTCAACAAGCATATTTAAAAGGAGCTTTCTGATGGCAGCAGACCATTGTTGCATTTATGTTGACCATCTGTGTTCTTTTGAGAACTATTCCAAAATTGTTTGAGCAGCTATTCTAGTTAATCAATTTTCATTTGGGAATTGTAATTTAGATGAGATTATTAGATTACCTACAGCATGGAAACAGGCCCTTTGAGCCCAACAAGTCCACATCGACCCTCCGAAGAGTAACGCACCCAGTCTCATTTACCTCTGACTAATACACCAAACACTATGGGTAATTTAACATGGCCAATTCACCTCACCTGCACATCTTTGGACTGTGGGAGGAAACCGGAGCATCCAGAGGAAACCCACAGAGACACAGGGAGAATGTCTGTGTGGAGTTTGCACACAGTCACCCAAGGCTGGAATTGAATCTGGGACCAGAGAACTGTGAAGCAGCAGTGCTAACCACCGAGCCACCGTGCCGCCCCGAAAAATCTGAAGATTTTTAAACACTATTGCAATCTTCTCAGCTTTCTCAAATAAAAGTGACTGCAGGTGTCTAGTTATGTGAAGAAAATAAAGTTCCAATCTCACCAGACCATCCTCCCCCAATAAAGATATTTTGACTGTTTTCATATTACAAGACATGACATTAACTGACAAAGACCACATTTTTTCAGCACAGGCACTCATTCCACAAGTCTAAACAAAATGTTTTTAACAATGATGTGCGTGTGTGTTGGGTTTTGCACAACCTGCCCTTTTCTCCGTTCTTTGTCAATGTGCCAGGAATCCAATTTTTTTTTTAAACTTATACAGAACTTTGCATGGAGTACCTTTTTTGCCCCAAAATTCAAGAAATGAAGAATAAAGGTTATTTGGGAAGTTTACCACAAATAGTAATGTTTAACATAGTGTTCTACCGGAAATCAGTACAGGAATTAATATGGGAAATGGAAAAACATAATTAAGGTCAAAAAGAAATAGCAGTTGCACATCTTGCCAAATATGCTGAAAGAATGAAGTTCTTTGTTTGGGTTAAAAAAATTCTTAGTTTATGGTTGTATACAAATACCTGGAAACCAAAGTGCAATCATATAATGTCACTGGCTGACAGTTTAATTTGTTACTAGAAATGGACAACTGATGAATATGGTTTATTAATTGTTCGTGTGAATCATTGAAGTCTGTTCGGAGTTCAAGACAGGAAATGTTACTATCCAAAAAGGTACATATATACCTAAGATAACACAAATAACCTTTCTGAAACATACAATTCCGTTGTATAATTAATAACAAGTATTAACAGTAACGATAAGATTGCATCGAAATTTCTGAAACATTTGGTGGAACATAAACTCCCACAAAGAGGCACATTTTCAATGCTGTCTTACAAAAGGGATTCTTAAGACTCGTTTATTGAAAGCAGTCAATTTATCACTTAAACATTGGAGAAATTCATAAAGATGCTTTGGAGACCCATATCTTAAGAGGTGAATTCAAATCCATGCAAAGCTGGTTAAGTCATTAGACCTTCTTAAAAATCACTGTGCGATGCCAGACGAGGGATGTGAACAGATTTGTCGTACTTTTCCTCCCAGCACGATCAAAAAGTTGGGCATGAATAATTTTTGGAACAAAACTTTGAAGTCAAAGTTGTGATTGGAGATATGTAAAATTAAATTTTCTCTTCTGCGTATCCTTCATATGCAAGAAATATAAAAGAAAATCTATTACATTAAGTCCTTCAGGAATTATGCCTTTGAAATTATTGCAGTTCACCTTCCCCCTCCCCCCATTTGCATTAGTTCCATTGATATGAGAAACCTAACAATGGACATAATGAGGAACTGCTATAGACTGTCATCTTATACAACAACACCCACAGTGCTGTTAGAAAGTGAGTTCCACAATTTTGATCAGCAACAGTAAAGCAACAGTGATCTAGTTCCAAGACAGGATGGTGTGTGGCTGCAATAGGAACACGATAGGTAAGTCTGCTGCTATTACCAAATTCAAGTAGGAAAGATACAGTTATGGAAGCTGTTCTTGAATGAGCCTTAGTAGTTGTTGCAGGATATCTTGCAGATGGTATATACTCCTGCCACTCAGCATTGGTCATGGAGTGAATGAATATTTAAGATGTCGAATGGGGTTCCGATCAAGCATGCTGCCTTGTCTGCACAAGTGTTAAAATTGGGATATCTGGTCAGCACGGACGGGTTGGACCAAAGGGTCTGTTTCCATGCTGCACATCTCTATGACAAGCAGGAGGCTGGAAGAACACAGTAAACCGGGCCGCATCAGATGGAGAAGTCAACGTTTCCAGTTTAACCCTCTCTCTAACTTAATTTGGAAGATTTGCTCTCGACTCTGACTCTCCAGCATGTGCAGTCCTCACTTTCACCTATAGGTACTAGGTAGTTGACCTTCTCGTTCCTTGGGTCCCAAAAGCTACAGAGTTGAATGGGTCAGCAAGGAAAGTTGAATCTGACTACATTGTTGAAAGTTAAAAAGAAATTGAATATTCAATTTGTAATTGGTTTAACAAATGTTGCAAAATGAGGGGAAAAAAAGTGAATTTCAGAAATGTGGCTTAGATTAGTTTAAAGATTGTGGCTGATCCCATTGGGCAAATCTGTTCTAATTATTCAAAGTTCATGTGTAGAGAAACAATGATGTCCAGGTGCTACAATTCACAGGAGCATAATAAAACCAAATATAACACCAAGGCACAGAAGGAGTTCAGGTGAAATGACCAACAGTTTGGTGAAACAGGTTGGTTTTAAGCAATGATGAGAAAGACATAAGAAAGTAGAGAGATGTAAGGGAAAGCACACAACCTTGGTCACTGAAAACACAGCCAGCAGGCCGGAGGCAATCAATATCAAAGCTGCTCAAGAGGCTGGAACTTAAGGTCAGGGATCGTGCAGTGTAGGGCAGCTGGTGAAGATTGTACAAATAGAGTGGGCCAAGGTGTGGAAGGGCTTGAATAAATAGAAGTTGACTTTTCCTGATGTCAAGTACTTCCCAATCAAAATCAGATGTACTGAAATTCAAAACAAAAATCATGACCGTTTAGGGTACAAGCAATCATTTAATGTTATGGACCAGGACAGCCCCTCAAAACATTTCAAAAAGGAAGCCCAGATCCTAATTTGGCTGTTATTTTTAAGCAGTGAATATTCCAGGAGAAATGCCACTGGTCAAACCATTTAAACAAAACCAAAAAAAAAACTTACAACATTATTGAATGAAACACAAACCACACAAAACAGAATACCTTAACCTATCTGAAAACCCAACAGATGTCAACTTAATGATGCTGTTCCAAATACTTGCTACAATCCCCATAAACAGCCCTTGGCACAAAATGTAAAATCAAACACAAGTTCTTACAGGAGAGGAGAGAAGTCAGAGAGAATGTATCACCCTGGATCGGTTTTTTTGGTCCAGCAGCTTCCCCCTCTGCCCTCCCCCCCGCAAAAAAAAACAAACCAGACAAAAGCTGAGCTGGGAGAATTGTACAAGGTTTTTTTTAAACTTTGAAGCCTTCTGCCCGAGGCAGTATCTGTTAGCTATTATCAAATTATTCCTAAAAAGCAACACCCCGGACTTTTCGGAGTCTGTGTCATTTACGACCTCTCAAAAATAAAACCCCAAGGACTGCATAACCTTGTGAAAGGAGCAGCTTTGTCACATTAAGCCAATTATATTTTGCTTGAATTATGGAAATTTAAGTTTCAATTCTTTGAACTATAATGAACAGATAGAAAATCAATCATTATTCTGGTCTAACTATTGACAGCATCCTGCATTGTGTCCCCTAACACATTACACATTAAATAGCTGAAGGACTGAGATAACACTTATGAATTCAAACAAATGTACTGGCTCACAATCGTAACCATGATGGAAGATATAAAATTTTCCATTTGTTTATGTTTGCTGGTACAGACTTGGGCCTCTTCTGCAGTGTATAATTCTACGATCAACATTTTAAGTTTAATAATTGCACCCATTTGAAGTAAACTGGAAACATTTACATTTGACATGCATCATTAAGTTGCTATGATTACATGACTCCTTGTCACAAAGTACTTGCAGGCTTGGACTTAAATCAGCCCATGTTGGGACTTGTTCTTGTTGCCAAAGTACATGCAATTCGGTTTCAGGTCAACGGTATCTCTCCAGCTAATTGACTGTGGGAGATCCAGTGATGGCAATGCCACTCAATGTCATGGGGAGATGATTAGATTCTCCGGTTGGTGATGTCATTGCCTTGTATTTGTAGGGCACAGATGTTTGTTCCCACTCATCAGCTGAAGCCTGAAGATTGTCTCAGTCTTGCTGTAAATTACTTCTGTGCATGAAGAGTTGCCATAGTTCTCAATGTTGTCCAACTGTCAATAAACATCCCAATTTTGACATTAATGAAGAAAGGAAAGTCATTGCTCGAACATCTAAAGGTGGTGCACCTCAGATACTGTGCTGAGAAAACAGGGATTCTTTTGATGCAGTGGTAATGTCCTTACCTCTAAACAGGTTCAAGTCCAAAGTGGTCTGGAGGGGTGTCACAGCATCTCTATGGAAGCTGATTATGAATAACCTCTTGACCAGGAGGATCATAGAATCCCTAGTGTGGAAACAGGCCAATTGGCCCAATAAGTTCACACCGACCATCCAAAGAGTAATCCACCCAGACCGATTTCCCTACCCTGTTACTCTACATTAACTCCTGACTAATGCACCTAACCTACACACTTCTGAACACTCTGGGCAATTTAGCATGGCTAATTCACCTAACCTGCATATCTTTGGACTATGGGAGGAAACCAGAGCACCCAGAGGAAACCTACACAAACATGAGGAGAATGTGCAAACTCCACACAGACAGTCACCCGAGGCTGGAATCAAACTCTGGTCCCTAGCACGGTGGAGGCAGCTGTGCTAACTACTAAGCCACTATGCCATCTAAAATGTTCCAGTGTAATTAAAAGATGTGAATTGCCGTACTTTTAGGAACTCCTGCAGTATTGCCTGTGTTGCTGGAAAAGCACAGCTGGTCAGGCAGCATCCAAGGAGAATCGATGTTTTGAGCATAAGCTCTTCGTCAGGAATGCCTTAAAGAGATTATACTCAAAACGTCAGCTCTCCTGCTGCACGGATGCTGCCTGACCGGCTGTGCATTTCCAGCACTACACTTTTTGACTGATCTACAACAGCTGCAGTCCTCACTTTCTCCTATTAAGACTACCTGGCCTCCAAAACAAATTATATGTGCTGTGCATTCTTCTCATAGCAGCATTTGACCAAATGTGGATAATGTCAAAGACTATCACCCTCCTTTCATTGAGTTCAGCTCTTTGTCTATGATTATGCCCATGTTGTACTACTGTCTGAGTCAATTGGCCCAAGTGAAACTTCAACCTGCTCTTTGCTCCATTTTCTCTGTGCAAGTGTTACTTGATAACATTGTCAATGACATCTTCCACCACTTTGCTCATAATAGAGAGTTGGCTTAAGGGACAGCAATTGGGTGGACAGGAATTGGGTGGACAGGACAGATTTAGGGCTCTGTGCTGCAATGGTAGTGTCCCCATCTCTGGACAAGGATACGCAGATTCAGGCTCCATTTACTTCAGAGGTGTGGAATAATACCTCCGAACAGGTTGATTAGAAGATATCTCAGAACAAATTTAAGTAACTTCCCTAACATCAGGTTGATACCAGCATCATAGCTGTTCTGCAATGGATTGGCCAGCGACAAAGCTAATTCTGCAAAACAAATCTTTACTATTTGCCCAACAAATTTATGGACTTTGCAGGATCCAGTGCCTTCAGCTGTTTCATAATATCACACCAAGTGAATCAAATTGGCTGAAGATCGGCATCCGAGATCGCACCACAATGTCAAATGGATTAACCTATTCAGTCCTTCCGACTGATGACCGTTCCAAATGCTTCAATGCACCGGTCTCCTCGGAGGATAGAAATAATTAGAGTATTCTCCTGTTAGTTTTTTTAACACTTGTACACCACGATTCATGCCACTGTAAAGCTTCAATCAGATCTATTTGTTGTGAGATAGCTTAGATTTGTCAGTCACATTCCGTTTCCACTGTTTGGCATGTCAATATTGTGGAGCTTCATAAGGTTGACATGGGGCTGTTCCTGACATGCCTTCTGGCAATCTTCATTGAAGAACAATTGTTCCCTTGACTTGATGATAAATAGAGTGGAGAAAATGCCAGGCCATGGGAGGACAGTTGAATGCAACTCTACTGATGATGGTCAACATCATTTCATGTATGCCCAGTTTTGACCAGCTGTACTGGTTCTCAATCTACATTATTTAGCATAGTCGTGGCACAACGCAACATGCTGGAACTTAAGTTTAGGGTATCCCCAGTTCAGCAAGGCAAAACAGTATGAACATAACACAATCAACAGGCCATGGCCTTCTCTCATAGTTTCGCACATCAGACTGTCGATCAACAGCAGCATGAAGAAACAAGTTAACGGTCCAAAATAAAAGGGGTGGAAGTTCTCTCTCAATTTTGTTGGATATTTTTAGACATTTCTAGCCCAATATTAGGTTGCTGTCTTTCTTACCTCAAGGTTGCTACACCTCATGTTGACTGAACACAAAGTATCCTGATGGGTTTCTGAAATTGATATTAGGCCCCTTAAGTTAGTAAGGGCTGAAAGCCAATTTTAGGCCTCTTCCAAGAAGGTGGTTCATGCAAAGTATACTAGGTATCAAGACTGCAGTGAAAATTAAAAATCCTTTACATTTTTTTTTAAAAACAGGAGTATAACCCCTCTACCCCACCTCTACACAGTGCCATCTGTTCACAACTTATTTTTGTTTACATGTTTCTTTCATTTTAACGACTAACTGGCATTAACTATGTTATTCCACTTGTCTTTTAAAAAAAAAGAAATGCTGAAGTCTATCTCAATTGAAAAAGAAATCCAAAACTTCAAGCACTGACTAATATGACCAATAGCAGGGAATTGTGACTTAAATCTGTCATGAATTTCCATTTCCACCTTCCCACCCCCCCCAAATCCCATCATTTTTGAATGGATTTCTCTCATAAAAAAAGCATCAGTGGTGGCATTCTCCAACCTGATCTCCATATTGTGTCACTGTCAACAGCCCTGGGAACAGATGAATGACCCTGCTGCTACTTCCCAGACAAAGGATTCATTGCGGCTGGTGCTGCGGACACAGCAGAGGTCCCTGATGGCCTGTCCCATTTTTGCCTGCACCGCCACTTCTTTTTCCGTCTGACTAAGCAGAAGCCTAGGTAGATTCTCACTGTCTTCCGCGGCATTGAACGATTAGCAGACACAGAAAGCCACTCCTGTGCCTTTGACAATGGAAACAGGTCAGATTTCTGATTGCATTTACAGCAGCTTCATGCAGGAGTATCTCATGAAAACGTCAATATACTTGGACATAAACAATTATTGTTCAGCTGTATCCCAGACTAATCAGGGTAAGATTCTTAGTTCATGAATGTGTTTGACAGATGACCATCTCTTACTCCAGCTCCTTTGTTTCATCAAATGGCTAATGAAAACATTGCATAAGCATTTGACTCTCCTCTTCGTTTAACACTTAGTTTATTAACAAAGGAGCAAAACACCTTGGTAGCTATTACTACACAACAATAAATTAGATCTCAATTAAAACTCCCCTTATTTCAATAGTATGGAAAGTTCATAATACCCTTACATCCTTCTAACAAACCAGCTTTGCTATGATTAACAACCTCATAATAATCTGAATTAAATATGGTTAATAGCTGTCACATTTCAGTAAAACATATAAAATTGTTTGTATGTTGGATAAAGAATTAATATTTCACATGTTCTGACACAGTTTAGGAGTTTAAGGACACCAACGATACCCAGTAGGGTGCAGTCAACAAAACGAGCAGATATTTTTAAAACAACCTTGCTGAGATAACACAACCAAATAGATTGGGGAAAAGTTCAACATTCCAAAGATATTTATTTGTAAAGCCTCTCTAATAATATATTACTGCAACATGTTAAACAAATTAAGGCAACACTCTCAAAACTTGAAACAATATTAAATCGTTTAAGTGAATTTCAAGCGATCTGCTGAAATATTAAAGTACTGCTTATAATGATTCCCAGTAAATTCAAGACATGACAGGCAGAAAAAATACAGCTTTCAACATAGCAAGCATTTAAATCTTGTGGTTTCAGTGAAAGTACCAGGAAAACAGGTTTTAGGGCTTATTTTCTATTTCCGACATCGAAAAACCAAAACAAACATACCACCGGAATAAAAAGGCAAGCAAAACGTACTTACATCTTACAAGTCCAAAAAAAAAATTACAAAATGAAGGACTTAAAGGAAGCTGAACCATGTAGAGTCCTGTGTAAATGTGATACCACAACTGAGAGCAGAAAGCAGGAAGCAGTGATATGGTTAGTTATTCAGCCTACATACACCTCCCCCACCCCCATCCTAACAGCTGTAGGGGCCATTATCCCTATCACACAGCGCACGTACATAGTCCAAACAAAAAGTGCTTCTCAGTACGATTAGGTCTGCCTGTGAAACAAATAAAAAAAGGAGTAAAAACAAAACCTATTCTATTAAATCCTTGTCGTGCTTAACCAGTACTACGTGGTCTTATGATCTGAGGAAGCGCCAGTATTATTTTTTCCTTCAGTCTGCAGTTCACATCCTGAGTATTCATGTTTGATTAGATTGTAAATCTTTAAAAGCCTCAGCAAAGAAGGCGTGTTTAAAGGGACTGTGAATGCGAAATAGAGGCTCTGCCCTTTTGAAAAAAATAGCTGGTTCCTCCCTGTGGGAACTCCAGTAGGAGCGTTGCTATGAGCGCTGCGCTTAACTGATATTGTGCCGTAGCCACTGACGTGAGGAGCTGAACGACAATCCCTTTTTTTAAAAAAAGCTTCTCAGTGGTCTCTCTGATGTAATCTCAGAATGCCGAACAGCTGATACCAAAGGAATCCACCCAACATACCTCACACATCCAGTCTTGCTGCCAATCACATGCCTTGGCATGCTTTAACGCCACAATTTTTGTCCGTTTCTCACTTCAAGGGTTTCTACATAATATGACAAAAATGTTGACTGTCATAATGAGGTTCCATCTATTTTATGATGTTCACTTAGTGCGAGTTTTTCATTTGACTGACAATTGACATTTGACTGCGTTAACTTCAAGAACACATCTGCCAAATTCGCACTTTTCAGTGCATTTTTTTTTGCCAGTGAATACTCGCCATCCAACCCATCTCTGGTACATTCTGATCATTGGTGTTCAGTGATACAGGCATTGTTTTAATACCTCCATCACAACATTGTTTACACGTGAGTTTGTTCAAAATGTCAACTTTTTCACACAGACCTGGTGCAAATGTGGAATGAGCTGCCAGAGGAAGAGGTGGAGGCGAGTACAAATGCAACATTTAAAAGGCATCTGAATGGCTATATGAATAGGAAGGATTTGAAGGGATATGGGCTGGATGCTGGTAGGTGGGACTACATTGGGTTGGGATATCTGGTCAGCATGGATAAGTTGAACTGAAGGGTCTGTTTCCGTGCTGTACATCTCTATGACTCTGTCTTAATTTGCTATGATTGTTTCTAACACAAAATTCATTGTAGAAGATGAAGATTAATTGGTTCGGGGAACAGACAGGCATTTCTGTGCCCATAGCTCTGACTCCAGGATGGTCTGCTGCCTTCCTGATGTGGGTCAAGAGAGGAAGGAATGTTTGCAGAATATTTTTCTGGGTGAGCCTGAACAGCCAGAGATCATGGTTCACGTAGACAATAACTTGTGCAAGAAACAAAGGGCCTGTTTCCACACTGTCAGGATTCTATGAAAAAAAAGCAGGAGATTGAAAAGTAAAATCTCAAAAGCAGTAGTTTCAGAATTACTTCCAGTCCCACATTCTTATGAAATAACAGAATTGAACATGGGGCTGGACGTGCTACGGAAGAGAGCATCAGATTTCTGACCAATTGGACCTGCCTCTGTTCAGGTGGGAACTGTTTATTAGTAGGCCAAGGGCTAACATGTTTGCAGTGAGGTTTAAACTAGCTCAAAATGGCATTGGGAACTTGAGTGGGAGCTCAGATTGAGATAAGAAAAACTAGTAAAAGGAATTAGAAAAGTAGGAAGCAAAAACAGAAGACAGATTAAACACAGGCAAGCATCAAATAGGATTCCATTTCAGAATGTTAAAAAAAGCAGAGTTAAAGGCACCCAATCCGAATGTATGTAACATTCACAAAAAGCTTGATGATTTGACTGCACAATTTCAGGTTAATCAGTATGATTTTATTGCTGTTGTGGAGGTGTGATTGCAGGGTGACCGAGATTGGGAACCAATTATCCAAGAATGTCTGGCATTTAGAACAGACAGGAAGAAAGGAAAATGGTGAGGGTAGCATTCTTAATTCAGAACAAAATCACTTCATACATAAAAGAAATTTTTAGATTGAAGGATCTTAATGTACAATTTGTTTGGCAGAACTAAGAAACAGCAAAAGACCACAAACATTGGGAGTGTTTGTAACCATCATTGTAATGTCCATCATAATTTAGATAAGGAAACCCGAGATCCAAATAACCTGAGTAACAATGGAAAAGTTCAATTTACATGTAAACAGCAAATCAGCATTAATGCTGTGGAGGATGATTTCCTGGAGCATGTAAAGATGGGTTGCTTTGAGCTGTATGTTGAGGAGGCATCAAGAGATTAAGTTATTTTGGATTTCATGTTGTGTAATAGGTAAGACATAATTAACATAATGAGCCCTCCTGAAGAAGGGCTCATGCCCGAAACGTCGATTTTCCTGCTCCTTGGATGCTGTCTGACCTGCTGCGCTTTTCCAGCAACACATTTTCAGCTCTGATCTCCAGCATCTGCAGTCCTCACTTTCTCCTAAGAAATAATTAACAACCTTGCTGGAAAGGAACTTTTGAGAAATACTGAGCAGAATGTGATAGAATTGTGCAGTAAGCTGAAATGTGATGTGGTTCATTCTGAAAATGCTGACCATGTGGGAGGCACAGTGGCAGTGGGCGGCACGGTGGCGCAGTGGTTAGCACTGTTGCCTCACAGCGCCAGGGACCCGGGTTCAATTCCCGCCTCAGGCGACTGACTGCGTGGAGTTTGCACATTCTCCCCGTGTCTGCGTGGGTTTCCTCCAGGTGCTCCGGTTTCCTCCCACAATCCAAAAATGCGCAGGTTAGGTGAGTTGGCCATGCTAAATTGCCCGTAGTGTTAGGTGAAGGGGTAAATGTAGGGGAATAGGTCTGGATGGGTTGCGCTTCGGCGGGTCGGTGTGGGCCGAAGGGCCTGTTTCCACACTGTAAGTAATCTAATCCTAAGAAAGGAAATTATGAAGGTCAGAGGGTGGCCCGGTGGCCTAGTAGTTAGCACTACTGCCTCATGGTGCAATGGATCAGGTTCAATGCAACCGTTGGGCAACTGACTATGTGGGGGGTTGTGCATTCCCTCCATGTTTGCATGGGTTTCTTCCAGGTTATCTGGTTTCCTCCCAGAGTCCAAAGATGTGCAAGTTAGTTAGATTAGTTATGCTAAATTTCCAATAGTGTCCAGGCTTATGCAGATGAGGTGGATTAGTCATGAGAATGCAATCTTATAAGGATAAGATGGGAGGTGGGTCTGGAGGCGATGCTCCTCAGAGTGTCAGTGTGGACTTGATGGCCCGAATGGCCTGATTCCACACTGTAGGGATTCTAAATTGACTCTGGTGGATGAGAAAAATAGGTAAAGAAATTTGACAGTGGACAGGCAATGGCCAGTATTTAAAGAAATGCGACACAGCCCACAACAGATATACACAGCTCGAAAACACACAAGGCAAGAAAAGTCAACATTGGTAATGCAGGAGGTTCAAGATTGCATTAGATCTGAAGAACAAAAACAGAAATTGCTGAAAAAGCTCAACAGGTCTGGCAGCATCTATGGAGAGAAATGAGAATTACATTTTAGGTCGAGTGACCCTTCCTCAGAAGAGCATCCACCGTTCTTTTGGTTCTTATTTAGATCTGAGGATGTAGTTTATAAGGATGCTAGAAAAAGTTGTAAACCTAAGGATTGGGGGCAACTTAAAGATCAGGAAAGGAAGACTAAGGAACTAATTAATAAAGTGAAAAGAGAATATGAATACAAACTAATGAGGAACATAAAGGCAGACTGCAAGAGCTCCTTTAGGTATGTGAAAAGGAAAAGATTAGCTAAGACAAATATGGGCCCAGTACAGTATGGGCAGGAGAATTCATAGTGGAGGACAGGGAAATGATGGAGAAACTAAACAGTTACATTGTTTCTGCCTTCATAGAATAAGTTAAAGAAAATTTAACAGAAATCTCAGTGAACAAGGAACTTGTGAAACTGAGGAACTAAAATAAATGAATATGAGTAAAGAGGTAGTTCTAGAAAAGTTAGCTAGTTTGAAGGTTGATACATCCCCTAGACTAGAAATAAATGGTGAACACTGGATTCTGAAATGGTGTTGGAATTGGTATTCCCTTGCTTTTGTAGTTAAAATGTAGAAGCCTTCCAACTCAGTGAAAATTTGGCTCCAATTGTAGGTTAATTTTAATACATCGAGCCACAAAGCAGATCCATTCCAATTCAAGGACCTGGTCTATAAAATCAAAAAATGGTCAGACCTCATTGCTGACTATATAAACTACGTAAATTTTGATGGTTCTGGCAAATCTGATGTCAAACTGAGACTCTATGTCCAGTATCCTTTCCCAGTGGTGGTATTCTTGCAAACAAACTTTAGACTTCTGACAATGCTTACTCCAATTTCACGGTGTGCAGCTTGTTTGTTACATTGCACAGTACCTTTAAGATTCCCGTCTGGTCAAATATGCTTTTTTCTGTGCTCAACTGTTCAGCTGCAGATGCAGACAGCTGAGAGGAATGCAGTTTTCCAGTACTCCTATTTCACACTTCTAAAAGTGTGACCTCCAGCAATAAGAAACCTGCTGCCATAGAAGAAAATTCTGTTGAATTTACAGCAGATTCGCCATGACGGCACATGAAAAGATCTGAATAATGTCAATGGACAAAAACATTCTGAAGACTGGAAGAAATGCCAAATCAAAAGCCTTGCTTCGCACCAAAGCGGAAAAGCTGGAGGGTAGCATAAGACAGTGTTGGTGTGAGTTCCCTGTCTGAAATCGCAACCTCTTCAGCAACAACTCCATCAATGTTTGGGTGTGATCAGAAAGAAGAATCCAGTCCAATCTGTTTCATTTTGCATTTCATAATAAGTACTCTTGGCTAGTTTCCCATATTATGTCCCCTGTACTCTTGAGGACATTCAAAATATTGTTTCTGGTATCTTAATTTTTGACAAATCTCAATCTCCTTTTGTAGCTATGCTCAATGGCCTACAGGGACTCCCATTCAAAACTGAGGTTGCTCCCCCACCCCCAAACCATCCAAGGTATCAAGATGTGAACAGAAGGGAGGAACTTGAAGTAATCACCAAGTGAAAAAGTAATGGGAAACCTATTAGATTTAAAGGCTGAGAAGTCCTGTGGGCCAAACGGTCTGCATATCATGTCTTTTAAGAGAAGTAGCAGTTTGGATCATGAATATATTGGTCTTAATCTTCAAAACATTTGTAATTTCTGGAATGGTCCCAGTGGATTGGAAAATAACACATGCAACACCTTCATTCAAGGAAAGGGGGAGACAGAAAGCAGGAAACAATAGGCTAATTAACTTAACAGATATCATAGGAAATTGCTGGAATCCATTATTAAGGAGGTTATAGCACGATACTTAGAAAATCATAACATAGGTAGAGTCAACATGACCTTTTTGAAAGGGAAGTCATATTTAACTCAGTTATTAGAATTTAGAGATGAATAAAATGTGGCACAGATGTAGACCTGTAGATGTTGTGTGCTTTGATTTTGAAAGGCATTTGATAAGGTTTCACATCAGAGGTAGAAAACAAAGATGGTTGGCTAAAAAGGAGCACAGAACAGGGATAAATGGATTTTCTCAAGTTGACAAACTCTAATCAGTGGAGTGCCACTTCTTCCTTATTAACACTATTAAAACTTTATAACCCCTCAGATCAATTTCTGTAACAGTAATCTGATCTCTGCCAAAGTTCTAACAAATCTGCTCTGTACCTTTTCACTGTTTGTCATTCTTCAAAAAGTATTCCCATTGTAATTAACTGAAAACTTTTGTATGGCTATATAGCACAGTGACTGAGCATAATGTTTTTGAAGAACAAACGTGATTAAATTTAGACTTACTGAACTACACTCATAAATCTTAAAAATGTAACAACGAGAATCCAAAAAGAATTCTTTTTCAGTGAGCATATTTGCTTGGAACAATATTTCATTACAGCCTTGAAATCATTGATAGTAACTGTTGATACACTGCTTCCACAGGTTGATAGGAAGTCTTAGTATTCTGCAAGATCCTGAGTCTCATTTAAAAAGGTACTTATTTAGGAATTTAGACAGTTCCAAGATATAATGGATGTTTTCAGGATATTAAAGAGAACACATAGAGGAATGGAGTGAAGCAATTTTAACTTTTTGTGAAGGGACATAGTTCAAAATTAGAACCAGGTCTTTGACGAGTGAAATTAGGAAGTGCACCCACACACAAAATGGTGGTAGAAATTTGGAGTATACTTTTGCAAATTGCAATTAATGCTGGCAAGCACCGAGAAAAATGAAAACAGCAGCTGAATGGGAACACCACAATCTGCAAATTCCTTGCGAAGTTATTGTTATGAAGATATGAGTGTACTGTACCTTTAAGAAAGTTAAAAGATAGTATAACTACCTGACAGTACCAAGTATTCTCAACAAGATACAATGTAGCATGTCGCCCAGCAGTTAGGGTAGCTGGTTGCCCGGAGACATTAACAGATTCGAATTAGGCGAATCAGTTTAAATAATACCCCCCACAAAAAAAAACCCAATCCAGTTTGAATTTAGTATATTGACAATCTTAAAAGCCAATGACACAATCGAATGCTTTGGGGGTATAAGACCCGGGAAAATTGAACAGTTGGGAGGAGAACCGCCAATGCACCAACATGTGAAGACTACCCGAAAAATAGCTCTCTTAAAGGTACCTTTATCGATCAGTAAACTGTGAAGCAGAATTCCCAAGAAGAAAAGAAGACTGGAATACAGAGAAGAACCGAAAGCTGCCTGGTTTTGAGGTAAGAAGTTTTGTTTTGTAAATCTTAATCAGGAACACAATAGAAAGACAGAAGGATAGAAAGAAATGAGAGAGAGTTAAACAGTTATGACATGGGGTAAACCCTCCTGCTTAATTCAAACCAGCAACACAGAAAAGATTTATCTTGTGCAGTAATCTATGAAAAAGCAAGAGGCCAAGAACTATTTAGAGTAAAAATTAACAACTTTATTTCTGAAAGTCTAACAGAGAATAATTAACTCACAACTATTTACAACTCCTTCCTCTAACCTATCTTTTACTTTCCCTTCTATAATACTGCTCCGATAAAAATCCCGATTAAGATTTACAAAACAAAACTCATCTCAAAACTAGGCAGCTTTCGGTTCTTCTTTGTATTCCTGTCTTCCTTTTCTTCTTGGGGATTCTGCTTCAATATACTAAATTCAAATTGGATTGGAGTTTGGTATTTTTGGGCTATAATTTAAACTGATTCGCCTAATTCAAATCTGTTTGTGTCCAGGCAACCAGCTACACTAACCGCTGAGCCACGTGCTACATTGTATTGTGTTGAGAACATTTGGTGCTGTCAGGTAGTTCTACTAGCTTTTAACTTTCTTAAAGGTACAGTACACCCACATCCTCATAACTTTATATAGAGTCAGAGAGATGTACAGCACAGAAACAGACCCTTTAGTCCAACTCGTCCATGCCGTCCAGATATCCCAATCCAGTCTAGTCCCATCTGCCAGCACCTGGCTCATATCCCTCCAAATCCTTCCTATTTAGATACCCATCCAGATGCCTTTTAAATGTTGCAATTATACTAGCCTTCACCACTTCCTCTGGCAGCTCAGTCCATACACGTACCACCCTCTGATTTGCCCTTCTTTCACCGCCTCTGGACAAATCATCTGGAATTCGATCTCTTAAAACACTGTAACTGTAACTACATCTCTCAGATTGTAGTGGTCCAAGATAGTTGCTACTCAACACTTTCTCAGGCAATTAAGGATGGGCAATAAGTAAGCAGCACCCACATCCATGAAGAAGTGGATAAAAAATTAAAATCTGACATTGGAAATACCTTTGGATAACAAAAATCTTGACATCTATGAGACAAAGTAGATTTAGATAAATTATCAACACAATCTTTGAAAGTCGGAGTAGAGTCAAGGAGCTAAATAGCCTACTCCACTTCCTATCTTTCTCTCCACTTAGGAAATTTCAAAGTGGTTTTACCTCTGTAGCCTCCTTCAGCAGTGCTTCGCAATATCCTGAACTCTATGGACTGAATTTTCCCATGTTTTTGATTGTGTCATTTATGTGGACAATAGCAACTTTTCTCTTACAATCTTCACTACCCATCTAATTATTTATACATTTGGGCTCTTGAGACATCCTTCTTCAATTGAGCAGTCACAGATGCAAACATACCTGCTGTAGTAGGGACCTTCTGGCATTCACATTATTACTAAATACATGGCTGAAAAAGGGAAGCTTGGCATCCCCATTTGCCAACAGAGATCTGGAAATCCTGGTTGACAGGATGTTGGAGGGAAGGGCCATCCTCTTCCTTCTGAACTGTCAAAGGCAGGTGTGGTTGGCAGACACTGCCAGCCTGCACAATGCTGTTTCCAGGATGAAAAGAAATGTTTATCAATGCTGAAACCAAACTATTTACATACTGTTCAAATTTAAGGGTTTTGAAGCATAATAAAAATATAATTCCATAACTCCCAAAAACACTATTTTACAGATCGCAAAACACTCCTTTACAGTCATCACATGAGAGAGAATATCCTTTTCAATCACCTCTGCAGGCTTACTTTAACTGTGGTTTCAACTCCCATTGTGGAGAATCTGATAGCTTCTTCCTGGAACCTTAATATGATTGAGCATACATTTTCTCAGAGTTAAGTGATCCTTTTAGGGTTTAATCCAAATATTTCTGGTCTAGAACTATTACTAAACTCATTCCTCCAAGATAATCTGTTTTTTTAACAAATCAAAACTATCATACCTTCTCAGGAACAACTGTTTTAAAAACCCATCATTTGCTAAGAACAGTCCTCAACTCGTACTAAATCTGAAAAGTTTTTCTCCCATAAACGTATAAAACACAAGTCCAGACTTCTCCATCAAAAAGTCAAATATGCTAGACTGGATACTTTGTTCATGGTTTAAAATAAATCACCATGGCGACAGATATAGCTAGTAATTAATCATTAAACCCCTTCAGTTTAAAATTCAAAATTTCAAACCTAAAAATAAATTATCTTAAAATAAACATAAATCTCATGCCCTACATCACACGTCATTTTCTCTCTTCTACCTCACAATCACTCTCCCTTCACCATTGCACAAATTTCCCAACAAAACTCATGATTTACTAGTCTCACTATCGCATGCAGCACCTCCACTCAAGACTGTCAGCTACTTCATCTTTTCAAAATTCTGACCATCCTCTTCCCCCCAATTCTTTCTACTTCCTACTCATTCAGTTGGGATACCTCACCATCTTTCCTGCTCCAGCATCACTAATAGTTCTTTCAGCCTCTTTCATTTCACTCATTACACCCTTTTGTCACATTGCAGGAGAAAATGTCAAACAACAGTGTGGAAAGGACAAAGACAGCAAGTAGGGTGTTGACATTTGTGTTCTCACTCCCTTTGGGAGAAGATCCTCGAAATGGCAGAAGAGGTCATGACCATTCATGTGGGGATAGAGAAAGTCAGGAGAAAGTGATTCCTGATGAAACATCGATTCTCCTGCTCCTCGGATGCTGTCTGACCTGCTGTGCTTTTCAGCACCACATCCTTGACCCCCCATTCATGTGGGGATGCCAAGGTTTCCACTGTCAAGGCAACCAGGTAAACCTCATTGTGCTCTATTATGCTGCCCTCCCATTATCATCACTGTGAATGTATTCTTAACATGCAGTAACTTCTATCACTATTGCACAACTAATAACCTCTCTCTTCTTATGCAGTCACTGAAGGCACCCACAAGGCCTCAATCACAAAGATTCTGGATTAGTGGTGCTGGAAGAGCACAGCAGTTCAGGCAGCATCAGAGGAGCAGTAAATTCCTGCGTGAACTGCTGTGCTCTTCCAGCACCACTAATTCAGAATCTGGTTTCCAGCATCTGCAGTCATTGTTTTTACTCAATCACAAAGAGACCAGTTCTTCTTCAACCTCTGACGCAGAAACCAGTGATCCCTAAGGTAGTGTAACAGCAAGATTTTCTCCTGCACTCTCCACCAACTCAGAGACTTTCAACTCATAGGTTCACTTCCTGGATTAAATGGAAGAGCACATTCCAGTGTATGTATGATTGACATATCTCCACAGCTGCTTCGAAGACGAAATGTTCTGGGTCACTGGCACACAAAGAACTGCCAGAGCCTGGGCATCTACTCATTCCCAGGCAGAAGATGACCCAACGGTGTCAGCCATTAATGACTTTGTTCGAATCCACAGTTGGTCCCAGGAGTAGCAAGTAGGCTTGTCAGAGACACTAGGCAGACTGGAATGAAGATTGGAGGCATCCACTAACTTTATCAGTATTGTGCTGGTTATGGCGTGTGTCTGTCTGTCTCCATATGATCATCGAGATCCAGGTCCAGCTAAATGCTCAGGGGCTGTTGAAAATGCACGCAGACCTGCATACCATTATTCTAGCCATCAGTGCTCAGCAAGGCAAGTTTGGGATGAAGGACCTTGCCCTCACTCTAGGTTTCCCTTTCTGTCAAACAGATATAGTGGTGCTAACAGGCACCCAGAGCATGAATCGCACAAACATACAGAGGCCCCCTCAGAAGGTCTCCTCCCAAGGTCACCCAGGGGTGCCTGACCCGTCCACCTCCACCCTGCCTATGACCCCAAATCTGTGGAAGTTGCAACCAAGAAGGGTGAGCCTACATGTGAGCAGAACACTGTTAGTATGTTTGGACCTCCAACCACATACGGCCCAAATCTTCTGGCCAACAGACTTCAGCACAGAGCATGCTCATTCGACCACATGTGCAGACACTGAAATCGAGACAAAGTGTGACAGCATGAAAATAAGACACTCTGAAGGTGACACTTCATTGTAAGTACAGTCAAACATCTTGAAATACAGCTGTTCTTCAAATAATTACATATCTAATCTACTAATTTAAATATCGGAATGGGTTAACATGTCAGAGTTAAGCAGCCTCTTCATAAATCCCAAGATGAATAGAAGTTATAGCACAACACTGCTCAACTTTGTCAATTACTTTGGATGGCAACAGATTTCAGACATCCTTCAAACGTTACGTTCATGAGTGCAACCAAGACGCAGCATTTTAGTGAGGAGATCGCGGAGACCAATATTAATGTGAAAACCCTGACACAGGTCTTTGCCTCCACTCATATGTTCCACATGATCATATTCATGAATGCACACTTCTCTGGGGGCCAGAAATTCATTCCATCTACACGTCTTACAAAGGAGCAGGTAGTCTTTTAAGGCTATGTGATAGCCAATTAACATCCGAAAGGTTCCTTTGTGTTTAGTCACTGTGAAGAACCTTACTTACCTTAAGTGGCAATGACTTACAAGAGACTCACACTACACTTCATGCACAATTTGTTATCAGACACATAAGAGATGGTCCAGCATCTTTAAAATCAAAGCAGATAATTAAATATTGAAGCTTGTAAATAAAATGAATAGTTTGATTTAAATTGGAATAAAATAATTAATGATGATTCATATTGATTATGTATTCAACAATTAAACACAATTTCAATATATAACCTGTGACTTATTATGGATACAACCTGTTAAACAAAATAGGATAGTTTTGTTACAAAGCATATGAATTTACCATTATATCTTCGATCTGCAGAGTGGTACATGCTGCTATTTTTGATAATTCACTGGAAGAATGCTTCTGTTATCAAATTCACTCAACACAAAAAGGAAGACTTGTATTAAGTAATAGTTATTGTTTCAAATACCCACAGATACAGAATGTCAAGACTTGCAACGTAACTTCACTATTACATTAAGCTATTATATTTTCTGTTGCAAGATTTTTTGCAATGATAGAGAAATCCAATCTCCAACTGACGTAGCAGGAGAATATAATTTTAAAGTATCCACTAATGTTAACACTTTATAATGTTTCTTGAACTAAGCATTACATTAATTTATCTTGTGACTGTAAGAGTTGTTTTCATCTCATGCTGCAGCCTATTTTTAAAATAAATTACAACTATGCCGATGTTCTTCTCTTTTGTGCACCGTACTCCTTCCATCATCAAATATTTTCAGTCAGGTTCAGAAACCCTAACTGATACAAATCACCAATTTATAATAAAAGTATCCAAACATGGCACAACAGCAATGGACATTGGAAATTTTGTTTCTCTAATTCATGGCATGCAAAATTCCTGGACACCAATTAAATTAATCAAATGAACCATCCTGCTGCTGTTGCTATGATTCATGGGAAAAAAGCCACTGGCAGAAAATTGTCTGATTCTATGGCAAATAATGTCATTCCATTTCGTGGCTGGAGTGAAATGGGAGTACAATATTTGAGGGTAGAGGTAAACTTGTGAAGGACCGCTGAAGCAGCAGCTATCACCAGATGTTTGTGCAAAGATGTTGTGTTTAGTGTGGGCTCTTTGTTGTGTCATCTAACCTCCCAGACGTATTTTATCCTTCTTGATTACAAGCAGCAAATCATGTAGTTGGGAAATTTTGCAATACAGCTCCAAGTCATCATTATTGTTCATCACTAGTTGTCTCTTGATTCGAGGATGGCATTTACTCAGAGTCATGAGTTCCTGCCATGAGTCTTAATGTGATACAACAGGGTGATTCTTACCCACAGATCTTTGGGTAAATGGGGCAGGATCTCCATGGATTAATGGAATCCAGAGTGCAGAATTTGCTTCCCATCTCCCCTTTTCTGCTGTCATTTTGTTCACTGTTTAGACTCAAAGCATGATTCATTTTGATGGAAACGTTGACACCATTTGGAATAACTGGTTGCAGGCATCTTCCAATCATCAATGTCTGTGCTGCTGCTTCAAGGAGTGATTCAAGAAATCTCTGAAGTGTTTTCTTTGTCCTTCCCTGGAAAGGTGGCCGTTTGAGGTTAAAGAAAAATTGGCAGGGAGGTGCTTATCAGCTATCAGGACAGTGTTCAGTCCATCCATGTTGATTTTGTGGAGGCTTTGTCTGAATGCTGTGGATTTGGCATCAAGAACAACACTATTTGTTCAACATTCTTCTCACTGAATCTGGAGGATGGGCTTGAGGCATGGCTGATAGAATGTTTGATTCAGGACTGTGGTGATGAAAAATGCTCTCTATATGAAGACTTGTTGATTCCATATGTTGAGTAGCAAATTGCTATTGCAGTTAGTTTCTGTATCTCACTTGACAAGCTCCTTTACAAAATTTGCTTCAGTATACATTTAGAGTGAGAGGGCTTAACACTGGGTGTGACTTCTATTCAGAATTTTGAAAATAGAGCTTGTCACAGCAATGTTCTCATTTAAATGCAGTAGATTTGAAAAAGAAAATTAGTGCAAATCCTCGAACAGCTTCCTGCATTGCTGACAGGAATCATGGATTGAAAATGTGCTGCACATTCATAATAGAACAATCTTTTTGTCCCAGCTTATAAGAGTAACATTATACATTGGTATTTCTTTTACAATTCTCCAAATCAAAATCAAACAAGCTTATTTTCAGTTCAGTCAGCCACAGCCAAGTGAGGAGAAACTCATCCTAGTCAATTTAGTCTGACCCACAATTATTTTCCAGCAAACAACTTCTTTTAATCTTATGAACGAAGTTTGATTTCTCTGTCTTCAATTTACATGACCAAATTCATCTTTACTTTCCCCTTTGTTGCCTTGGTTTTCAGAGCCTGATATTCTCCCCATTTGGTTTAAATTATCATGCTGAACCCTGTGCAGCACTTTTTATTTAATGTTGTCTGTTTGATTTTATTGCACAACTTCAGAATTTTAGCTTACATCATTCACTGTTTTAGCAAGAATCAGTTATAAAAAATATTTAATAGCAGAGTACTTGGAAAAGGGTGACAGGATTAGACAGAGACAACATGGATGTATGAAAGAAAAATCATGTTTGACAAATCTATTGGAATTTTTCAAGGACGTAACTGGTTGGGATGATAAGGAGGAATCAGTAAATGTGAAAAACCAAAGAACTACAGGCACTGGAAGTCAGAAAGAACTACAGAAAGTGCTGGAAAAACTCAACAGTTCTGTTAGCATCTGTGCAGAGAAAGCAGAGTTAATGCTTTGGGTCTAGTGACCCTTCTTCAGAACTTCAAAAGAAAGTCATTGGATCAGAAATAATAATTCTGTCGTGTTGCAACCAGTGAATGTAGTTTGCCTGAAGGCTTTCGATAAGGTCCTGCATGAGAGATGAGGATGTAAAATTAAAATGCATGAGATTGGGGGCTAATGTACTGACAGAGATAGAGAACTGATTTGCGCACAGAGAGAAAAAAATTAGTAGGGATGCACTTTCTCCAACTGGCAGACAGTGATGATTGGGGTACTGGAGCATTTAGTGCTGAGATCCCAGCTGTTCAAAATATATATTAATGATTTAGATGAGAGAACTAAATGTAATGTCGCCAGGTTTACAGATGATGCAAAGCTGGATGGGAGGATGAGATGCTTCAGGTGAGATTTGGATAAGTTGAGTTTTTTTTAAAGGGACTGGCAAATGCATGGCAGATAAATTATAATGTGATGTTATTCACTTTTGTAGCAAAAGCAGGAAAGCAGGTTATTATCTGAGTGCCGATTGTTTGGGAAAGGAGAGTCACAAGAAGACTGGTGTCTTTGTACACTCCTCGCTGAAAGTAAGCATGCAGGTGCAGCAGGCAGTGAAGAAAGCAAATGGCATGTTGGCCTTCATACTGAAAGAATGTTGAGCTGAAGAACAGGGATGTCTTGCTGCTATTTTACAAGTGAGACCAAATGTAGAGTATTGCATTCAGTTTTAGTCTCCTCATCTTAGGGATGTCCTAGCTATTGGGGGAATGTGACGAAGATTGATAAGTGATTCCCGGGACAGCAGGACTGACTTATGAAGAGCCCCTCTTCCAATAGACAATGAGGATTGGTGTGCAGCACCCCATGAAAGTGAAAGCTGTTCCATGGATTTCAAACCTATTATCCAGTCACAGGAGAGCAACATTTGTCCTGCCACTCCTGTTAATTCCCAGCGCCTCTGTTAATGTTTTGTGACCAAGCAGTCTAGACTGCTGTTGCCAAAACCGCGAGGATGCAATTTGTCTTTTAAGTCCAGAGTTACCCGAGGTCATCCTTCAAGACCAACTGTTGTTAGTTGTTTGGTCATACGGAACTTGAGTAGTACTGAGAAAGGAAACATTCTCTTGAAGCTTTCTGTCTTGCACTCATCAGGGCAGTTCACAAGAAATACCATTATAAAGGGAACTCATCTTTTTATGTTGCACGAGGAGAAAGTGCTGATTGGTTTGCAGTGGAGCCTGACTGACAGAGACTTTGCCATTGAAAATGCATCAGCTAGATGAAGAGTGACAGTTACTACTGCCAAGAGTTGTTTAAGTTTTAAACTTGGCAGGTTGAATCTGATTGGTCTTGGTACTATCTGAAGAAATGAACCGGAGAATGGCTGCCACCTGTTTTGTGAGCTACAGTAAGCACAACATGAGTAGATGTTCTTTCTGTCTACTGTTATAATTTAAATGGGAAGAGTGTGCCAGTAATAATATCCCACTTTTCTAGGAATCATCACTAAAGAATAAATCCCAAGTAGACCACAAGATGGCCAGTTTTCATGACTGACTGCTTTTCAAGATGTAAGCAATTCGTAACAGATTTTATCATGAACTGAAAATATTCCTATTATTGTAACATATTTAATTTTAGCAGAGAAAAACAAAGGATTCCTAATCTATAACAGTGTAACTTAAAATATACCATTTAAAACTAGGTACTTGTCAGTACTAATCTTGACAGCCTTTGGACCATTCATGAGTCTACATTGTACAAAATGAAAAATAATCTTATCAGGGCAGCTAATACCCTGCACAATGGCTTTGTTGCACTGTATTTCAGGATCAGCTTGCACAGTTCACAAATTGCTTACAAGGTTGCAATAAGACTAATTTTGCACTACATGACATTGTCAGAATCCCAGTAAACATATCAATCAGTGAAGGGGAAACAGTAGTAGAGAAATATCTGACCAGTTTCTCAACAAGGACACCCTGGAAAGTGAGGTCATTTACTGCTCCATCTCAAGAGTGAATGTGAATGCAGAATGGAGCCCAGTAACATGTGTAAAGAAACAGTTGCATGTCACCATAGATAACAAATCTATCATCTGCACATTGCAAACATGAAAAGACAGAGGAGAGTCTCGAAATGCATAAAGGCGAATAAATCCCTGGAACCAGGTCAGGTAAACCTAAGAACTTTGTGAGAAGCTAGGGTAGTGATTTCTGGGTCCCTTGCTAAGATATTTGTAGCACCGAAAACCATGGCTGAGGCGCCAGAAGACTGGAGGTTGGCAAATGTGATGTCATTACTTCAGAAAGGCTGTAAGGAAATGCCAGGGAACTATAAACCGGTAAGCCTGACATCAGTAGTAGGCAAGTTGTTGGAGGGGATTCTGAGGGACAGGATTTACATGTATTAGGAAAGGCAGTGACTGATTAGGGATAGTCCACATGGCTTTGTGCGTGGGCAATCAGTAGCTTGATTGAGTTTTATAAAGCTGGAAATGTGTTGCTGGAAAAGCGCAGCAGGTCAGGCAGCATCCAGGGAACAGGAGAATCGACGTTTCGGGCATAAGCCCTTCTTCAGGATTCCTGAAGAAGGGCTTATGCCCGAAACGTCGATTCTCCTGTTCCCTGGATGCTGCCTGACCTGCTGCGCTTTTCCAGCAACACATTTCCAGCTCTGATCTCCAGCATCTGCAGACCTCACTTTCTCCCCTGAGTTTTATAAAGAAATGACAAAGGGGATTGATGAAGGCAGAACCGTGGACGCTGTCCATATGGACTTTAGCAAGGCATTGGACAAGGTTCTGCATGGTAGACCGGTTAACAAGGTAAGATCACATGAAATACTGGGAGAACTAGTGATTTGGATACAAAATTACCTAGAAGGTAGGAGTCAGAGAGTGGTAATAGAGGGTTGGCTTTTGAACTGGAGGCCGGTGATCAGCGGTGTGCCAAAGGGATGGGTGCTGGGTTCACTGCTTTTTGTCATTTCTAGAAATGATTTGGATGTGAATATAGGAAGAATAGTTTGTAAATTTGCAGATGATACCAAAATTGGTGGTGCAGTGGACAGCAAAGAAGGTTCCCTCAGAATACAACTGGACCTGATCAGTTGGGCCCGTGGGCCGAGGAGTGGCAGATGGAGTTTAATTTAGATAAATGTGAGATGCTGCAATTTGGAAAGGCATATCAGGGCAGGACTTAGACAATTATTGGAAAAGTCCTGGGGAGAGTTGCCAAACAAAGAGACCTTGGAGTGCAGATAGACAGGGCGCGAAAGAAGACGTTTGGTATGCGACCCTTGATTGGTCAGTGCACTGAGTACAGGAGTTGGGAAGTCATGCTGTGGCTGTACAAGTCATTGGTTCGGTCACTTTTTGAATACTGTGTTCAATTCTAGTCTCCCTGCTATTGTAACGATGTTGTGAAACTTGAAAGGGTTTGGAAAAGCTTTACAAGGATTTTGCCAGGTTTGGAGGGTTTGAGCCATAAGGAAAAGGCCGGGGCTATTTTCCCTGGAGCGTCAGGGGCTGAGGGGTAACCTCATAAGGGGCATAGATAGAGTGAATAGTCAAGGTCTTTTCCCCAGGGTGGAGAGTCCAAAACTAAATGGCATTGGTTAAAGGTGAGAGGGAAAAGATTTAAAAGGGACCTAAGGGGCAACTTTTCACACAGACCGATGGTGCGTATATGGAATGAATGGGAGAAAGTGGTGGAGGCTGGTCCAATTGCAAAATTTAAAAGGCATCCATATGGGTATATGAATAAGAAAGGTTGAGAGGGATATGGGCCAAATGTTGGCAAATATGATTAGATTAACTTAGGATATCTGGTCAGCATGGACGAGTTGGACTGAAGGGTCGTACTGTACATATCTATGACTCTATCTGATGTCATTCCATTGAAGACCCATTTCTCATGGATCACAGCAAAGATGTTTGTGACTGCTGGGCCTTGCAGCAATTCTATTGTAACACCAGCTATTTGGGCATACATGGCATTGCGAAAAGTGAATGCAGCTGCGTGACCTGGTAAGTTTATAAGTTCAATGAATATTGATTCACATAACATGAGGGGTGTAGGCCACCATGATATCGAGCTGCAATTCAGATATCTATAGCTTCCTTGAGTAGTTCACTGGTGAATAGGCTGGCAATGTCAATTTAGCGCAGGGATACTTCATTGTTATCTATGGGAAGGTCCTTTATGGATTTTGTAAAATGAAGGAATCCTTCACCACGCATGTGGAAAAACCTGCTGAAAACTTCTTTCAGCAATTCACTCAATCACTTGGCTAGCTCCTGTTGCACAGAACCAATCATAGATAAGATAGGACGTGAAAATACATCATTTTTGTGTACCTTGGAAAGTTCATACACACGCTGAGAGGTGAGGACCAATCCTATTGTAGATAAATCAACAGGCTGATTGCCCTTCTCACACGAGAGCAGCAATCATGTCTTAGCTTTTTTTAAGTCAGACTGTCCCATGACAATAAGCAGCAATCCAATGGATATGAATGTGGACATGTCATTAAGAATGGTGCACATTTCATTGAGTTCATTACATGAAGGATGACTATTCTTGTCACTTTGTCTTGTTTACTGTTATGTACATCCACATTGGCCTTGAGGCCTTTCAACACTGTCAGATATTTGTGTTGCACGCGAAAGTCAGACATGACATTTGAAGTCCTGTAATACTCCAGTGCAAGATCAATTAGGTCTGCATGCAACAATTCACCTTCGGCGTCACTGGTTTCAGGTGGGGTGACTGGAAATAGAGGACTTCAAACTCAGCTTTTACCTCTTCCTGTTTGATGTGAGAAGTCACACCAAAACTGAAAGAAACTCCTTAATTTCTGAGAGTGCATTGTCTGATAGTTTAAACAAAATGTCTCTTTCTTCAGCAATACTATTTGCTGTGTTCTTCCCAGAAGATCAGCAACGTTCTACTACACATGCTCAGTTACAGGGTTCTCACAGGATAAACAAAGACACATAGATGACATGTTCGAAGGGAGTGGATAAGAGTAATCATTCACTGTTGCATGTAACCTGATTTCAAGCCAAATACAGAATATTTATTTTGTGTTGCTTTTCAATTTTAAATTGGAGCTAAGCATGTTTTTTTTCTTAAAGCTCCTGCTCCTTTGCTGCTTGTACCTCATGGTGAGGGACTATCCCTCGATCATCTCCAGATTGTGCTGTAGACGACAAGAACTCTTGAAACCATTTTCGCAAATATATACATGGTTCCTTCAGAATGGTCCAAACAATTGAAACATTGCTTCAGCATATCCCTGTGTTCAGTTATGTCATATCTCATGTGGCAGCATAGCAGTTTTAATGAACAAGCTATGTATGTATTTGAGAATTGCACAGTAGTTATCAGAAATATTATCAACAGATAGCCTTTTTCACCCAGAAGCCATACTTCGCCATGGTGACTCCAATGTCGCTGGAACAGTAGACTGGTACAGACTAAAGGGATCATAACAATGCAGTCCTACTGCAGACCTGTACTCATTCCATCTGTTTCTTTTGGACAAGAGATTTAGATTTAGATTTTTTTGTCATGTGCACGCGAATACAGAAATACAGGAGTACAGGTGAAAAGTGAACAAAGTTGCCATTTTCCAGCGCCATCTTAGCACACAAAAGACAGGATTAAAAATAAAAGCAGAAATAGAAGAAACAGCCAAAGTAAACGGAAATGACTAGATCAGGCACCATCTTAGCATACAAAAGATAGGGTTAGAACATAAGAATATAAGAACGTGGAGCATGAGAAGGCCATCCGGCCCATCAAACCTGGTCTGCCACTCAATAAGATCATTGCATGGACTCAGCTCCACTTACCAGCACTCGCACTATATCCCTTACTTCCTTTAATTTTCAAAAAAAAAATCTGGTTAAGGATAAGATTGTCCACTTAATACAGAGATGACAAAGAATTCTCCCAGTGGATTGTGAATCTGCAGAATTCTAGATCGCAGACAGCTGACCAGCCTGAGTTGCTATGTATATTCAAGACTGAGACAGACAGATTTTTAATCAGTAAGGGAATCAAGAGCTATGGGGTAAAGGCAGGAGAGTAGATGAAGGATCATCAGATCAGCCTTGATTTCACTGAATGGCAGAGCAGACTTGATAGGCTGAAAGGTCTACTTCCGCTCCGATGTTATTTGGTCTTATGATAGACTTATGGAATTTATTTTCAGCTCACAAGATTTAGAGATTAGTGTGACCCAGAGTGTTGAGTTCCAATATGGTACTGTTGATGTCAATGTTACATTATACAGATTTATGTCATGATCCATGTGCTCTACATACTTCTGATGAACTATGTGCACACTACCACCATGAAGAGTATGGCATTTGTTGCAATTCTCCCAAAAATGTTGACATTGTTATGACATAGGGACAGCAAGCCATACCACATCAGCCTCACTCTCAGTGGATTCACAACATAGTGATCTTAAAACATTCAATGACCCTCAAAACTGCTCAATTTTCAAACAATAAGCCTTGGACCCGAGGTTTATAGTTTTGAAAAAATGAACAATTTAACAAACTTAACTTTGGCAGAACACAGATGAAAAATAAGGCAATCTAATTAATATCTATAGCCTAAGCCCAATTTTCTTTGAATACTGACCCACAGTCACACACCAACAGTCACAGTTAACAGATAAATTAGAAAAAATAATTTGATTGGCTAGTTCAATAATCATTTCAGTAAAATCCTTGGACAATGAGCAGTATGACAAGCATATAAGACTGTACCTTGCTTGAATTCCTAAGAGATGGTCAATGCCAATAGCTACCACAGACCTCCGGAGACCTTTACTTAGGTCTCATACATTGGTGTTTTTTTCTCAGAACTTTCAATGAGTCATTAACTGCAAAATAACTAGAGTGCAAAACCAAAAACCAGCCCAGTCCTGCAGCCCCCAAAGCAAAACTGTCTCCTGCCCAAAGCCCAGTCAAAGGCAGCTCACACTTTGTATTATTTTTCTCAATATTCTCGATGATTACTGGACAGCACTGGTCCCCCCTTACAGGAACAAATCAACATCCAAGCAGACACCAGTCCCTGACCAAAACAACACTTTGGTTCCAGTTCATCTGCAGTAATTTTAGGACAGACATTAACCTGCATTATCTTTCCAGGCCAATTCCCAAAACCAAAATTAGCTTTTTGCTCTCTCTTCTTTTATTTAAAAAAAAGCTATTGTTTGAAGTTTAATTCTAATCTGCAACGCACAGTTCCAAACCAAAAATTAGGGAAATAAAATAAAAATAGCAGTGGTCTCAACAATGCAGCACTCATTTTTAATGCCAGGCAATTGGTTGCAAATAGTCCTAATTTCTCACTCAATAATCTCCACAGGTCCAGATCTCACCTCCTTGACCTTCCCAAACTCTTCTGCTCAGCATTTTGCCAATGGAGGGAGTCTCTGATTCAGTTGAAGTGGTGGAAGGTTTTTTGGGAGCATCTCAATGGAGTGAAAAATGAATTGGCGAAGGTGAAACTGAGGAAGTCACAACTTTGCTTGCAAGTACAGAGAAAACTTTTGTTTCACTTGACCCCAGTGAGCAAAGGCAGATTTACCATGTCACACATTTTCAGTCTTCAGATTTGAAGTAGGCTAGCAGGAAAACCTCCCGTAATTTGCCTGGTGAGGCCAAATATAAATTGCAGCAGGGCCTTAATTACATAAGCACTAACTGCCGACTTGGAACCAGGCAGGTCGGGTCAAAACGAAACCCTAACATTGCAGCCAGATGAGAACTCAAGAGAAGTTTTTGTTCATTTTCAATTTTGGGGAAAGGTAGTTTCAATGCAGCAACTGAAACTGTTAAATTAAAAAAAAACTTTGCATCATTTCAATATTCCACAGTATAATATTGGCATGTTTTTTGTGTTCATTTTCTTGTTCAATTGTTTTAACGTTTTAGCTACAGAATGTTGTACTGAGCCATTTTCTGCCTAATTGTAGCTGCTTCTTAAAAGAGGATGTTCAAGAATGAATGAAAAAATGTACATCAATTAACAAAGTTACAGAAATTTAATATAATAAAATAAATATTTCATTTAATGTATTTTCCAGATAACCATAAAAAAAGAGTAGTTTTAATTCAAATTATTTTCAACTAATGTACAATGACTGCCTAAGTCAGACAAATGGAATAAAATTATCAACTAGAGGTTGTAATGAAAGTGAGTAATGTTACTGTTCATACATCCTGAAATAAATATTTTTTAATCAGTATTTGTCTTTATTGCTTGTTCAGTGAATGACTTTGTAAGAACTTCATTAGAATCTAAATGTGCATACAGGTTGTGAAATATTTATTAAATCAAGGCCATTTTTGAACAGTCGGCAATGTTATAAAGGTTATTGCACTAAATAATTAATAATTATGAAAATACATTTTGTGATATTATTTCTCAGTATTCAAGATATAGATTGATATTGGAATAATGTTACTGCAAAGGTGAAAAACTTAAAGCTTAAAGTTACTGACCTCCATTATAAGCATCCTGAGAAAAAAGATAAAATGAAAATTTCACATATTATGGTACTTACCCAGTGAAATGAGGCAAAAAGATGAAAAGAATGTTTTGCCTGAAAAGTTCTCAAATACATGAACTTCTCAAAGCAGTAAATCAACAAGAAACTAACTTATATTCATTGCATTTTGAATAATCCAGTCAATGTTTGTGGAGATCCAGACAGCAATGATGTTTTGAGAGAAATGAATTGGCACCCATAATGACAGTAAACAATTAAAAATGAAGTACTGGTGTAGCTATGATGCATAAAGTGCCAGAATGTTTAACTCCTTTATATTTTATCCTGCAGCAAATATGATCTTCCAACAGTGACCTTTGTCATTTGTTCCTCTGAAACCTGTTATCACGAGTGTATGAATCACAATTTCAGATTTCTCATTGCTGTTCTTTTTACCGTAATTGTGATGTTCTCCTGGGTATTAACAGTAAAAATGTTGCCATGTGCTCCGTCGTAAGTTGTGACTCATTTCAAGCGCCCCCGAGCTCATAACACTCAGCAAAATGAAGAGGTGGCCTCTCTTCCCCTTTAGAGTTCATGATTTCAAACATGTATGCAGGCACAAAATATTATTGAGATTATAATAAGTATTAGAACATGGATTTAACTGAGATTTTATTTAAAGCTGAATTGTCTTCATTAAGGCCAGCATATTCCTTTCCACAAAGTCATGGATGTCACTGTACACAAAGGGGATTTCCCACCTTAAGGTTGTGCCCAAATGCAACGTCTTTACGTAGTCTGCATGCAGTTGTAATCATCACTCACTATCTAATTTGGGTCACTTACTGTTAGCAGTTGAAATGTTCCAAACCTCAACTTGTGTACAATAATATTTCGTAAAAATTGCATTTTAATGATGCATTGTTCATAGTGTTTTACAAGACAATAAAATTTGGAGCTAAGAGATGTTCTTAACCATGAGAATAAAGCATGGCACATACTGCTGAACTATATTATTTCCTAAAAGCAAATCTTAGTATTGTTCATGATCTATAAATGAAGGGCATACATAAATGTCAGTGCATTAATTTTGTGAAACAAAAAGCACTTGCCTGATGATTGCAACTCCAACAACAGTCATGTAGCTCACTGCCATCCAACAGAGTTTAGCTCATTTGATTGGCATCACCCATCAGCCACATTAAACATTCACTCCCTTTACAACTCACATTCTAGCAGCAGTGTATGCCATATACAATTTGCAGCGCAGGAACATCTATCCTTCTGTTGACAGAATTTCTCAATTGCAAAACCTCTACTGCCCTTTTACTCACGAGAAATCTATTTCTTTGTTAAACATCTTCACTGCCTTAGCCATCACAACCTTCTAAAGTAGAGAATTACATTTGTTAAAGCCTCCTGCCTCCAAACAAAAACTCCAGCTCCATGGGACAGCACATTTATGCAGTGATTCAAATAGATGACCGACACTAATTTTCAGGCAAAAATGTGAAGACTGAATACATTTATAGTGTATAAAACACTGTCAGCATCCAGAGAACCAGAGTTGAAGGGCAGGAGGAGTTCACCTCTACAAATATCAGCACCTGCAAATTTCCCTCCATCCTGACTTAGATTTATCATCTCTTCACTTTAGTTGGATCAAAATCTGGATGTGAGCATAAGAGGAATAGTTAATAAGTTTACAGGTGACACCAAAATTGGAGGTGGAGTGAACAGTGAAGAAGGTTACCTCAGATTACAACAGGATCTTGATCAAATGGGCCAATGAGCTGAGGAGTGGCAGATAGAGTTTAATTTAGATAAATGCGAGATGCCGCATTTTGGGAAAGCAAATCTTAGCAGGACTTATACATTTAATGGTAAGGTCCTAGGGGGTATTGCTGAAACAAAGGGACCTTGGAGTGCAGGTTTATAGCTCCTTGGAAGTAGAGTTGCAGGCAGATAGGATAGTGAAGAAGGCGTTTGGTATGCTTTTCTTTATTGGTCAGAGTATTGAGTACAGGAGTTGGGAGGTCATACTGCAGCTGTACAGTGCATTAGTTCGGCCACTTTTGGAATATTGCATTCAATTCTGGTCTCCTTCCTATCGGAAGAATATTGTGAAACTTGAAAGGGTTCAGAAAAGATTTACAAAGATGTTGCCAGGGTTGGAGGATTTGAGCTATAGGGAAAGGTTGAATAAACTGGGGCTGTTTTCCCTGGAGTGTCAGAGGCTGAGGGGTGACCTTATAAAGGTTTATAAAATCATGGGGGGAAGGGGGGGGCATAGATAGGATCAATAGACAAAGTCTTTTCCCTGGGGTAGTGGAGTCCAGAATCAGAGGGCATAGGTTTAGAGTGAGAGGGAAAAAATATCCAAGAGGCAATGTTTTCACACAGAGGGTGGTAAGTGTACGAAATGAGCTGCCAGAGGAAGTGGTGGAATCTGGTACAAATGCAACATTTAAAAGGCATCTGGATGGGTATATGAATAGGAAGGGTTTGGAGAGATATGGGCCTGGTGCTGGCAAGTGGGACCAGATTAGTTTGGGATATCTGGTCGGCATGGACGGGGTGGACCAAAGGTTCTGTTTCCATGCTGTACATCTTTATGACTCCATAAAAGCCTTGAAATCCCTTCCTAATAGCATTGTGGATGTATATACATGATAAGAAATGCAGTGATTTAAGAAGGCAGTGGACTGCCATTTTCTCAAGGACACTTAGGAATGGACATCAAATTCTGGCCTTGCTACTAATACATAATCATATGAAAGACTTCAACACTTCTCAGCCAATAAAATATATTGATATTGGTGGTTGGAATGGGATGTGTGACTCAAAAGAATTACAATACTTCATCATTTTAGTAGCTTTAATATTCACAGGACCATTATAAAATGAATTAGGACACGAAGCGACATGAAGAGTTATTGGTCAAAGCAGTAACTTTGAGAAGTTTCCAAAAGGAGAAAAAATGTAGAGAGGTGGAGAGATAGAGGAAATGTATTTGGGATCTTAGAACAAGCAGATGTGCTAAGGTAAACCAGTACATAGATTTTATGTATCTATTTTCCATCTCCAAAAAAGAAATGTTTCTGATTCAGTAAAACTTAGCTCAGTCAGGAAGGAGAGATTCAGAGAAAGACACAGCCTGAGTGAATATATAGTTTGGGAAATTTGGAGGCAAATGGGTGCAGGGGGGAAGAGGTGCAGTTCGGTTGTTCTTCTGTTGGCACTGAGATTGTAAGTATTTTTTAACAGGATAAATTGAAGCCAAATAGAGCCCAGTAAAAAAGAGTGACATGACAGGCAAACCATAAGTTCATTGGTTGGAAATAGCTATTGATTTGACTATATATTTTTGGTTACTTGCAGATTGAAGAAACCAACGGGGAAATATTTACAGGCTATAAACTAAAAGACTAGTGTGACTTTTTTTAAAAATTGAGTTAAGAACTCATTAATTAAACAGATTGGTGGACCAGGCGATGTGTTGTAACTGCATGATGTGGGAACTGCTGGGCCCCATTGTGGTTCATTGTGACCACATTTGTATCAACTGTTGGTTGCTTGACGAACTGCAGTTCAGTGTTGATTAACTACCTCAAATCCAATCAGTAGTCTGGGACAGGAGAGCGTGACGACCAGTGAAGCAAGTAAAGGGATATGGGAGGTAATGCAGAAGGAGTCTCAGCCCATGTGCTTGTCATAGAGTCAGAACACCGCATGTGACCTTTCAGTCCAACTTGTCTGCGCTGACCAGACGTCCCAATCTGACCTAATCCCATTTGCTAGCATTTGGCCAATTTCCCTGTAAACCCTTCCTTTTCATATATCCATCCAAATGCCTTTTAAAAGTGGTCATTGTACCCACTTTCACCACTTCCTCTGGCAGCTCAGTCCATACCTGCACCATTCTTTGCATGAAAAAAATGCCCCTGATGTCCCTTTATAATCTTTCCCCTCTCCCCTTAAACCTATGCCCTTTAGTTTTGCACTTTCCCCCCTTCTAGGAAACAGACCTTGGCTAGTCATCCTATCCATGCCCCTCATGATTGTATAAGCCTCTATAAGGTCACCCCTCAGCCTCCAGCAGTATGATGTTGTGACTTTATGATGTGTGTTTCATCCTGGTTTCTTTTAGAGACAGATTGAGGCATGAGTGTGACAGTCTATGAGAAGGTAACTAACTTGTGGGGCTTTGGGGACTTTTAAAAAAAGTTGTAACAATAGAAGCAGCCTGAGTGGGTGTGGTCAAGCGCTCACAGATCCAGAATGTTTAGTTAGCTTCCAGCAGTTGCTGTTGGGGTCTTGAAGGAGTGGAAGTTATTCTCCCACTCTTGATTTCAGCAAAAAGCTGGAGGTTCTCTTCCTAGGCTGCCAGACTGCATGTGAGATAAATCAGTATTCTGAATTTGCCTTTTGCCAAGTGATGTTTATGGTAAGTTACTATGTTGGAACAGTTAATTAGTAACAGCTACGAGATGTACTATACTGTTACATTTTCCAATGGAGTTAAGTTATTCCAAGTACTTCTTTCTTTTGGTGTATTTTGACTGTAGTATTTGAATAAATTGTGTTTTGCTTCATGTCAAGTAGTTGAACCAACCAAATTGAATCTGGAACACAGCACCTGACATTTACCTTTAAAATAACAGAAGTTATGATCGAGACTACCTTGATGGTATTAGTAATAACATTAGCAAATTTGCTGATGATACTAAGCTGGGTAGCAGGGTGAAATGTGATGAGGATGTTAGGAGATTACAGGGTGACGTGGACAAGTTAGGTGAGTGGTCAGATGCATGGCAGATGCAGCTTAATGTGGATAAATGTATGGTTATCCACTTTGGTGGCAAGAACAGGAAGGCAAACTACTACGTAAATGGAATCAATTTCGGTAAAGGGGCAGTAGAGAGAGATCTGGGTGTTCTTGTACACCAGTCGATGAAGGTAAGCATGCAGGCATAGCAGGTAGTGAAGAAGGCTAATAACATGCTGGCCTTCATAACAAGAGGGATTGTGTACAGAAGCAAAGAGGTTCTTCTGCAGCTGTACAGGGCCCTTGTGAAACCACACCTGGAGGACTACGTGCAGTTCTGGTCTCCAAATTTGAGGAAAGACATTCTGGCTATTGAGGGAGTGCAGTGGAGGTTCACGAGGTAAATTCCTGGAATGGCGGGATTACCTTACATTGAAAGACTGGAGCGTCTGGGCTTGTATACCCTTGAGTTTAGAAGACTGAGAGGGGATATGATTGAGACATATAAGATTATTAAAGGATTGGACACTCTGGAGGCAGGAAACATGTTTCCGCTGATGGGTGAGTGCCGAACCAGAGGACACAGACCATTTAGGACAGAGATGAGGAGAAACTTCTTCACCCAGAGAGTGGTGGCTGTGTGGAATGCTCTGCCCCAGAGGGCAGTGGAGGCCCAGTCTCTGGATTCAGTAAAGAAAGAATTGGATAGAGCTCTCAAGGATTGTGGAATCAAGGGTTATGGCGATAAGGCAGGAACAGGATACTGATTAAGGATGATCAGCCATGATCATATTGAATGGTGGTGCAGGCTCGAAGGGCAGAATGGCCTACTCCTGCACCTATTGTCTATTGTCTACCTTCTTAATATATCTTGCGGAACATCTGGTCTGTTCCATAACACTGACGCTCCAGGGAAAAAGGCCTCAGCCTATTCAACCTCGTCCTACAACTCAAACTCTCCAGTGCCAGCGACATTCTTGTAAATCCTTTCTGAACTCTCAAGTTTATCAATCTCCAATATTGAAGGGCAACTAGAATGGCATGTGGTATTCTAAAAGTAGCCTCACCAAAGTCCTGTACAGCTGCAACATGACATCCTAATTCCAACGATTAATGTATTGACCAAAGAAGACAAGCGTGCCAAATGCCTTCTTCACCACCCTGACTCCCTGCAATTCAACTTTCAAGGAACTGTACACCTGAATCTTGAGGTTTCTTTGTTTGGCAACACTCCCCAGGGTCCTGCCATTAATTGTATAAGTCCCGCCCTGGTTTGCCTCACCAAAATGCAATACCTCTCATTTATCTAAATTAAACTCCAACTAGCACTTCTCAGCCGATTGGCCCATCTGAGCAAAGTCCTTTTGTATTCTAAGATAATCTTCTTCACTGTCCACTAAACTACCTAGTTTGGTGTCATCTGCAAAGTTACTAACCATATCTCTTATATTCACATTCAAAGCATTTATGTAAATGACGAAAAGCAGTGCTCCAGGCACCTATCTTTGTGGCATATTTCTGGTCACAGGCTTCCAGTCCAAAAAGCTATCCTCTTTTAACCAAAAAATACAAGCAGAAAACTCATGTCCAGCCTCCCCCTCCCCACTATTGCAACACCGCCCCTGTCAGACACTCCTAAGTCAAGAACATTATCAGGTACAGAGTAAAGTTCAATCCACTCTTTTAAAGCAACCCCTCTATCACCATCCTCTGTCTTCTTCCTAAAAGCCAATTTTATGTCCAATTGGCTAGCTCCCCCAGATCCCGTGGGATGTAACCTGCCTAAGTAGTATGCCATGCGGGACCTTGTTGCATGCTTTGCTGAAGTCCATACTGACAATGTCTACCACTCTGCCTTCATTAATCTTCTTTGTCACCTCTTCAAAAAACTCAATCACATTAGTGAGACATGATTTCCTCTGCACAAAGCCATATTGATTGTCCCTCATCAGACCCTGCCTTTCCAAATGCATGTAAATTCAGTACCTCAGAATCCCCTCCAACAACTTACCCAACACTAATGTAAGGCTTACTGTCTGTAGTTCCCTGGCTTTTCCTTACAGATTTTCTCATCTTACATCTAACAGGTTTGAGATGTGGACCAATGTGGAAGAGAGTGAGGTCCGTAGAGAAGATGCAAAAACTGACCATTGCACGTTGGTACGTGTGTGTGTGTGGAATGAACTGCCAAAGTAAATGATGGATGCAGGTACAGTTACAATGCTTAAAAGACATTTGGATAAGTACATGAATAGGATAGCTTTGGGCCTTATATGGGCCTAACACAGGCAGGTGGGTCTAGTTTAGTTTGGGAAAATAGTCGGCATGGACTGTTTGGCCCGACAGGTTTGTTTCCATGCTGGATGACTCAACAACTCTTAATCATTTGGCAAAACAGGGCTACACACACAATTCTGAAGGAAATAGTGTTGAACATTGTAGAGGCATTGCTGGTGATTTTTCAGGAGTCTCTGGAATCCATAAGGGTCCCAGAGGACTGAAAAACGACTCATATTTAAGAATTGAGAGAGGCAGAAGACAGGAGACTATAGGCCAATAAGGCTGACCTTGGTCATGGGTAAGACTTTCGAGTCCATTATTAAGGATGAGATTGTGCAGTATTTGGAAATGCATGCTAACATAGGGCTGAGTCAGCATGACTTTGTCAAGGTGAGGTCATGCCTGATGAATCTGTTAGAATTCTTTGGTAACATAATGAGCTAGTTAGACAAGGAACAGCCCATGGACATGATCCATTTGGATTTCCAGAAGGTCTTTGACAAGGTGATGCACAGGAGGCTGCTAAATTCCATAAAAGCCCCTTGATGATAGGTGCAATGTACTGGCATTGATAGAGGGTTGGCTGACTGGCAGAAGAGGTCTTGGTCAGATTGGTAGCCAGTGACGAGTGGAGTTCCACATGGGTCAGTGTTGGGACCACAACTATTTGCATTATACATAAACGATCTGGATGAAGGAACTGAGGGCATTGTTGATAAATTTGCAGGTGACACAAAGACAGGTGGAGGGATACATGGTGCTGAGGAAGTGGGGAGACTGCAAAAGGACGTGGGCGGGCTAGGACAGTGGGCAAAGAAGTGGCAGATGAAATACAAAGTGGGGACGTGTGAAGTTATGCACTTTCATAGGAAGAATAGATAAGTGGACTATTTTCAAAATGGGTGGCACTGGAAAAGTACAGCAGGTCAGGCAGCATCCGAGGAGCTGGTGTTATGGACCAGGCCAGACACCCTCAAAACACTTCAAGGAAGTAGACCAGATCCTAACTTTGCTAGTTGTTTTAAGTAGATGGGAAAGATGCAGCATGTCAAACCACTTAGTTTTAAACAAAACAGAATTTATTTACAAGACTACCGAATGAAACACAAACAAAAGAGAACAGAATGCTGAATAACTTAATCTATCTGAAAACCTAACAGATCATCCCAACTTAATGATGCTGTTCCAAATACTTGCAAAAATTCCCATAAACAACCCTTGGCACAAAAGGTAAAATCAAACACAGGATCATACAGGAGACATATCACAGAGAGAGGAGGATCAGCATTGACCTGTTTCTTTGGGGTCCTGCAGCTTTTACAACTGCTTAACTGCTTTCAGTGAATAGCCAGAGTGCCAAAAATCAAATCAAACCAGAGAAAAGCTGAGCTGGAAGAACTGGTGTGTGTTATAAACTTGAAAGCCTTTTTCCCTGAGGCAGTATCTGTTAGCTACAATCAAATTGGTCCTAAAACCCTTCAACTTAGACTTTTTGGAGTCTGTGTCTTTTACGACCTTTCTGAAAAAAAAACCAAGGACAACATACCCTTGTTAAAGGAGCAGCATCATCGCACAGGAGAGTTGATATTTCGGGCATAAACCCTTCATCAGGAATGTGGAGGGGGAAAGAGGATTAGAGATAAATAGCGGGTGGAGATGGAGGTGGGGCGGGGGGTAAGGTAGGTGATAAGGTGGATGCAGGTGGTTAGGTCAGTGGGGAGGGTGGAGCGGATAGGTGGGAAGGAAGATCAACATGTAGGACAGGTCAACAGGGTGGTGCCGAGTTGGAGGTTGGATCTGGGATGAAGTTGGGGGAGGGAAACTGATGCTGATGCCGTGTGTTTGAAGGGTCACAAGGTGGAAGCTGACACGTTGTTCTTCCGGTTGGCGAGTGGATTTGATTTGGTGGTGGAGGCGGCCCAGGACTTGCATATCCTTGGGGGCATTTAAATCGTCGGTCACAGAGCAGTGGGGTTATTTAGTGTGTGTGCATCCCAGAGATGTTCCCTGAAACGCTCTGCGGTTTGGCATCCTGTCTCCCCGATGTACAGGAGACCACATCGAGAGCAACGGATGCCCTAGGTGAGGTGGGTGGATGTGCAGGACAATCTCTGCCGGATGCGAAAAGATCCATTGGGGCCCTGGATGAAGGTGAGGGGGGAGGTGTGGGCAACCTATTTTTACGCAACCTGTGCTGTGTGTGGGGGGGTGGGATGATAGGGGGCCCAAATTGACAACTATCCTGCTCCTCAGATGCTGCCTGACCTGCTGTGCTTTTCCAGCACCGTCCTTTTTGACTCTGACTCTCCAGAATCTGCAGTCCTCACTTTCTCCTATTTTCCAAACAGGAAAAGGTTTCAGAAATCTGAAGTGCGATGGGACATTGGGAGTGCTAGTTCAGGTTTCTATTAAGGTTAACAATTAGGTACTTTTAGTAGTTAGGAAGGCAAATGCAATGTTAGCATTCATTTGAAGAGACACAAAATGTAAGAGCAGAAATGTACTGCTGAGGTTGTATAAGGCTCCAGTCAGACTGCACTTGGAATATTGTGAGCTATTTCAGGCCCCATATCTAAGGAAGGATGTGCTGGCTTTACAGGGGGGATGGGGGGAGGGGTGGGGAGGCGTCGCCATAGGAGGTTCACAAGAATGATGCTGGGGATGAAGGACTTGTCACATGAGAAGCGGTTGAGGACTCTAGGTCCATACTCAATGAGTTTCAAAGGACGAATCACCGAATTATAGAACAGAATCCCTTCAGTGAGGAAGCAGGTAATTCAGCTCATCGAGTTCACACTAACGCTCCTAAGAGCATCCCACCCAGACTCAACCCCTACCCTATCTCTGTATTCCCCCTGGCGAATCCACCTCGCCTGCAAATTATGGGCAATTTAGCATAGTCAAACCACCTAACCTGCACATCTTTGTACTGTAGGAGGAAGCCACAGCACCTGGAGGAAACCCACACAGGCACAAGGAGACTGAATCGAACCTGGGTCCCTGGCGCTGTGAGGCAGCAGTGCTAACCAGTGAGCCACTGTGCCGCAATGAGGGGTGATCTGTTTGAAATTTACAGAATAGATGTCTGGATACAGTGGACATGGAGATGTTTCCACTGATAGAAGACACGAGTACCCAGGTTGCACAGTCTCAGAGTGAAAGGATGACCCTTTAAAATTGAGATGAAAAGGAATTCTTTCAGATAAGTGGTGGTTGATCTTTGGACCTCATTGCCGCAGAGGGCTGTGGAGGCCCAGTGATTGAGAGCATTTAAGACAAAGTGAGATAAATCCTTGATTGGGAATGGATCAAGGGTTCTAGGGAGAAGGCAGGAAAATAGGGTTGAGAGACATGTTAGCCATGATCAAAAGGCAGAACAGATACTTCGTTATTTTCTATAACTCCTTCAGAATCTGCAAATTTGTAATCCATACCAAGCATGGCTGAAGAGGTCACCCATTCAGTCTGGTTCCCATTCTGTCAACTTGTTGTTTTTCAATCCTTATCAATAATCTTCCCAGGGTTTCTCTATTCTTTAAGCTCCTATCTCTTATGTCTCATGAATTGAGACTGGTTTCCGACAACCTCTTATATTTTAAGGCTAGCCAAATTCTTTGGTGAACTTGGCTTTAAATAAAGCTTTTCTGCCGAGATGTAATTCAATTCAAATGCTGCAAACAAGTTGAACTAACGATAGCTGCTTCCTGAGCTGAGAGCTGATCATTTCTTTGTGATGAGACCTTCGGATACTACCAAGAACTAATTGATGTGGAATATATCATACAATTATCTGCAACAAATTCTTAACATGAACAATCCATACAAATGTAGAAGACAATTCACAATTGGGCTGATCTGCCAACATTTGATGAACCATTCTATTTGTTACTGCATTAATTCCTTATACAACTACTATTGCTAAAAGTTCATATTCTTGCACGTACCTCTAAATTAATCATTAACAAATTCTTCACCATGAACTATGAGAAATGCTATCAAACATTTAAACTTGAACCCTGTCCAATGTCCCATTACCTTGTCTGCAATTATTTTGTCTCTAGTATGTATTACTATTGACTAACAAAATCCAGCTGCCCAATCTACAAAAAGGAAAAGTGTTTTTTTTCCCTTTATCCCAGGTTTTTAAATCCACAACGCACAAAAACAGAAATTGCTGGAAAAACTCAGCAGATCTGGCAGCATCTGTGGAGAGAAAACAGAGTTAACAGATCTTGTTTTATTTCCTAAAATCCATTGCCACCATCTCATTGAAATCTCTTGCTGAGAACAGACAATGATGGTGGCCTTAATTCCTATAAGTCTGATATTTATCATTTATATCTCTTCTATGAGCTTATTGTACGATGCAACTATTATTCCTGCAGGTTAGAGTGGTGCTGGAAAAGCACAGTCGGTCAGGTAGCATCCGAGGAGCAGGAAAATCGACGTTTCGGGCAAAAGCCCTTCATCAGGACTGAAGCCTGGGAGGCTCCCTGCCTTCAGTCCTGATGAAGGGCTTTTGCCCAAAACATTGATTTTCCTGCTCCTCGGATGCTGCCTGACCTGCTGTGCTTTTCCAGCACCACTCTAATCTAGACTCTGATTTCCAGCATCTGCAGTCCTCACTTTTGCCTCTTATTCCTGCATATTTTATTTTAAAAATTAACTTTCTCGATGATGAGTGGATAAATTGCCGATACAACTTTTATACAATTGACTTTGTCTTCTAAACTTTACCCACTGATTCAATAACACCTCTTCAATTCCTTCTTTTGGAGAGGTTATGTTGAATTAAAGGAGTACCATTATGTCTTGATTCACAGTTTCCAAACACAACATCTTTATTGGTTTCCACATCTATTTCATCCATGCTTTCTTCATTTCTGGCTTGCTTAATGCCCAAGTTATTTCAATGGACACTACATTCAGACAAATAAAATGATTGATTCTGTCTATTTTTTGAGGAACGACTGCTCCTCAAATATTTTTATATGTTATCATCTCCTACTCTGAAACTAATGTAAGTCTCAAATTCCTAAAACTTTGTCCCAAACTTTATTTATGAGAGCATGTAGCTGGCATTTTAGCCAGTCTATTCTGCACACTGTGAATGTGCATCCACTGTCTAGTACAGCACAATTGAGACTGCTACCAACACATTCAACAATGGGATGAAACTTTTGATCAGTATAACGCCCTCTCTTTGTTCTGTGTATCTTCTTCTTCTAAATTTTTCATTCCATGTTTAGTTTTGAAAATTCTATTATACCATTTGGGACTGTTCATGGCATAATGGTATTTTGAATCCACCTGAAACATTCATTGATGACACTTTGATATTTCTGGGGTTAATTCTTTTGTTGTATGTCCCCAATTCTCTTCACTTCTCAAAGTTATCTAAAGCATTTTTGATCCTCAGTTCTTTTAGCTATAGTTCACCTTTCAGTGTGTGATCAACATATACAGAGGAACCTCAATTATCTGAACAAGATTGGTGGGCAGTATTTCGTTCAGATAATTGACTATTTGATTAATTACTTCAATGCTTCTCCTCTGGGGCTCGGAGTTTTCTGAAGTTTCCTTTTTCCTCGCTCTGCCTGCCTTGCTCCCTCTCTCTGTCTCAGGATTTATTTCCGAGCAGACACACACTTGTGTACAAGGGGCCTGCAGCATTGCTGAAGCCTCCCGTGTTCTCCACCCGTGCACTTCCCCACCCGCCCCCATCAGTTCAATGGGATTGACACAGCGAGCATTTGTTAACTCCGCTCCTTGTTCAGGAGACTGGGCAGCAGCACACCACACGCGAGACCCCACCCCTGCCTGCCCCCACCTCCGCCCATTAACCCCGTCCAACCCTGTCCATTCCCACCTCCGCTCCCGGTCCACACCCCAGCCCCCCGCGTCCGACGAGGCTGCCCCACCACCCTCGCGTGACCCAACCCCCTGTCAGACCCTCACGCCCCCAACTGGGGTAGCTGGACTAGACACAAACAGCAAGACTGCTGCTGCCTTTGCGGGATGAGTCTCAAAATAGCGCACACACACTGAAAGAAAATAGAGTGTACATTAAAATTTCACAATAATTCTAGCCTTTATATCTACACAAGAAAGCAGAAGGTCACCAAGTGACATAACTGAAACATTAAGATAAAGTATGCATTGTTTCAACAAAGTTTGCAGATGAACATTAACCAAGCATTGTGTGAAAATGAAAAATGTGGGAGTTCATTGTGTAAAACAACAGACAGCAGTCTTTGTTTTAAACTATTTTCCAAATACTGGCTAAGTCTAGTTGGAAGTTCTTCAATCTAACATGCCACAATTGCACCAATATTCATATCAATTTCTTCAGCAATTAAAAATAAAGTTAATATAACTCAGCAGAAATAATTGTGCAAGTGTAGAAACTTACATCAGGAATTCCCAATGCATGTTATATATAGCAAAATTCTCTCAATCTCGCAGCACATAACATCAATACACATAAACTTAGAGCCAATACAGACAGCTCCATTGGATGTTTTGGATGTTATTTAAGCCAGCGTTAGCACTTTAGGAGAAAGTAGGAAGATCCTCAGAAGGAACACGAGTGTAGTACATTTTGAATAGGTATTGTGATGAACATTCATGTTTCATTATTATTGTTATTATTATGATTTGAAAACTTCAGGTCTGAAGTAGACAGAACCATATATATTGTTATGGGCCAGGCCAGACCCCCTCAAAATATTCCAAGAAGGTAGCCTAGACCCTACCTTCTTTTTAACTTTAAAAGCAGATATGAAGTGGATATTCCAGGTGTAATGCAGCTGGTCAAACCACTTGACTTTAAGCAAAAAAGAACTTATTTGAACACCACAGTTGAAACACAAACCAAAAGAAAATGGAATCTAGAACAACAATTCTTGGAAAACTTAACTGACCTGACATAGCAACTTAACTAAGGAACTGTTTGAATCCCATATCCCATACACACTCTCTTTGGCAAAAAGTAAATTCAAACATAGGTTCTTATAGGGAGGAGAGATTTCAGAGAGAAAAATCAGAGAAGAATCATCTGTTGAAGCTTGGAGCCTTTCTTTGGTCTGCAGCAGCTTCTCTGCTACAGCTAAACCAGCAGTTTCTCACTGAAACCAAACTACAAAAAATCCTGAACTGGGAGAACTGACACTTCCCTGCCATTGTTAAAGTAAAACTCACACAACATGTGGTTATAGTCCAACAGGTTTATTTTGAAAGTACGAGATTTCGAAGCACTCCTTCTTCATCAGGTAGCTAGTGGGGCAGGTTCATAGGACGCAGAATTTATAGTAAAAGATCAGTCTCGTACAACTGATGTGATGTATTAAACAAACTTACATACTCTTACACATGATCATACTTGCACACTCATGCGGTCAGTCTCTCATACACGTGCTCTTCTCTCTCACACACACACACATGCTCTCTCCCTCTCTCATAGACACATAGATACTCTCTCTCTCTTCCTCCCCCTCACACACGTGCACACACACACAAATATAAGACTACGAGGTGAATTTGCATTTGCAGACTTATATTTGCCAGATACATTCTCTTTTGTTCAACATGCACACAATCTGTAGGCAGTCAGTCCATGTGATATGTTTTTAAATTCCTACTTTGGAAATAGACAGAACCATATATATTGTTATGGGCCAGGCCAGACCTTAACTATTTTTATTTAGAAGGTAAATGTGAAGTGAATATTCCAGGTGTGAAGGAGCAACACTTTGAAAGCTTGTACTTTCAAGATAAACCTGCTGGACTATGACCTTGTGTTGTGTGATTTTTACTTTAACAATGGTAGCTAATCACACCACTTGGCTTTAAGCAAAACAGGGTTTACTTAAACATTACAGTTGAAATACAGACAGACTGTAACCTTTAATGCATTGTCTGAGCTGAGATGTCACCTTTCTTTAAACTGATAAAACTTTAAAAGGTCTCCGGGCTGTGACTTGGAAGAAGTTCTGGGATTTAGGTATTAATCAATCAAAACCTGCATCCCCTTTCTAAGTGATTAACGATTTAACAGCAATCAAGGTTTGTTCAATACATCACATCAGGACTTATACACTTAATGGTAAGGTCCGAGGAGTGTTGCTGAACAAAGAGAGCTTGAAGTGCAGGTTCAAAGCTCCTTGAAAGTGGAGTCACAGGTAGATAGGATAGTGAAGAAGGCGTTTGGTATGCTTTCCTTTATTAGTCAGAATATTGAGTACAAGAGTTGGAAGGTCATACTGTGGCTGTACAGGACATTGGTTCGGCCACTGTTGGAATATTGCGTGCAATTCTGGTCTTCCTATTGGAAAGATGTTGTGAAACTTGAAAGGATGCAGAAAAGATTAAAAGGATGTTGCCAGGGTTGGAGGATTTGAGCTACAGGGAGAGGCTGGCAGGCTGGGGCTGTTTTCCCTGGAACGTCAGAGGCTGAGGGGTGACATTATAGAGGTTTATAAAATTATGAGGGACATGGATAAGGTAAATAGGAAAAGCCTTTTCCCTGGGGCTGGGGAGTCCAGAGCTAGAGGGCATAGGTTTAGGGTATATGAATAGGCATTTGGATGGGTATATGAATAGGAAGGGTTTGGAGGGATATGGGCCGGGTGCTGGCAGGTGGGACTAGATTGGGTTGGGATATCTGGTCGGCATGGATGGGGTTGGACAAAAGGGTCTGTTTCCCTGCTGTGCATTTCTATGATCTTTTGAGCTGTATGACACTCTGATCTTTTACTATACATTTTGTGTCGAATGATCCTGTCCCACTAGTTACCTGATGAAGGAGCAGTGCTCTGAAAGCATGTACTTTCAAATAAACCTGTTGGACTATAACCTAGTGTTCTGTGATTTTTAACTTTGTCCAGCCCAGTCCAACACCGGCACCTTCATTGTTAAAGTAGACATTTCAGCACCTCTGCCTTCATGACCTCTCTTGAAAAATACCCAAGGACAAAATGACTCTTTTAACATGACAGCATCGTCACAATAGCTTAAGTTTGATTTGTAATTCCTTATTGTTTATGTTCAGAAGGATGAAAATATAGTTTCATTACATTTTAGATTTTGAGATCCGTGAGAAGCACTGCAGCTTGTTTACATGCATTTGATTGACGACTTTTTTAGAAAATCCTTTCGGTGAATAGATTAGTATTTCAGAAAACAAGGGTAGAAGAATTAACAAAATAGGCTATTACATTGCAACAACGTGCCCTATGATTAAAGGGAGGTAGAGACAGAAACAAGTCTCCTTTCAGTAATAAAGAAAGACCCATCAAGTAGGCTAGTGAGTGGGCAAGTTTCTCTCAGAGAGAGGAGCAGGTAAGACAGGAAAACCATGTAACAGTGGCAGGGCAGTGTAGCAGTCTCCAACATGATCAGAGCTCAATAAACTGAGACTGCAGTAACCATGGTGACAACCTCGGATCAGGTTGACATTGTGGCCTCCACTGTTGGTCTTGTCTACTAGGTCTCCACCACACATCCAACTTAACATCCAGGGCAAATGTCAGGAATCATGCAGGGCAGCTGAAGACTGATGGAGCTTCTCTGGGCACACAACGGGTACTAAAGTTGGTGCAAAGGCAAGGGATGCTGGTGTGTTCTCAGACATCGTCTGAGTGGAGGGTTGATCTGGGAACAGCTTATGGTAAGACGAGGCCGGAATCAGATAGAAGGATGCCAAGGGGCAGAGCAAATAGTTAATGAGTCTTTTGAAAGAAACCACACTGGGCTTCAGGGCAGAATTCTCTCCAAAAAAGCTCAGTGAAACTCAGATATATTTAAAAGAAATATAAGAACGTGCAGTAAGTATCAGTACTGTCACCTGTCTATGGGGAATAATTAAGAGGTTCTCTGGACTTTATCAAATCAAAAAGAAATCTGGGCTGACATGACACCAATTTTTAAAGTTCACTTGAGAATGTAACTTTTAAAAAAGTTCTGGGATTTACATATGAAAGGACTGAAACCAACATGGTCATTCTAAAAGTTGAGAGACTTAACAACAATCCAGGTCTTTTTCAATGTATAATTTCAGTTACATCACACTGCAAACGTTTGCTATAAATTCTGTGTCTTAGGATCTTATACTCCACAACCACCTGATGAAGGAGCAGCGCTCCGAAAGCTAGTACTTCCAAATGAACCCATTGGACTATAACCTGGTGTTGTGTGATTTTTAACTTTGTACACCCCATTCCGGCATCTCCAAATCGTGAATTATGTAATACATTCTACAGATACAAGAAAAAATTCAGCAAGTGTGCCTTGTGTTATGATCTCAGCTGATGGTACTACTTGGGCAAGTCAGACCCCAGAATGAAATATGGCTTTATCAATCATATGTTTAATTCTATTTTGTTTAGAATATTGACATAATGGTTAGTCAATAAAATATATTTCATATGATGTTGCAGATGTTCTTTAACAAAATATACAAGTTTATTATGCAAAAAAAAATCTAACCAACGTTTATGTATATTGCAGTTGGAAAGATCTTAACATGCCACAAAGGGATATAGATAGGTTAAGTCAGTGGGCAAAGATAAGTATAATTGTCTACTTTAGCATAAAGAATTAAAAGGAAACATATTATCTAAATAATGAAAGGTTGCAGAACTATGAGATGCAGAGAGATGTGGGTGTTCTAGTACATGAATCAGAGATAGTTAGGATGCAGGTACAGAAAGTAATAAGAAAGCTAACAAACTTATGTTTTATTGCAGGTGGAATGGAATGCGATAGTGAGGAGGTTATGCTGTGGTTACACATGGCATTGGTAAGACCACATCTGGACTACTGTGTACGTTATTGATCACTGTCCTTACAGTTCAAAGAAGGTTTACTAAACTAATAGATGGAATGAGAAGATTGCCTTATCAAGAAAGTCTGGACAAGCTGGGTCTGTATCTTCAGAAATTACAAGAGTCAGAGGTGACTTAATTTACATGTAAGATCCTGAGGGGACGTGACCAGGTGGATGTTTCCTCTCATGAGAAAATCTGTAACGGGAGATCCTAGAATAAAAAATAAGACGTCACACATTTAAGACAGAGATGGCAAAAAAAATTATTTCAGAGGTTTGTTAGTCTTTGGAATTCCCTTCCTCAAAAGGCAGCGAATACAGAATCTTGAAATATTTTTCAGGCAGAGGGAGACAGATTCTTGATTACCAAGGGAATGTTTTTTAATCGGGGGTCTGCAGGAGTGAAGAGTTGAGGTTAAAATCGATCTTACTGATTGGCGGAGAAGGCTCAAAAGGTTGAGTGATGAATTCTTGTTCCTTATACATGTGGTCATAAGTCTGTCACAATGTTTTACACTGTTTCACAACACTATCCCTTACAGAGACTAGGTCCAGAGAAATTGTATTACTATCTCAACACTTTTAAGTTACTAGTTAACTGACTCCATCCAGTTTCCCTTTTGTGAATTGTAAAGACAACTTTGTGATTCCCCCCTCAAGTCTGATGGCATGAACCTTTCACAAGTCTAATCACGTAAACTTTTTCCAGTTCTTAACAACAAAGCTCTCCTGGCTTGAAATCTTCAAAAACCAGAACAAAATAAAACACTGCTACTGCAGTGATTAGTTTCCTTTGAACTGAAATGCACCCTGCTAAGTGAGAAACCAAAACTGGTTTCTGAACTCAACGAACTAAAACTCTGGTATTTTCTGAAGTGAACTGAAAAAACTATTGCCTTAATGTGTTTACACAGCTTCCCATAAACACAAAGGTAGAAACATCTTATTCTATTAACACTCCAAAGGTTCTCCCAAGGCCTTGACTTTCATCACATGTTTTCCTGAAACAATGTTAAAAATCACACAACACCAGGAAAAAAGTCCAACAGGTTTACTTGGAAGCACTAGCTTTCTTAATACTGCTCCTTCATCAGGTGGTTGTGGATTATAAGATTGTAAAACACAGAATTTATAGCCAACGTTTTCAGTGTGATGTAACTGAAATTATATTTTGAAAAAGACCTGGATTGTTTGTTAAGTCTTTCATCTTTCAGAATGACCATGTTGGTTTCAGTTCTTTCAAATGTAAATTGCAAAACTTTTTTTAAAAAAGTTACATTTTCAAGTTTCCTGGAACAGTTCATTTTCTGACCTTTTCTTAAAAAGTCTTCACAGCACTAATCATTTCCATTTGCCTAACTTCTTTAAAACAAGACAAATACACACCGTTCATTACACATGTGAAAATGTTACTATGATGGGGAGGGCACACAGGAGGAAAGTGTACTTAAGAGTGGTAAAAGAAATCAAGTGAAATAAAAATCAGAGCAATTCAAGGATCAATCAAAAATTGAAAATTCAAAAGTTGACATTCCAGTAATAATTTTGCCTCATACAGAAGGTGCTTGAAAAGTTAGATTGAATGTTACGCTATCTCCCAGAAAATTATCTCACTGACTTTTGAAAGATATTGCAACCCATCATGCCTCACAAACATCATTACCTGGTGCCAATCTGCTATTTCTTCCCCATACCCTTGCAGAAGGTTTCAATTCCAAATGATCATTCCAATTCCTTCTTGAATGCCTCCATGACATTTCCAACTAAATACACTGAGCAAGGATTATCTGTAAGGTTATTGTAGAGGCTAAAAGAGTTGAATCTTTATTTATGATATTTGTAACAAGGCTATTTCAAATAGCTGCTATCTAGTGTAAATACAGTTTGTGTGATTTCCTTTTGAGAAACAAGCATTGATGGACTTTCCTAGAAGTACACTGAAAGCCTTTTGGGAATGTATTGTGACTGATTACCATGGTAAACATATTGCAAAAAATTAGTGTCATGGTCTGTAAAGCCAAGTTTCCCTCCTGGGATCTGAATTGTCCAGTAATACCATCAGCTAGGATGATAGCAGTTTGCTCTGTAATAACATTCATTCCAAAATGTGATTTACATGTTAACTCATAAATGATTAAGAATGCATGACTGATTAGAACTATGAAGAAATATTCTGATTGTTATCTTGTCACTGTTTTCACTCATTGACCATCTGACCTCTTTATTCCTCATTAAGTGGGGTAAATTCAATGCAAATATTCTTGGCTGAGAGCTTTTATAACATATAAATAACAAAAATGAGCATCTCCTAATAAGTGTTCAGATAATTTTGTAAGTTCAGAAGTCGTTGGAGGAGAAGAAGGCAGTTCAGCTATCAAGTCTGCCCTGCCTTTCAATAAGATCATGGCTGATCTGAACCTCAAACCATTTTCCTGCTCTTTCTCCATAGCACATGATTCCTTTACTGATTAGAAATCTGACTATTTCAAGCGTAAATTTGCTTAACAGCCCTCCATGAGAAAGAATTTGACAGATTCACTCCCCATGGAGAGAATAAATTCTTCCTCATCCTTGTCTTAAATGTGAGGCCCCTTATTCTGAGATTATGTCCTGTGGTCCTAGACTCTCCCACAAGGGAAGAATTATTCCATTTATAATTCCAAGTATAACATTTTTCTTTAAGATTTGGAAACACCGGTGTTCAACTGGGGTGTACAAAGTTAAAGATCACACAACACCAGGTTATAGTCCAACAGGTTTATTTGGAAGCACTAGCTTTCGGAGCACTGATCCTTCACCAGGTGGTTGTGGAGAATAAGATTGTAAGACATAGAATTTATAGCAAAGGTTTACAGTGTGAAGTAACTGAAATTATATATTGAAAAAGACCTGGATTGTTTGTTAAGTCTCTCATGTTTTAGAATGACTATTTTGGTTTCAGTTCTTTCATATGTAAATTACAAAACTTTTTTTTCACTTGAGAATGTAACTTTTAAAAAAAGTTTTGTGACTTACATATCAAAGAACTGAAACCAACACTGTCATTCTAAAACATGAGAGACTTCACAAACAATCCAGGTCTTTTTCAATATATAATTTCGGTTACATCACACTGTAAACTTTTGCTATAAATTCTGTGTCTTACAATCTTATTCTCCACAACCACCTGATGAAGGAGCAGCGCTCCGAAAGCTCGTGCTTCCAAATAAACCTGTTGGACTATAACCTGGTGTTGTGTGACCTTTAATTTATCTTCAAAATTTGATTGTCTATTTACATTGGAATTACAAATATTTTATAATTTTGAAATGTTGAAGTTGCATCATATTCATGATTAAATATTAGCATAATCTTTTCTATTCAATTTTCAAATTCACTTGGCAATGATACAAATCATGCTGAAATCTGTCAACACATCATGGCCTTTCAGGATATCTCACTTCCACAAAAAAAATTTGAGAAACACAATTTTCTTTTCACAAAAAATGTGCCCGCAAATGAAGGATTCTATGTAGGGGTACAGATCTTCCATTGTACTATGTTCATTACTGACAACTTCAGAATAACCGATTTAATTGTTAACATTAAGTTTCTGTCTGTTTGTTGCCTAATTAAATTGACTGATAATTATCTAATTGTTTTCAGTCAGTCATATTTTTCAGAAGAAGGTGAGGACTGCAGATGCTGGAGATCAGAGCTTAAAAATGTGTTGCTGGAAATCAAATGTGTTGATTCCTGAAGAAAGGCTTATGCCCGAAACGTTGATTCTCCTGCTCTTTTGATGCTGCCTGACCTGCTGCGCTTTTCCAGCAACACATTTTTAAGTCATATTTCTCAGTCAACAAACCTGCCCAAGCAAGACACCATACTGGCTGATACCAACATGTAGTGATTGTAACAAGGTCAGCCAGGCGGACATCATAGAATAAGAGTTTCCTTATGGTGGCTGTTGGTCTAATCCAAACAGGGAGCCCTGGATATGAGCAAGAGTATCAGAGGTCCTGGTCACTCTGAGAGCTGGTTCTGAGGAAGCTGGATCAGTGCTAAGACCTCTCCACATGTAATTAAGGAGTGACTTGGTGCAAGATACTGGCCTTTGTGCAGCTCATTCAGTGGCAATGAGAGCAAAGCACACTCTTGAAGAAATTCACTTGTACAGCAGCCTTTGAGTGAGATAAATACTTCTGGCATCATGTCTTTCTCAGGAAATTTGACTCATTCAATCCTGTTATCGAAGCATGGGTCCAGTATGTGAAAAGGATGCATTATTGTTTTCTGAACAAATGACATTGGGGCAGATGAGAAGGCATGGGTAATTTTCCTGATAGTTTGTGGACCTGCACAAGCGGGTTTGGAGGATCCTAACTTTCCCTGAAGCACCAGATAAGAAAACCTTGCAAGAGCTGATGGATTTAGTTAAGAAGTATTGTGATTCCAAGCCTCCTCTAATTCTGAGACACTATCGTTTTTCATTCGGCAATTCGAGAACCAGGGAAATCGGTATTTGGATTTTTGATTCAGTTAAGAATACTGCCAGAGGCAAATGGCTCTCGTTTCATCCTTAATGAGATGCTGGGAGACCATTAGATATGTGGGATTAATGATGTAACCATCCAAAAGTGCCTACCAGTTGAAGTCCAACTGGACTTCAAACAGGTGCTACTACTGGCTTTGTCGTTAGAAAATGCAGCAAGTGGAGCATGTGAGTTGCAGGGTATTCTGATGGAGAGGACACTCTCCCCAGTCCGACTGAGCCTAAGAAACACCACTTGAGTTCAGGCAATTGCATCGCCTCACTCAGGACATATTTTGAACAGAGGAACTCTAGATAAACCCACAGCAAAACCCCAAAATAAAGCCAAGCCTCAGCCAAACGGTTAATTTTTTTTTTCAGGATTTAGGCCGGCAAGCCATTGTATTTGCTGCCAGCATATAGACTTGAGACAGCTAAAGAGTCCCACTGGATCTAAACTGAGTAAGAGAACTCATAGACCGGTATCCAACAGAGTGCACATCCTAGAATATCCACCCATACCTGATTTGGAACAGTTAAATTGCTTAGCAACATCCAAATCAGAACCAATCAAAATAAACATCTGGTTAAATGGTCACCCAATTCCAACAGAAATATCAAGAGGGATATGGTGGCACAGTGGTAATGCCCTTGAACCAGTAATCCAGAAGGTCGAGCTAGTATAACAAATACAAAATTCTGCAGATTCTGGCGACTGAAAATAATAACAGGAAATGTTTGAGAAACTCAGCAGTTCCAGCAGAAGGGCACCATAGTTAAAGGCAAAAGAAAATGAGAGTGGCCGTGATGAAAAGATAAACATGAAGACATGTGTTAACAGCAGATGTTGATGGTCGAAGTCAGCTCACTGAAAGAAAACCCATGCAAATGAGACACTGGGCAGGTGTTATGGGGTTGCAAAAATGGAAGACAGAGATACTGACCTGAAGTTATTGCACTGAATATTGATTCCTGAAGGCTGTAAACTGCCTGAACAAAACATTAGCTGCTCTTTCTCCAGTTTGCACTGGGCTTCACTGGAACACCGCAAAAAGCCGAGGGCAGAAATTTTAGCTTGAGAGCAAGATAGTGAATTGAAATAGCAAGTGGTGGCAAGGTCAGAGTCATTCGTTAGGATAGAGTGGGGCTGATCCGCAAAGTAGTCATCCTGTTTGTGTTTGGTTTCACCAAGGAAGAGGAGGTTGCATTGTGAATGGTGAATACAAGTAGGTAGATTGAAAGAAGGACAAATAGTTTGCTGCTTCACCTGGAAGATTTGTTTGGGGCGATGGTCTTGAGGAGGCAAGTGATAAGGGGGCAAAGTATTCCACCTTCCATGATTACACAGGAAGATGCCATGAGGGGAGGGTAAGATGCTTATGGTGGCAATATGTTGCTGGAGGAAACAGAAATGATAAGAAGGCGATTCTTTGAATGCAGCAGCTTGTGGGTGGAAAGTGAGAATGAGAGAATATATGACTTTTTTTTGAGAGTGAGGACGAGAACAGAAATTCAGAAAATAGGTCAGGAACAACTTAGGGCTTTGTCAACCATAGTGGAGAGTATTATTTGTTGAGGATAACAGGAAGACTAACACAACTTCTTTTAAGCTTATTTAAATGCTAATTTTCATCGACAGCATCTCTCTGCGAGGTGTAGCAAAGTTTCTTTATGCTTACTTCCCAAACACGCATGAACTATGCCATCACTTCCCTTTGGCGTCCTGCTTCTATTCTCTCACTCATTACAGGTGAAAATATGAGACATGGTAGAAGCACCCATGCACATCAGCGGAACACAGACAACAAGGGTGGAAAATGTGAGAGAATGGAATTAAGTCCTTACAGGAAGCAAGGTATAAGAAAGTGTTGTCAATGTAACTGTGGATATTAGGGGATGGAAGTAGAGAAGTCAAGGAAGAGAAGAAAAGATTCAGAGATGGACTAGGTTGATGGTGAGAGAAGGATGGAGTGTGAAAGCAAAAGCCCAAACTAATGCTCTGGGAATACAGGTTCAAATCACAACCACCTCCATGGCAAATGAGGGGGTTTAAATTATATTGTTAAAATCCTCCAATTGAAAGTTGGCAAACTATAATCGGTTACTACAAAAACCCATTAATGTCCTTTGGGAAGGAAATATGTTATCCTTATCTAATCTGGCCTACAAATGACTTCACACCCACAACAACGTTGTATTGGATTAGATTAGATTCCCTACAGTATGGAAACAGGCCCTTCAGCTCAACAAGTCGACATCAACCCTCCAAAGAGTAACCACCCAGACCCATTCCCCTACCCTATATTTACTCCTGACTAATGCAACTAACACTATGGGCAATTTAGCATGGCCAATTCACCTGACCTGCACACCTTTGGATTTCACAATAAGGATGACTTTTAAATGTTAAAAATCACACAACACCAGGTTATAGTCCAACAGGTTTATTTGGAAGCACTAGCTTTCGGAGCGCTGCTCCTTCATCAGGTGGCTGTGGAATATAAGATTGTAAAACACAGAATTTATAGCAAAAGTTTACAGTGTAATGTAACTGAAATTATATATTGAAAAAGACCTGGTTGTTTGTTAAGTCTTTCATCGTAAGAATGACCATGTTGGTTTCAGTTCTTTCATATGTCAATCGCAAAATGCTTTTTTAAAAAGCATTCTTTCAAACATTGACATTCTTTCAAAAATTTTTAACTTTGTATACCCCAGTCCAACACTGGCATCTCCAAATCATGACTTTTAAATGCTCTCTGACATGGCTTGCTAAGCCAGGGATGCCAATATAAAATCAAAGAATACCATAAAAAAAGGGTAGCAATGGTGCAGAACAATGTCTGATGACATTTGGTAACAGCCATTGAAACCCTGCAGGACAAAACTGTCTGAAATTTTCTTCACCCTTTAATGCATTTTACAAAGAAAATTTAATTGTATGTTTTTGGTGGTGTTGCCTCAAAACAAAATATTTCAAGGTTTGTGTGAAGGTCGGCTGCCAATTGCAATTGTTGTGGGTATGTTTGCCGAGTGGGATTTTGTTTCACAGACATTTCGTACCCTGTCTAGATGACATCCTCAGTGCTGTGCAGCCCCTGTGAAATTCTGCTGTACTTTGGAATTTATTAGTTCTAAGATGTCCAAGATTCCATGCAGAGACTGCATGAAACACTATGTAGGATAAACAGACAGACAACTAGCCATCCGCATTCATGAACATCAACTAGTCACTAAACGCCATGTATTTATACACACACAGAGGACAAGGACCATAAATTCGACTGGGCCAACACAACAATATTAGGACACGCCAAATGGAGGACAGCCAGAGAATTCCAAGAAGCTTGGCACGCACCCACTGACTCCATCAATAAACACATTGACCTGGACCCAATATACCGACCACTGCAACAAACAACTGGAACCAGCAATCAGAAGCAGCTGAAAGAAATCAAATAAATTCCTGACACAATCAGGAGACTCCAGAGCACTGAAGATATCACCAAGAAAGGGGACAAACAAAACATCTGCAAACCAAGTTCCCAGCCACACAAACATAACCACAACAACTGCAAAACAAAATACTCTTCAACGTCTTTTCATGCATATGAACAAAAAGTTCAGAATACCTATGTGCAATACTGTCAATCATCAATATAGTTCCAAATAGTTATGGGAAGCTCCAGAATCAAAAGCATGTGCTTGGGAGCCACCTTGACTGAGAATGGAAATTCCAAATAATTAATAGTCTCAAATGTTGATCTTAAATATCTGATATGGAGAAACATAATGCAAACAACAAGAATGGAGCTTCTTTTTGCATAGCATGGTGCTCACCTCTTCTACAATGAAGCATTCCTTTATGCGCTTTGTCTTGCCTCCGGATGAAGCATTGGAGGCATGGCCTGCTTTCTATTTTAAGTGTTGAGGTTTCCTTGGGTTGGTGATGCTATTTCCTGAAATGACATCACCACAGGAAATTACATTACCAACCCAAGGTACCCTAAAAACATAAATAAAAAGCGGGCCATGCCACCAGTGTTTCATCCAGAGGCACACTGAAGATGTTACCTAGTATGGTGATGAAACGTCTAAAAACGAACCTTCCAGCTCAGCGAACAAACCTACATCCAGAAATGACATAATTATAACAGGGTCATTACATAAGTCATGAGCAAATTGGCATAGCACAAGTAACATCAAAGAGTTGAATACTTAGCCCAAAGATTAGTGTAGATCATCTAGCTCTGTCTGCAATAGCTTTTAACATTTTTGCGAAGACATATCTTAAGCCAACTGGCTGTTTTGAACATAACTATCTCTTTGAGTATTGGCATTACTTCCAATCTAATAGGAATCTAGAGAGTTGTGGAAAATTAAAATCAACTATTGCACTAGCTACTTTTAAGACCCCAGGATGAAGTTCAATAGTACCCAGGCGCATTTTAACCCACAGATCCAACAATTCATTCAGGACTATTTCCATGGTGATTGTAATTTTCCTGAGATCCTCACTTGCTTCCATTTCCTGATTTATAGCTGCTTCGAGAACACAACTTGTATCCTCTTTAATGACGACTGATGGAAAATGTGTTTACAATTCATCTGTGGTCTCTTTAGTTTTCATTGTCAATTTTCCGAAATCACTTGCTTTTGGGCAAATGCTCAATTCATTGATTATTTTCCTTTTGAAATATTCAGAAAGAGTCCTACTATCTATTTTTATGTTTCTGGTTAGTTTTCTCTCATATTGTATTTTTCCCCTTTTTATTGATATTTTTACCATTCTTTGTCCAATCTGGTAACATGCCAACTGCCTTTGCTTAATTATATGCAATGTCTTCAAGTTTGATACTACTGTTAAACTTTCCAATTAACTAAAGATAGTAGGTGCATCTTCGAGAATTTTTCTTATTCTTGGAATGTATTTATTCAGCGTATTCCGAAATATCTCCCTAAATATCTGCTCCTGCATCTTTGTTATCCTATCCTTTAACCTTGTTTGCCATTTCACTTGAGTTATCTCTGCTTTCATGTGTCGATAACTTCCTTTATCTAAGTTTACAAACGTAGTCTCCCCCAACTCTTTTCTCTGTCCAATTAAATGTAAAATTCAATTCTCTCATGCTACCTGGGGGTGCTTTCACTGTGAACTCATTAATTAAACCTATCACATTGCACAAATGTGGATTGAGTATAACCTGGCTTCTGGTTGGCTCCAAAACACCCTGCTCAAAGAAACAATCCCAAAAACATTTGATGAACGAGGTTACCTTTGCGCATCTGATTGCCTGCACTTGGATTAAAATGTTTCATGATTATTACCATGCCTTTCTGACAAGCTCCGGTTATTTCTTCTTTTATGCTTCACCCTATCATAGGGTTACTGTTAAAGGGCCCTGTGTGTTGCTCCCCCAAGTGTCTTTGTGTCTTTATCATTTTTCATTTCTACCCAAACTGTTTCCACATCCTGTTCCCCAAATTTAGTTTATTGTGTTTTACTTGTCTGACTGAGCCACCTCCCAATTTTCTCCTACCTTCCTTTTCTTCCTAAATGTTCTATGCCCTTCAATATTCAGACACCAATCCATATAATTGTACAGTTGCCTGGTAGCAATTCAATTCTAGAATGATAGAATCCCGACAGTGAGGAAAGAAACCATTCGCCCATTGAGATTGCACCAATCCTCTGAAGAGCTCTGCACCCAGACCCACCCTATCACTATAACCATGCATTTTCCATGCATAACTCACCAAGCCAACACAACCCTGGAAATTATGGGCCACTTACTACGGCCAATCCACCTAATCTGCACACCTTTGGTCAGGCTGTTCCTTGACTTGTCTGTGAGACAGTTCTCCCAATTTTGGGCCAAGTCCTATTTGTTAGTAAGGAGGACATCACAGAGTTGACAGGACTGGGTTTGCCATTGTCATTTCTAGTGCCAAGGTCAATGCCAGGTGGTCTGTCTAGTTTTCTTTTTTTTTTCAACTTTGTAGTAGTTTTATACAACTGAACAGCTTGTTAGACCAGTTCAGAAGGCATTTAAGAGGCAACCACATTGCTGAGAGTCTGGAGTCACACAAAGGCTAGACCACATAAGGATGCAGATTTCCTGCCCCAAAGGATTTTGGTGAACCAGTCAGTTTTTTTTTTATTACTCTAGACAATGGCTTTGTGGTCACCACTTGTTTAAAATGAAATTATGTTCTACTAGCTGTAGTCTCCAGCTGTCTGGTCTTCTGGACTACTAACACAGTGACATTCTGAGTTCAGTTAAGGTTCCTGTTTTTGTACGAAGGGTTGAGCTGTTTGAGACTATACTCACTAGAGTGTAGAACAATTAGAAGCAATCTCATCAAAACATGTAAAATTCAGCGAGGCGTTGACAGCGTAGATGCTTCCACTCATAGAGGAATCTAAATCTAGGGAACAGTTTTTTTGTCTCAACGGGTCAACTGTCTTTGAAATTCCCCTTACAAGAAGCAGTGGACATTGGGTGTTTGAGAGATTGGAAGGGTAAAAACAACACACAGTTGTCTGTAAGAACACTTCTGGATATCAGAACTCTAGATATAAAAGACAGATATTAACTTCATGGTCTGCATGTTGTCACCAAACAGTAGGACTGTTTAGTACAAAGTCATGACAAATTTTGCCAGCGATTATCTCAGGGACACAAAATAGATGATTCCTCCACATCATGAGTTGGTTGATCTCAGTACCCAAATGCAGCTGACTTCAGCACCCAAGGCTAGGAAAATAAGCAGATTGGATTACTCCATAATGAACCAGCAGTAAATGGCTGAATGGCCTCCTTGCATGCCATGAATATCCCTGATTCATAACTTCAGCTGCCTGGGCCTGAAGCTCTGAAATTCCCTCTCTGATCCTCTCGACCTTATGTCCTTACTCTTTCCCAAACGCTTCTTAAAATCTGAAATAACTCCACAGAGGCTGGTATCCCGTCACCAAGTCACCCTTTATTTACCTGTGCACAGCTACCCTACCCCAGAGCCAGAGTGAGGAGAATCCCTGAGACTCCTGTTTTATCTATCAGCCAAGACCCCCTTATTGGCACACGTTAACAATCCCAATAGGGAACCTCTTTCCAATCATGACAAAACATATTCCTTCAGCTAAGCTTTTGATCATGTGCCCTCTTTTTCTCTTTCTATTCACTCATGGGACATAGACATCACTGGCTGACCAGTATTTATTGCCCATCCTTAGCTGCCCTTGAGAAGATTGTGATGAGTTGCTTTCTTGAACTCTGCAGTCCATGTGTGGAAGGTAGACCCTCAGTGAGGGAATTCCAGGATTTTGATCAAGCGACAGTGAAGGAACAGTTATATGTTTCCAAATCAAGATGGTGAATGGCTTGGAGGAGAACTTGCAGGGGTGGTGTTCATATGTATATGCTGCCTTTGTCTTTTCAGGTGGAAGTAGTCAGAGGTTTGGAAGGGGCTGTCTTGAGGATATTTGGTGAATTTCTGCATTTTGTCAATTGGACACACTGCTGCTACTGAGCTACTTCAGTGGTGAAGGGAATGGATGCTTGTGGGTGTGGTGCCAATCAAGCAGGTTGCTCTGTCCTGGATGGTGCCGTGTTCCTTGACTGTTACATAGTGCTATATGGTCCAAGCAAATGCGGATTATTCCATCACACCACTGACTTTAGCCTTGGAGATGGTGAACAGGCTTTGGGGAGTCAGGTGGTGAGTTACTCGCCACAACATTCCCAGCCGCTGACCTGCTCTTTAAGGCATTATATTTATATGCTGAGTTTCTCGTCAATTGTAACCCTCAGGAGGGTAATAGTGGGGGAATTCAGTGATGATACCATCACTGAATGGCAAGGGACAGTGGCCAGATTGTCTTTTATTGGAGATGGTCATTGACTGTCATTTGTGTACAGCAAATGTTACTTCATAGAGTTTGGTGCAAATTTTTTATAGTTAATTGTAGCAATGCCCAAAATTAGGAGCAGGCGTAGACTATTCATTTCCTCAAGCCTGTTCCACCATGTAATAAGATCATAACTTATGTGTACATTACTTTGGCGTCATATCCCTGTTCATTTCTTATACCCCAAAGTTTGCTTCTTCATCAAAAATTCCATCTTCCACTGCCTTAAAACTATTAAATGAATCTACTTCCACCATTCTGAGGAGAAGGGAGATTTGGTTACTATTAACCCACTGAGGTTTTCCAAAACACTATTTTAAATCACTGTGAAGTGCTATTGGATGTTTTACTATGTTACAGGTGCCAAATTGAAATCTAAGTTATTGCTGTTATAGTCATATGTGAAATGGTAAGTTGACAGATCCATTTCACATGTTGTCACTTATTGAATAGTTCACCAATCCAAAACGTCTTTGAATTTTCCAGGCCAAAGCAGTTGTAAATAAAGGAACTTTGTAATCTCTGAATTATAGGTCAAAAGTTGGACATGAATTTTTCAATATCATGGCAATGCTGTACATTTTTGATTCAGGTTCATCCATGCTTCTTTAGCTATTCAGCATCTCAATACTTTTCAAAATGTCAAATTACTGTTACTGTGGCAACAATTAAAGCTGTTCTAAAATGTTAGAACTTTATGCTAATCCCTCGCACCCAATAAGATTAAATCCTGTTAATGTTCAGACCAAAATGAATCTATGGTCACTGAACCATGAATGGAGGATGTCTAAACAATTTAAATTTGACTTGCTGCTTTAAAGGAGTAAAAGCTTTGATGTTTGATGTCTACTGTTTCACCAATAGAGCTACATTGTCGTATTCAGAATTTTAATCGCTTCACACAAGGTGAGAACAGGAACCAGGATTTTTAAAAAAGCAACATAAATCTGTTCACATATCTGAAATTTGAATCCCAAACAATAGTTGTGTATGAATTAACAGATTTTAACAGAGTCAGTTCAAGTGTCAAAAAGACATGCTGATAAATAAACCGTATTCAATTCAGTTTTGGGTTGCTTATAATAATTTTCCTTCTGTTTCTTTTCTGGAAACAAGAAACAAAACTGAAAAGTCTGATGGCATCCTTATCAGTTATCAGATGTGCAGAGATGTTTGTCTGTATGCTTGGGTTAGATTTATTGTTATTCCTGCCGTGACCATTACATTTTATTTTGCAAATTATGTGATATATCAGTACTGAACCGTTAAATCCTTTGGATGCAGTCTGGAAACCTTTGTCATTACTACCCATTAGCCCCATCACTGAAAAAAAATAACAGCAAGCTCAAATAATTACATCACCATCGGGAACAGTCTCAATGTGGTTCAGTTGGATATACTGGGATGAAGATAATGATGACCATACTTATAGCCCTGATGTCAGAATGTATGATATAATTCAACCTCCAAGTATGTTGCTATTTTCTAACACACAATACACTGCACATTATTCTTTATGTATTCTTGTTCCTGCATGTAGCATTTTAAAAAATGCCATTAAGAACATCTTATTCCAGTTAGTCCCTGTGATAGTGCCAACACTTAAGAATATTCAAACGTAAATGAATCTTGCAAAATAAATGTCCTCTTGCAATATTTATTTTGCACACAATTGCAGCAGTAAGGTGAAAAGGAAAGAGTGAGTAAAGAAAGTACATATATTCATTTTGGACTGTTTTGTAATCCCAAAGTGCTTCACAACCAATTATCTATTTTTGAAGTAATTTTTGGGACAATTTAACAGCTAATTAGTACATAGCTAAATTCCTCAAACAGCACAAGGTAAGTGAAAAGACAATCTATTTTGTTGACTGATTATTAAAGTTTGACCACAAAACCAGGAAATCTTTATCTTTTTTTGAATAGTACCATGGGGTTTTCTTACATCTACTGAGAAGGGTGGACAAAGCATTGTTTGCATTCAAATCATGGCTACCCTCAGGGCGCAGCACTTGGTCAGTGCTAAAGCCAAGTTTCTGGTCATGCAAGTCCACAATGACTCTTTCCAATTTTATATTTGCACATGCTAACCGGATGCATCACAGCTTGGTATGGCAACTGGCCTTTCCAAGACCACAAGAAATTACAGAGAGTTGTGAACTCAGCCCAGTCCATCACGAAAACCAGTCTTCCTTCCACTGAAACCACTTACATTTTCCACTACCTCAGGAGAGCATCCAACATCATCAAAGATTCTTCCCACTCCAGTTATACTCTCTTCCACCCTCTTCCATCAGGCAGCAGATACAAAAGATTGAAAATACGTACAGCAGATTTAAGAACAGCTTCTTTCCTGCTGTTATCAGACTTATGAACAGCCCTATCATATATTGGAGCTGTTCTTTCTCTGCATCTTCTCTGTAGCTGTAACACTATATTCTGCATTCTGTTCTATTAACCTTAGTAAGGTATGATTTGTCTGGTTAGCACACTTTTCACTGTATCTCAGTACATGTGACAATAATAAATCAAATCACTTATGGTCTGCTGACATTTTATTAAAAGTGCTCGGTCAGACAAGAAGCTCCACGAGTAAAAGCCAAGTAGAGCAGGTTGAAGAAGATGTGTTCGATGCCCTAGTGCCAATGTGTGCATCCCTGCATCTGCTGGCAAAGTTGGAAAGACTTAGTATCAACAGAAGCTGGGACTGTTCACCCAATAGCATCATCATTAGCCAGCACAGCCTACTCAACTGCTCGTGCCAAGTTGTCCCAATTATTTTCATTGGAATTGTTGCCTCAACCGAGTTGGCATTAACTGTCTTCATATGCTCCAGGTCTGCAGAATCCGAACCAGATCCATGTCAACTGTTGGTAGATGACTTGCAATTAGCATGCAGTACAGAGCTAACAATAGGAGTCAACTGTGAATTCAAGCCTACTTGCACCTCATTCCAGACAGTTTTGATGTTGTGAAGTGGAATGTAGGACAGCCACACTCACAATCACACGATGCAGCATATCTCTACTTCAATAGCCATTAAAAAAAGAAACTGCACAGTCATTCGTCTGTCGACTAATGACTGCACACTGGACCAGGATAGTCTGCGCTGGTAGGAAAATAGTGTCTTTTTGGTTAAGTATTATTTTCCCTTACTTCAAGGGTCTCTCTGATTCCAGCTGATTTTCTGGATCTGGGGTGATTTGCATGTTTTAAGTAAATTCGCAGTGTTGGGACTAATTCCATCAAGGGGCTGTTAAGGAAAGGTTGGGGCAGTGCAGCTGACTGAGCCTGTTTAAAAAAGACAAGTGAAATTTTTTGTAAGTGCACACAGAATTGGTAGTGTCGCTATTGTTCTGTTCGCTCAGCATGCTTTGGCAATAGTTGATACTGAAACTTAGCAAGCATTCCTAGTTAACCCCCCCCCCCCCGCCACCATCTCCCCTCTCCACCACCCTCCTCCCCCTGCCCCAGACTGCGAGAGCCTAAATTTTTAACAAATCTAATGAAATATTTCCCAATACGTGTATTCCCTTTGAATGTCTTTTTATACCTATGTTTACACATCTCAAATAAGTTCATGTAATAAAGTACAAAGATGTGGCAAATTATTGTGGGATGAGGAGAATGTTAAGGTATTCAAACAGCCCCTTGAAATTTTCTGGACCACTTGAATAAACTTATGAAGAATGGATGTTCTTCCAGAGCCTATCTACATTTAACTCGTGAAAATTGATTCGACAGGACCGTGTCTCTGAATGTTCATTAGGTATTATAGTGACTTGAACTGGTTCTTGATTAACAAATAACTCAAAGACAGAATAGCAACTTTGCACTTCAGAGTACTTTATTCAATATTATTCTTTTTGCTTTCTCATGTGTTTAATTTGAATAATTAAATGAATGATGGTTACCGGCAGAATTTAAGAGGGAGCTGAGTGGCATGAGCTATGGTGAGATGGGTGACACAATCAGATAGGAAGTCCAGCTCAACATCAAGAACAATTGGTGCCATTTTTTAATGCTTTTCACAAGTGGTGAGCTTCTTCCAAGACAGCAGTGAGTTGCAATTGGCCTTGCTGAACACCTTGTTGACATCACGACCAGAGGATGTACCCGGTGGATTCAGCTCACCACTTGAATCAAATGACTTCTATGTTGCACACAACCAAGCTGCAACTCCAATCATAATCCACTGGTACCAGCTACAAACACATCCCTCTTCCACAACCACTGGCATCGTAGCATGTCTCCAGTATACTAGCAGAAGAAGTACAAATTTGCATTTCAGGATGGTCTGGAAATGAGGATTGAAAGATTGTTGCATGGACACTTTACATGGAGGGAAAGGGTCATACCGTATGCTTCTATGACTATCTCAGGGCAGCTCCCTTGTTCTCTTACTGCTCACTGTTATGGACGAGGCCAGACCTCCTCAAAACATTTCAAAAAAGCAGCTCAGACCCTAATTTTGCGAGTTGTTTTAAGCAGGTTTAACAAGGACACTCCAGGAGGGATACAGTTGGTCAATCTATGTAGTTCTAAACAGAACAGAATCTACTTACAAGATTACTGAATGAAACACAAACAAAGAGAACAGAATACCAAACACGTTAACCTATCCAAATACCCAGCAGGTCATCCCAACTTAATGATGCTGTTCCAAATACTTGCAACAATTCCCACGAAATACTTTGGCACAGAAGGTAAAACCAAACCCAGGGTCTTACAGGAGGGAAGTCAGAGAGAGAGAGAGAGATAGGAGTAGAGCATGGACTCTGCTTCTTTGGGGTCCAGCAGCTTCAGAACAATACTGTCCTAAAACCAAACCAAACCAGAGTTAAATAGGGCTGGGAGAACTGGCCACTCCCCTTTCATTGTACAAGTTTTTTAACAACTTGAACACATTCTGCCTGAGGTAGTATCTGCTAGCTATAATCAAACTGGCCTCAAAAATGTTTAACTCCCGACTTTTCAGAGTCTGTGTCTTTTACAACCTCTCTTAAAAAAAAAGCCAATGTCAGCATAACCTTGTTAAAGGAGCTGCATCATCACACTCACACAATTAACACTTCATACTCACACCATTCATGTCTTACATTGCTTTGCCATGTCCTGCCTGTTACTGACAGTGACCACCACCAAGGCCTCCGCAGGGGAAGCATCGAAGAACATTGTGCATGTCAATATAGTGTAATGCCAGGGTTCGGGATAAGGAGGCGAATCGTAGGCGAAACTCAGTGTGATGGGTATCCACATTACGGGATGAGTTTAACTTGGCTGTCTGGGTAGTGCAAGGTAAGAGAGGACATGGTAGCTTTGGGAGTACCAAGTGACGAGGTGGGTTCAGTACTTACAACGTCAATGTTCTCCACCATCATTTTCCCCTCTCTCATGTGGTCTTACGAGAAAATTGCTGGAACAACACCCAGGGTAGGCAAAGTAAGTATCTGTTTGATGGGAGTAGCATGGGATTCACATTTTCTGGATGCTGGGACACTGTAGCAACAAATACATGAAGTGACTGTTTGCAAAGCACAACTTCATTTACTTTGTAATCATTCCATCACCCATTTGCTACACGTGCTGAGCAAAGGTACTTAGGGGTCATCTGCTGGGCAAAGGCAATTTGCCACGGGTCATTACTGCTTGCAAATTAAACTTGGGCATCTCAGTAAAATGGAAGTGACTAGCAATGACACTAAAATAGGCCAATGCTGTTTGAATGAGAGTCACAACTCATCAAATTTCCAATTGTCTTATGAACCAAGCATCATTGCTTTGTTATCTGTTACGTAACTCTATGTACTGATTACACTGTAAAATTTAGCTTATGATGTGGGCCCAGCGTTGGTGGGGTATTGGTGCACTACAGGCACTCCATTCTTAATGACATTAGGTGGTCACATAGCCAGTGTGGCACCTTCACCAAGTTGCTGCACATGTTGATCCTAAATTTGGATTGGTGATGGGAATGTGCCCTTGATTTTAGAGTGCAGCATGTCTAACTGTATGTGTCTAGCTCTCATTGGTATGCTGCTGATAATGTTCTGAAGTCTAAGAAACTCTTTCACGTCCATTTAGGTCCTTTCCATCCAGAGTGATCAGCCATGACATTGGTGGAATGTTGGTTGGGGTGGCTGCCAATATAAAAAGGCAATGTGGGATGAAGAAGGACCAGGGCTGTGGCAAGCCCAAGAGCAGTAGCAGAATGGTGCAGAGGAAGAAGAGCACCGAGCTCAGAGAGAGAGATCTCAAGGTGCACAGAAGGTCTAGAATTTTCTGACACCAACTCCATTTCGTGGGGCTCAGTGCGCACAAGGGTGATGCAGGCTCCATATGCCCTGTGATGCAATGATGAAACTGTTTCGGATACTGGAGCAGAACCTAAGGATTGCAGGAGTGGGAGGTCACTCTGAACTTCCAGTACACAGGCTGTTGTTCCAGGGAGCAACAGGTGACCAGCATTGGATTTCTCAGTCATATATACACAAATACATCTGTGCAAGGGTCACATCACTCATTTTGTTCCCCAATGATGTGGTTAGTGCTGCAACTGGGCTCCTTTATCAGTATCCTGCTGATGCTGCTCCTTTAACAAGGTTATGCTGTCCTTGGCTTTTTTCAAAAAGGGTTGTAAAAGGCAGAGGTTCCAATTTGTCTGGGATTAGGCCACTTTGATTATGGCTGACAGGCACACTGCCGAAGGCAGCAATCAAGGAAAAGGGCCTATAGGTTTTTTTAAAAACACTTGTACAATGAAAGGGGAGTGACCAGTTCTCCCGGTTCAGCGAATTTTCTATTTTAGTTTACTTTTTTAGCTGGGGACCGAGAGAAACAACCGGAGTGAAAAGAGATTCCATTCAGCAAATGATCCCTAGCTGATTCTCCCTGACACCTTTCCTGTAAGAATCTGTGTTTGAGTTTACCTTTTTGCCAAGGAGTGTGTTCATGGGATGTTGCAGGAAATTGGAACAGCATCGTAAAGTTGCGATAGAGTCGATTGGGTTTCCAGATCGGTTATGTAATTCTATGTTCTGTTCTCTTTTGTTCGTGTTTGACTTGGTAGTCTGTAAACAAATTCTGTTTTATTTAAAGCTGAATTGCTTGACCAGCTGCATCACTCCTGGAATATCCACCTATCAACTGCACACACTCAGAAGGCCAAATCACAATGCTGTGTAATTCATCAACAGGAACGGGTTCTATTCAATTAATCTATGGTCACCTGTGATCACCATTCCCACTTCCAGGAGCCGCATACCTGCTACCCTGGCAGTTACATACATCCTGAAGTGCTCCTATATGCCTGCTTGAGTCCCTTCCAAAAACAGAAGTTGCTGGAAAAGCTCAGCAGGCCTGGCAGCATCTGTGAAGAGAAATCAGAGTTAACATTTCAGGTCCAATGACTCTTCCTCAGAATCATTCTCACTCCATGGAGTCACATACTGGCTACCCTGGCATTTGCTTACATCCTGAAGTACCTTTATGTACCTGGTTGAGTGCCTTACCAGGTTGGTTAGTAGGGAACATGAGAACATTGTGCACTGATGTGGAATGCAGGTTTAACACCATTTGTGCCACAACCAGGGCCACATTTTAGCAGAGTACAAGACTATTGAAGATATAGTTCTGCTTGGACTGGTTTAGGGAATCTTCCAATACATTCCAGACAGAATGTGCTGCATCATCCTGGCATGGTGTGCTGCACATAATTGCAGCAGTCAATGAGGTAATGTGCTGGATGCAGAGAAACTGGGAGAATGGGAGCCAAATCTTCTTCTGAGGAGGAGAAGGATGACTTTAGTGAGGAGGAGGATACTGTCACTGTTCATTTCAGATCTCAGCGGTATCAGGCATTACAAAATAGACAAGATCTCAGTGATGTTTTGAATACATGAGAGCTTGGTGAAGCAAATGATTGCAGACTGTAAATTAATCAGTGATCATCATGAGATCATCATGAGAAACCTGGTTTGCACCTATGAACAAGACACAAACATCAGCCTCAATAGATTTTGTTTGTGTTACCTTTTGCTTTGCCCAAATACAAACTCATGTCTCTGGACTTAACTGATTGCTTGTCTGTATTTGATGTTTCCCTACTGGACAATGCCAAGGTGAAGGTCTACAGTGGGAGACAAGGTAGTGCTGACCAAGAGTGTATTCAGCTGGGATGTAGATTTGGACAATTAAAATGTGTTGGTATGGGCAGTTAAACTGGGAATAGGAGAAGAAAATGGAGTTGTATGTGCAACAGAATTCTAGTCGTGTCAACATGACATTGTGGCTGCTGAACAATGATGTTGCCAGTGAGGGGCAACGCTGGTACTTTCAGATGCACAACAGTCTTTCAAAGGTGGTGTGGGTGCAAGGAATGCTAGTCTTTCAGTGGGCATTGTTAAAATACAGCAAGGAAAACAATTCAGTCTTAAGTTAAAACCCAAAAAACTCAATGCAACTCAGACTGAGCCAAAAAAATGGAAACACAGATCTCTTGAAACTGCTTGGTTGAACAAGGAACATTTCTAAACGCCTTAAAAATATTTTCTTCCTAATCTACTGTCCAGTACTAAAGGAATCCCTGAGATATTTTCCACCAGAACTATGCTCATTAATTGTTTCTGTAACTGGTCTTTTTCATCCAACCTTAAGAATCCTTCATGCATTTTTAATTTATTCGAAACTTTGTCTAATAATGAAAGAGAGTTCAGAAGATTTGGTTGCAAAGAACGTTTGCTGTCATATCGAAAGTTGGAGGCTTTTGTCCCCAGTATCAATGTGGGAACAAAGCTGAGCCTGGAACTGCGGTATTTGGCTATTGCAAAGAGCGAGCAAAGACACGTCAGGCTGAATAAACTATTTATGTGCTGTAAGCCTCTACGCTTCAACATTAAAAACAACTGAAAATTTCATGCTGTGGGGGAAAAAAATGATTTTCATTTCAAAATGATTTCCCCACGGTGAGGAATCATGAAAATATATTTCTCAGAAGCAATTTTAAAATTCATAACAAGTGAAATTTAAGAACACTTTATGTTGAATGACAAGCTCTTAGGTTAGAAAATTTTCTGTTTTTCCAACCTCTATAAGTAAATGTTCAATTCAAGGTTATTAAAATTGGAATTTTGATAAGTTTCTGATTTCTTATTTATACTGGACACTCCCCACCCATTTCCGCTTTCCCGATCCCTCCGTGACTACCTGGGCAGGTCCATACCCCCCAACAACCCACCCTCCCGTCCTGGCACCTTCCCCTCCCACCACAGAAATTGCAAAACCTGTGCCAACATCTCCTCCTTCACCTACATTCAAGGCCCCAAAGGAGCCTTCCACATCCATCAATGTTTTACCTGCACATCCACCAACATCATTTATTGTATCCGTTGCTCCCAGTGCGGTCTCCTCTACATTGGGGAGACTGGACGCCTCCTAACAGAGCGCTTTAGTGAACATCTCCGGGACATCCGCACCAATCAACCTCACCGCCCTGTGGCCCAACATTTCAACTCCCCCTCCCACTCTGCCGAGGACATGCAGGTCCTGGGCCTCCTGCACTACCACTCCCTCACCACCCGACGCCTGGAGGAAGAACGCCTCATCTTCTGCCTCGGAACACTTCAACCCCAGGGCATCAATGTAGATTTCACCAGTTTCCTCATTTCCCCTTCCCTCACCTCACTCCAGCTCACCCCCGTCTCATTTATCTCTCCACTCTGCAGGCACCTTGCCTCTATTCCTGATGAAGGGCTTTTGCCCAAAACATCAATTTTCCTGCTCCTCGGATGCTGCCTGACCTGCTTTTCCAGTACCACTCTAATCGAAACTATATTATTGTGTTGTTCATTCAGAATACTTTAGCAACTTGCCAAGATTTCTATCCTACTCTTAACTTTATTATACCATTTATTATTTACACTTATAAGACCACTTCCTTACAACAGCTTTTTTCCACGATACTTTCTCTTCAACTCTCTGTTCATGCATGTATGTTACTTCCTTTGATGATATCACAGGCTATTATAGTGAATTCTTTATGGAACTTGGTCTTCCCTATGCAATGATACTACATCTTTACTCCCCAGTCCAGGCTCTGTTCTTAATTCAATGCTCTCTGAACTTCAATGAAAGTAACTGACTGTATTTTCCCAGATTCTGAACGACATGGACAATGGCAAGATAGTTGAGAAAATATAGTGAGAACGAAAATGTGAGATTCTTGATGTTGCGATAAATGCATGATTTTCCACATCAGGTTTCAGCAGCTGGATGAGAATATCATGAGTCGTACTTACCGGCAGATGTGTCAACTGGTGGTCATTTGTTCTGAGGGTCACAAATTCCCAAGAAAAGGGAGAGGTTGAGAAGGAAGGTTCATCGTGTAAACTTCAGCCAGTGCAGAAACCTGAACCCGCACTGTCGGTGTCACTGTGCCTCTCAAACCAACCATCTAGTTAACTGACGTTTGTGATATAGAGTAATGTCAACAGCATGGACTTAAATTCTTGCACTGACTGAGGCAACCATGAAGCACTCTCTTTCTCAGCCTCTCCCCTCACCAGAGACATAGTCATGCTCAAACTACCACATATCATCTCTCCCTGACAAGAGAGCAGCCCTCTGATCATGTAGGATGGTAATGACTTCACCTTTATTTGCATGCATTAACATCTTATTATTGCCTCATCTCTTCTCATTTGTATGCAGATTTCTATTCTCCCAGCTGTCAGAGAGAAACTAGATGGTACCAATTTACCTCTTAAAAGTTAGAGCAGTATTTTGGTGGCTGCAGCTTGCTCGTGTCTTCTCCAGGCAGCCACCCTGGCCAGTAACCCCCAACTTCTCAGGGATGCTCCATGGGCCAGTGACCACCTGCACCTCCATCCACAGAGGTTGGCATTGGCAAAGCACACCATCATGACACATGTCAGACTAACACATGATACAATTCAGCATTTTAATATCGCACTTTGGAGCTCACCAATATCTGAGTTTGCAATGCTGCTATGAGGCTGCTTTGTAGGCAGGAATGGACAGTCATCTCCTACATCACAGCAAGATACATTGCAGGGCTTATGGCATGCTTTCTTAGTGCTCACTCACTTTGCACTTCTAGCATTTGACCTTGCCTTGCCTTTAACAAAAGCAGCAAGTCAGCTATGATTGCCAGCAATGAACAATCAAGGGGAAATGTTGGTGGACAATATTGTTCTGTCAATATCATCCCAACAGCATAAGGCAGCAGCTTATGGGACAAACACTGCATGTACTTCAACCAAATGGCCACGTTTGAATGTCTGAAGAGGTGGTAGGGTAGTCCCCAGTCCAGTCATGAAAGACAATGGTCAGTTAGGAGCTGGATCTGTCCTCAGGAAACATGGTGATGAGGTGTCCTGACTGATTCAGTAGGAAGCGCAGAGGGCGGAAAGGGGTAGTAGATTATTGAGGGGGATGGGTCATGGAGAGCCATAGTGGGAACAATATTGTGGTCAGCAGTGGTAGAAGTGGGTGCAATGGCAGAGATGGAATCAGTGAGTGATACAGAGAAAAAATGGTGGTACTTGTCCTTGCAGAATGAGGAAGGTCATTAACTTTGCTGTGTTGCAGCTCATTCCTTTGGACCATGGGCACCGCACTGACCCAGGTGGCAACTTAAGACCAGGTTGGCAATGTTTGAATTGCTGCATTGTTGGGGTTTAAATGTAATACCTGTGACAAGAACAGTTTTAAGGTTCCAGCACCAATGGGCACCTCTGTCACTGCTAACAAAAGATTGAGCGAGAACTGCACCACAGAATTGTGTTGCATACTTAATGAAGTGAGCAGAATAAAATCGTGAGAAAAGCTGCTGGCCCTCACTGATGGAAAACCTCCTTGAAACTCCCTGAAATTGACATTTAGCGAAATTTAGAGGAAATTCAATGCTTCAGTCTCCTAGTCAATTGGAACATAACTAAACAAAGACTTGTGTGAAATGTAGTGACTTTGAGTGCTCTCTTTGGCAATTGTGTTTTTCCTTGCTCTTTCTATTGTTCTGTTGTTCTTTTTTTTCTCCTTTTTTTCCCCCTTGAGATCCATGTCTTCTCTTATACCAATAAACATTAATTGTGTCTTTATAATGTGTCCTTCTGATAGAGGGTTGCAGGAACAAGTTGTTATCGTTCTGACTTCCAAGTTTCAAATCATCACTATCTGGTTTCAATCCAGTGGGTGGGAGAATTGAAAACTGCTCACCAAAGACGCAATGCAACATAATAATGAGGATGTTAATGCATGTAAAAATGCACCCCCCGCCGCCACTCAGTATAGAGAAGCTTATCTTGTCATTCAACAATTGGATGGACAATTTGACTCTGCTCCTGATGCCAGCAAGTTTCTCACTGCTCATCTTGTGCATTTCTCCCAACATTCTTGCCAATACCCAAGTTGTCAGTGCCTGGGAAGACTCTACCCTGTGTCTTTGACCTATGGCATTAATGTATGTGGTAGGACAGGAATCTGTATTCATAACCTTCCTCCCTTGAGTAACTCTCACGAAGCAATCCTATTTTGCAAGGAAGAGGATCTACAACTCAAGATGGCTGAATAAAAATCCTCATCCTTTTCATTCAAATGATTCTTGAAAACTCTTGAAATCTGTATTTGAAATGAGAATTGTCAACTGTTATCACAAAAACAAAAACTCCACCATGGAAAAAAAATATAGTTTCACTGAAAGTATCATTGCTTAAGTGTGGCCATGTAAACGTGTTACTTCAATCCACCTCAAATATTAATTTACTTCTATTAGGAATACTTTCCCTTTACAATCAGATAATTCCATTCTTATGCATTTCTGTGACATTGGAGGAAAATAAAATGATTCCAGTTTCTGAATTGTACATGATACATCTGGTTCCAATTTTCCTTGTGAGACCTGGCCACCAAACTGAATACTGTGCTCTGGCTTGCACACCGCAATACCTAAGTTACCTTGTAGCATTTCAAGTTTCAGTTTTCTTGGGTTTACTATTTGATCATTGTGAGCTAGTAAATCTTGATTATCGTCAGATGTGCTCATTGTTTGAAATATGGCCTCAAGATAAAGCTATGTGCCGTTTATGTTGGCTCTCCTCAACTAAAAAATATTTAATCTGATTTCACTCCTTACTTTAAGCCTCTTTGCCTTAACTTCTCAGTATATCATTTTTGGTAATGTATGGACTATTATAAAGCCAAACTCATCATGTTCTTCCACAGTTCATGGTTGCATTATTCTCAATTCTCTGTTTCAATGCACGATAATGTATCTGCTCTGCCCTGTTGTTTCCTTGGACATGCACCATCTGAATATCAAACCTCCTCAGTCTTAACTTAAACCTTTGCACTCTTGACAGTATCGCAGCAACCTCTTTTGAATTCAGTACATTGTCAAAAAGCTTGTGAGCTGTTTTCTTTGTACTGTGGAGACCTAAGATGTAGTCAGCAAATGTCTCACATGCCCACATCATTGCTGATAATTTCTTTTAGACGACTGCATATCTCTTCTAATTATCTGTTCCTGACTATGATGCGTGACAGACTGCATTTCCATCTCTTTGTACCATTAAACAGTACTGTCCCCATTCCTGTAGAGGAGGCATCTGCTGCTATTAGTGTAGATAATTCCAATTCATAATGTGCTAATGTCTCTGATGACATCAGCTTTTTCTTGATTTTTACCAAATGATTTCTGATGTGCTTCTTTCTAACATCACTCATTGTTTTGGCCTAAGAATAAAGCTCAACATGACAGGACACCAGTCAAGATTTATTGAGAAATAATGCCACTTGGTCCACTATTCCCATAGGTAAAAACAATGACTGCAGATGCTGGAAACCAGATTCTGAATCAGTGGTGCTGGAAGAGCACAGCAATTCAGGCAGCATCCGACGAGCAGCAAAATCGACGTTTCGGGCAAAAGCCCTTCATCAGGAATAAAGGCAGAGAGCCTGAAGCATGGAGAGATAAGCTAGAGGAGGGTGGGGGTGGGGACAAGTAGCATAGAGTACAATAGGTTAGTGGAACCTCCCCCACT
>NC_057751.1:13483002-13497499 GCF_004010195.1 Chiloscyllium plagiosum
GGTGGAGTGGGAGGGGGAGTTGAAATGTTGTGCCACGGGGCGGTTTGGTTGATTGGTGCGGGTGTCTCGGAGATGTTCCCTAAAGCGCTCTGCTAGGAGGCGTCCAGTCTCCCCAATGTAGAGGAGACCGCATCGGGAGCAATGGATACAATAAATGATATTAGTGGATGTGCAGGTAAAACTTTGATGGATGTGGAAGGCTCCTTTAGGACCTTGGATAGAGGTGAGGGAGGAGATGTGGGCACAGGTTTTACAGTTCCTGCGGTGGCAGGGGAAAGTGCCAGGATGGGAGGGGGGGGCGTGGACCTGACCAGGTAGTCACGGAGGGAACGGTCTTTGCGGAAGGCGGAAAGGGGTGAGGAGGGAAATATATCCCTGGTGTTCTGTGATTTTTCTTCTAATTGCAATAAACTGCCTGAATATTTCCCATCCTTTTGCAACAATGACATCACGTGCCTTTGTCAAGGTAACTCCCACATTTCTGTCTTCTCTCCTGTACCAGCAATAGCTCATTTGGGCTTCACCAGCTAATTATTTTCATGCCACAACTGCCTCATTCTCTGTATTTTTCCTTTTATTCAGCTGATGAATTACATTCTTTTGAATCTAGGCTGTCCCCTTCTCTGCTTTGATTACCAACGTCTTCTGCCTCCTGATTTCAGCTTACCCACTTAATTGCATCATTGACATCACTGCAAATTATTTGATAATGAATCATTTGCTACTTCAGCGATTATTTGTCACAAATGATCTCATCTAGCAGATTACCAGCCTTCTGCAAATCATTGATACTTTTCCAATTTCTCTGGGTACATTTGTTGAATTTTTAATATTCCACAATGCTGCTCATGCCAATAACTTTGACATTTGTGGCTTTACCCTCATTGATCCCTAGGTTTGATGATTACATTAGATTCCCTACAGTATGGAAACAGGCCCTTCAGCCTGACAAATCCACACTGACACTCCAAAGAGTAACCCACCCAGACCCATTCCCCCACCCAATATTTATCCCTGACTAATGCACCTAACGCTATGGGCAATATAGCATGGCCAATTCACCTGACCTGCACACCTTTGGATTGTGGGAGGAAACTGGAGCACACGGAGGAAACCCATGCAGACATGAGGAGAATGTGCAAACTCCACACAGACAGTCACTCGAGGCTGGAATCGAACCTGGGACCCTGGCGCTGTGAAGCAGCAGTGCTAACCACTGAGCCATCGTGTCATCAGCACAGTCATTTATTGCATACAAAAATGGACTGATCTGTTTGCCGACTGTCCTATTTTGACCATGCCTCAGCATTTTCTAAAGGCTCCAAAAGAGGTAGAGACTTTGAGACGTAAGAAATACTGCCACAAAATCTTATTGCATTGTTTGGTAGGAGTAGTTGCAGTAATTCTTGAAGACTGCTAGCTTTAAAGTGCCCAATTTTATTCCAACTTATTACAGTTATGAAAACGTTCCATGACACGTTGCTTCTCTTCTCAAATTACGAATGTGTCACATCACAAACTATGACACTTTCCGCTTTAGGGGACTTTGTTTGATATACTCCATTAATGGACCAATTCAATCATTTTGGAGGTTACTTTTCTCTGTAATCAGACTTTAAGGTGATCTGATAAACACAATAATAATTTGGATGAAGATATTTTCAGTTCTGAAAATTGGAATTTCAAGCTCCTACCCAATAGGTGGGTTGAATACCACAACGGAAATTATATAAGTAATTGAAGGAGAAAATGGTAAAACGTTATGCAGATTGGAACTAAGTGAATTCGGGTCAGAGAGATGGCATTTATGGAGTTTAAACTCAGGCAAAGAGCAATGGTGCTAAATATGCTGTAGATTTTAAGTAACTGTATGTAAAGTTGCAGATTAAATTGTCTCAGTGATGATATGTAATAACTTATTTCGCAGCTTTATGAATTTTCAGATGAATTTCAGCCTGTTTGACATTTAGTGGAAATGTCAGCAAAACCTTGTTATCAAATGAAATTTGTTCCTACAACCGGTCAGAAGTAATTTTGTTTTGCCCGCTGCTACATTCAGTCATTACAAAATGCACTCCTAGTTTTTTGTGATAGAATATCAACAGCTGTCTGAAATGCCCAATTCGATGTTTAAAGTGTCGACAAGTAGCTGTTCAGGCTTGTGACTTGACTTTGAATATTGTGCTGTCAGCTAGGTCTGCTGGAAATGTATTCTGGAACAAAATTATGTTCAGAGGAAATATTCTTTCTATTATATACCAGGAACAGAAAATCTTTTTTAAAGTAATCGTCTTAAGCTTTGCTTCACATATCATGCTCATCTTTCTTTGAACAGTAAATGTTGACTTCATGGCTGCAGAAAACTCTTTCGTTTTCATTTCTAGACGCACGATAGTTGCACTGTTGAGTATTTGACATTTTCTGCTCTATTTCCAGAACAAGAATGAGCAACAAGCACTTCATATTCTTGTATACGCAGTAGTGAAAAATAATCCAAACTAGTTTCCTCCAGCAATGTCATCAGACTATGACTTGTCTGCAGTTTGTATATATTGCTTGATTTTGTTTTCTGTTCTATTTTACTCCCAAATCTGATTATTAAAAACTCACAGCAGGGAAAGCTCACTTAATTACTGATGAATGGTCTTCGTCCAGTAATTATTCGCCACGTGCAAGATTAATCTAAAACGTATCCATCCTTCTCGCCTTTTTATTTATCAGTCGCATTCCCAGGCATTGGGAGTGTTAAGATCGCTATCACCATTCTATTTTTATGGCATTATCAATTTATTATCTTGATGCATTATACTGTCCTCCCAAAAAACACTTTCACGAGATTGCTCAGAAGACAATAGAGGATTCATGGTCAACTATTATTTTAGTTCAGTGAAATACTGAGCTTAATGCCATAATCAAGTCAGAAGCTCAAGTGTAGCCCTATAAAACTGTGTTCCAAGTTCAGAGCTTTGTGACTGGAAATTCAGAAAACTGATCAAGAGGCAATAGAATGGAACATTTCTCTAAGTTATCAAGAAATAGTCTCATCAAGTTCGGCTTTACACAATTTCCCTGTATGCATTATACATACTATTTAAAGATGAGTTTTTGACATTTCAAAAGTTGTTGGGAGTAAGTAACATAAGATTTTTGTGGTTCATTTACATATAATAAAAATTTAATAAATATAAACATTGTAAAGTTTCGACTTCTGTTACTTAAGGATTTACACTTACTCATTTTAACTTTCATGTATGCTATTCATGAGTTTCCCTTCTGATACTCTTGTATATCTGTTTGAGATATTTTGATAGAGCAGCTTAAACAAATGCAATACTATATATTTACCATATAAAATAGAATTGTATGTACTGTATTGTGTAATGTGATCGGTTGATAAATTAGGTAAATCCAAGATAGCTCAGATAATGCATTTTGTACAACATATTGAACGCATTTAATGACACAAAAGATTTAATAAGATCCAGCTCCAGTGGTCATGTCTTTTACTTTCAGACACTCCTTCTATCTTCCTGCTCATGTCAAATGGTTGGTTGTGCATTTCTAAACAAGCCATTACATAAGGAACTGATTAACTCAGTTCACACAGTCTAAGTTCCGGTGTGGGGAACACAAATCATCTTGTGCATGTGTTGAATAAATAGCTTTACAGAAAATTAATAGCCACTTTAAACCAATCTACGAGTAAAGTCCTAAAATTGACATTTGCTATGGAAGATGAGAATTCCTGATTCAAAGTAGATCCTATCCCACATGTTGATACATGTCAGACAAAACATGTCAGACACTTGAATGCATATACCCATCAATATATACATGTTCAATTATTGACGCTTTTTTGGACAAATATCATTGAATGCCAGAGCACATTTGATGGGCTTAATGCTACAAACAGGATAGATAAAGAGAAAGGAGTGGATATAATATATTGGATTTTCAGAAGCCGTTTGATAAAATACCAGACATTACGTTCTTCAAGAATTTAAGAGCCCATGGTGCTTGAGGTAATATGTAAGCATGGATAAAGGGTTGGGTAACAAATATAATTCAGAAAGTTGGGACACAGGCATATTCAGGATAGTAATATGTACCTCATGGATCAGTGATGAGGTCTCAATTATTTACAACATTTATTAATGACTTGCATGAGGAAAGTGATAGTCAAATTTGTAGATGATGCAAAAATCAGAAACAATGATACAAAGAGAATGGGCAAAGATTTGGCAGATGGAACATAATGCCAAGAAATGTAAGATTCTGCACTTCCAGCAGGAAGAATAGAGCAGCAAAGTATAATTGAAATGGAGAAAGACTGCAGACAAGTGGGAATCCCCATGAATGAATCAAATAAGCTAACATCCAAGTTCAACAGGGTAATATGAAAAGAAAATGCAATATTGTCCTTTATTTCAAGGGGAATGGTGAATAAAAGTAAGGGGGTGTTGCTAAAACTAGTCAACCATAGCTGGAATGCTGTGAATGGTTTGGGGCAGTTCAAGGAAGGTTCACTTTGTAGATCCTGGGAATGGAGGGATTTTCAGCCAAAGAAAGATTGAGGATTTTGGTTCTGAATTTATTGGAGCTGAGAAGAATGAGAGATAATCTTATTGAAACACATAAAATTCTGAGGGCATTTGATAGGATATGAGATAATTTACTGTAATAGGAGAGTCTTGGACCAGAGGGCATATTCTCAGAATAAGGGATTATCTACTTAATGAGAAGAGGAGGAATTTGAGAGAGTCATAACGTCTTACAGCACGAAAACAGACCTTTCAGTCCAACGCGTCCCACCAATCAGACTTCCCAATCTGACCTGGTCCCATTTGCCAACATTCGGCCTATTTCTCTCTAAACATTTCCCATTCATGTACCCTTCCAGATGCCTTTTATATGTTGTAACTATACCTGCCTCCACCACTTCCTCTGGCAGCTCATTCTGTGACGCCTGCATGAAACAATTACCCACCAGGTCCTTTTTAAATCTTTCCCCTCTCACCTTAAACATGTCTCTCAGAAGGTAGTGAATGTGTGGAATTCTTTATCACAGGAAGCCATTGCCAGGTATGGAAGGATTGTCATAGGAGGAGAGGTTGAGTGGGTTCGACCTGTGCTCATTGGAATTTCCAATAATGGGAGGTGACCTTATTGAAACATAGAAAATTCTTCACGGACTTGACAGAGAAGATGCAGAGAGATTGTTTCCCCTTCTGAGAGAGTCTAGAACCAGAAGGCATAATCTCAGAATAAGGGTCACACATTTAAGACAGAAGTTATGAGGAATTTCTTCTTTCAGATGGTAGTGATCGGTACGATTCTTTCTACAGAGAACTGTCAAGGCTGTGACAATTGATATATTCAAGACTGAATAGTAATAGAAATGTGAGGTAATGCACTTTGGTTGAAAGAACCCTGAAAGACAATTTAAAATAGGATGTATAATTCTAAAGAGGTTGCAGGAGCAAAGGTACCTAGGTGTTAATGTGCACAGATTAAAAAGGTGACAGGACACATGAGTGCAGTTAATGAAGTGTGCAAGTGTTCTCGGCTTTATCAATAGTGTCGTAGATTTCAAAAGCAGCGAGGTAATGTTGAACTTCTACATTGCACTTGTTAGACCTCAGCTGGAATGTTGTGTAAAGCTGTGGGTCCCACATTATGGGAAAAAATCCATCTGAGAGAATACAGAAGACATTTCCAAAAATGTTTCCAGAAATGAAGAACTTCAGTTATGAGAAATCAGTGAAGAAGTTGAAACTGTTATCTTTGGAGAGAAGATGGCTTAAAGGAGCTTTGATAGAGGTTTTTTTTAAAAAATGAGTGGTCTTCATGGAAAATCATGGAATCATACAGTACAGAGAGGTTCTTTGGCCCTTCGAGTCTGCATCAAGAATTAAAGTATGGAATGCACTGCTTGCAAATGTGGTGGAGCAGGTTCAATTGATGTAGTCAAGAGGGTATTGGTTAATTATGTGGATAGAAATGGTGTGCAGGGATGTTGAGGGGTGGGCAGGATATTGGCACAAGGTATCTGATTTGGGAATTAGATATGGAAGAATTAGGCAGGAACTGGAGAATGAAGATTGTGGACAGCAGTTTGAGGGTTAATCCACAACTGGCATGTTGGAATCTTTTAAAGAGCAGTTGATTAAAGTTCAGGACAAGCATGTTCCGGTGGAAATGAAGGTTAAGGATAGTGAGATTTGAGAATCTTGGAGTCATCCAAGACAAATTGAGAGCTTAGTCGAAAGGAAAAAGGAGACATATGTAAGATTAAGGAAACTGGTGATGAGACAGAGCCCTTGAAGAATAGCAGGAAAGAACTCAAACAAGGAATTAGAAGAGCTAAAAGGGAGCAGAAAATGTCTTTGCAAATAGGATTATGGAAAATCTCAAGTGTTTTATGCATAGTTAAAGAGCAAAAGTGTAGCTAGGGAAAGGGTAGGTCCATTCAAGGACAAAGGAGGGAATTTATGCACGGAGCCAGAGGAAGTGGGTGAGGTCCTGAATGAATACTTTGCATTAGTATTCACAAAGAAGAAGGACATGGTGGATCATGAGTCTCGAAAGGAGTATGCTGATATTCTGGGGCATGTCAATATAAAAAAAAGGTGTTCGAAGTTTCAGAAAGCATTAAGATGGACGAGTCACAGGACCTGATGGAATCTCTCCCAGAATGCTGAGAATAGGTAGGTGAGGAAATTGTTGGGACCTCGGACAAAATATTTTTAGATTAGATTCCCTGCAGTGTGGAAACAGGCCCTTTGGCCCAACAAGTCCACACCTACCCTCTGAAGAGTAACCCACCCGCCTCTGACTAATGCACCTAACACTACAGGCAATTTAGCATGGCCAATTCACCTGACCTACACATCTTTGGACTGTGGGAGGAAACCAGAGGACCCAGAGGAAACCCACACAGACATGGGGACAATCTGCAAACTCCACACAGTCACCCAAAGCTGGAATTGAACTTGGGACCCTAGTGCTGTTAGGTAGCAATGCTAACCACTGAGTCACTGTGCCACCTTTGTATCTTTAATCACAGGGGAGGTCCCAGAGGGCTGGAGAATAGCCAACAGGGTTCGTTTGTTTAAGAAGAGCAAGAGGGAAAATCTGGGAAATTGTAGGCTGGTGAACCTTTCATTAGTGATAGGGAAATTATTGGATAAGATTGTTTGGAAAAGGATTTACTAACATTTGGAAAAATATAGACTTAATAGTGATAGGTAGAATGGCTTTGTTCAGGGAAGGTTGTGTGTCACAAACTAGGTTGAGATTTTTGAGGAAGTGATGAAGATGTTTGATGAGGGCAGGGCAGTAGAAGTTGTCCACATGGATTTTAGCCAGTCTGTTGACAAGGTCCTCATAGCAGGCTAATACAAAAGGTGAAGTTATATGGGTTCCATGGTGAGCTGGCAAGATGGACACAGAACTAGCTTGGTCATAGAAGGCAGAGAGTTGCAGTGGAAAGGTATTTTTTTGATTGGAGATCTGTGACCAGAGGTGTTCCACAGAGATCAATAATGGACCCCTGCTGTTTATAATTACATATAAATGATTCTGAGGAGAATATAGGTGGCCAGATTAGTAAATTGGCAAATGACACAAAGATTGGGGGAGCTGCGGTTCGTGAGGATTGCCAGAGGATCCAGCAGGATACAGGAGGCTGGATGCTTGGGCGGAGAAATGGCAGATACAGTTTAATCCAGAGAAACACGAGGTAATGCATTTTGGAATAAAATGCAGGATGGCAGATCCCCTAGGGGACATACGTTTAAAGGTAAAACTGGGAACGTTTAAAGCAGATGTGAGAGGAACTTTTATTTTGCAGAGAGGGTGGTATGTACCTGGAATGCACTTTCTAGATGTAGTGGTGGAAGAGCAGCAGTGCAACAGATACAAGATTAGGCAAGGAATAGAGGGATATGGACTGTATAGAGGCAAAACATTTTTAGCTGAGAAAGGTGTCATGGGTTGGTGCAAGCTTGGTAGGCCCAAGGGCCTGTTCCTGTGCCATACCTGTTCTTTATTATTTGTTCTTTTAATGGTAAACATACAGAGGGATCCAGATGTACACGCCCACAGTTTCCTGAAAGTGGCAATACAAGTGGATAAGGTGGTCAAGAAGGCACCTCGCATACTTGCCTTCATCACTCGGGGAATAGAGGATAAAAATTGACAATGTTGCAGCTACATAGAACTTTAGTAAACTTTGGAATAGTCAAAGGAGTTATGTTCAAAGAAGAATTGAGAAGCAAGTTTCTTTATTCAGAGGGTTGAAAGTGGCTGGAATGTTAGTGGTGGAGGCTGATACAATAGCAACATTTAAGAGGCGTCTTGTTGGATAAATGAATAAGCAGGGAACAGAGTTAGACAAACCACTTGGAAGAAAAAGGTTTTTAGCTTTGAAAGGCATCCTGGGTCACTGCAGTCTTGGTGGGCCAAAGGGCCTGTTCTTGTGCTGTAATGTCTGGGCTGAAAGGCCTCCTTCTGCACCGTAACAATTCTGTAATTCTTTGAAATAGATAGATGTTTAATTCATAGGGGAATAATCAATTATGAGGTAAAAGCAGGGAAGTGGAGTTGAGGGGAAGCATGATAGCAGTTAATGACAGAGCAGACACCATGAGCTGAATGACATCACTGTCTGCTGAATGTCATATTAGGTTATTCTCCTGCATCTTTGGTCTTACGGTCTTACAGTCTTAAATGAAGACAAATTTGATCAGGTATCAATGCTAGATTATCTAACTCAACTTGCCCGGTTATGGAAGGACTTTACGGAAAATGGAATAGCAATTCTTTTTGGTGTTGCCCTCATGGCTATGAGGATAAATGTACCATCTAGCACACAAAACAGCTAGATCCAAAGCATACTCTATCGTTTTTGTTAAATTTTCTGCCCATGGTAATGTGAGGTCCTCAGAAACCTTGGTTCTGCAAAGTGCACAAAATCAAACTGGGCTGTTCATCTGATCGTTACACTTACATTGTGTGAAAATGGGACTGAGCTATGATGTTCCGAGTTACAAATAATGTGGCAGTGGTCACCATTTAAGCTTACATAATATTAGGCTTACCAGGCAGAACACAAGAGAAGGCATCTCTGCTGGATTCCTGGGTGGGGTGGGAATGAAGGAAAACAGGTAGGAAATCTGAAGAAGCAAAATCTTCCAATTTAACATTGGGGGGATGTGATAATCTCAGGTTCAGTTTAATCAGCATCTAACATGGTTTAATTTATTTCATGAAACCTTTCTTTTTCTTTGGAAAGGGACCCCCAGATTTGGATAGTTACTTTTGTACCAGAGAAACCCATCTCTAAGCCATGTGCCAATTTGGGCACCTTGGAATATCTAACATTATGTCCTTCTCAATATTAAAATTCAGTGTACCCGAAATGATTCAAATTGTCAAACAAAGAAGTTACCAAATCTTAAACCATTGACTGTACTTCAAAAGTAATCCATTTCTGCATTGGATTTTGGAATATCCTGAGAGTGTGGTAAGATGCTAAATAATTGACCTAAGGTGAGCTCTCCTTCTCTCTTCACCTATGCAGCCTGATCAGCTTAACATTATCAGCATTCTCATTTTTAATCCCAATTATTTTTCTTTTATATTGTGTCCTTTCTTTAATGACCCATTCTGTGTGATACTTTATTCATTTGGAAGATAAAATATTTAGTTATCTGATCATGTTGGCTTTGCACAAACTAATTCAATGCACAGAAATTAGTTATTGTGACAAACCTACAAAATTATTTTTGGATAGAATTGTCTTAATTAACTGGAGTAGGGGAGAACTGAATCTGAGGAAGCAGTCAGAATTTTACAAAAGCCATTACACAAGTCTATAAATGAACAGAACACTAGTGGATGGCATTTAACAATAAAGCACGAGGTACTTCACATGGGAGAAAAAAATAATAGCTTACACCATGGATGTGTAATGAAGCAGCCCTTTAACAAGGTTACATAGTCCTTGGTTTCTTTCTTTTTTGACAGATCGTAAATGACACAGACTCCAAAAAGTCTGGTATGTGGGGCTTAAGGGCCAATTTGATAATAGCTAACAGATACCGCCGCAGACAGAAGGCTTTCAAGTTCTAAAAAGAATTTATACAATGAACAAGAAGTGGCCAGTTCTCCCAGTTTTCTCTGGTTTGGTTATTTTTTTTCGCAGTAGTGTAAAGAAAGGTTACTAGACCCAAAGAAGGAGGTCCAGGCTGGTACTCTCTCTCTGTCACATCTCTCCTGTCAGAACCTATGTTTGATTTTACCTTTCGTGTCGAGGGGTGTTTATGGGAATTGTTGCAACTATTTGGAATAGCATCATTAGGACAGTCTGTTGGGTTTTCGAATAGGATAGGTTTTTCGGTATTCTTTTTTCTGATGTTTGTGTTTCATTCAATAATTTTGCAAATAAATTCTGTTTTGTTTAAAATGAGGTAGTTTGACCAGCTGCATCTCTCCTGGAATATCCATGTTACACCTGCCTAAGACAACGAGCAAAGTTAGGGTCTGGGCAACTTTCTTGAAATGTTTTGAGGGGAGTCTGGCCTGGTCAATAATAGGTGCAACTGATTGAGTCATAGAGTCACAGAGTCATAGAGATGTAAGCACTGAAACAGACCCTTCACTCCAACTCATCCATGCTGACCAGATATCCCAACCTCATCCAGTCCCATTTGCCAGCACTTGGCCCATATCCCTCCAAACCCTTCCTATCCATATACCCGTCCAGATGCCTTGTGAATTTTGCAATTGTACCAGCCTCCACCACTTCCTCTGGCAGCTCATTCCATTCATGCATCACCCTCTGCGTGAAAATGTTGCTCCTTAGGTCCCTTTTATATCTTTCCCCCCTCATCCTAAACCTATGCCTGCTAGTTCTGGACTCTTCCACCCCAGGGAAAAGACTATTTATCCTATCCATACCCTTCATTATTTTATAAGCCTCTATAATTTCACCCTTCAGCCTCCGACACTCCAGAGAAAACAGCCCCAGCTTATGCAACCTCTCCCTATAGCTCAAATCCTCTAACCCTGGCAACATCCTGGTAAATCTGTTCTGAACCCTTTCAAGTTTCACAACATCCTTCCGATAGGAAGGAGACCAGAATTGCATGCAATATTCCGAAAGTGGCCGAACCAATGACCTGTACAGACGCAACATGACCTCCCAACTACTCTTCTCAATGCCCTGAACAATAAAGGAAAGCATACCAAACGGGGGCAAGGGGTCGAAAGATGCTAACATTTCATATGTCTGTGACACATGAATAAATAAGAATATTGAATAATTAACTACATTATTGAAAGTATTAGAGTATGAGATACTGAAAGTCATGCTGAAACTGAAATGTCAGAATGTACAAGCTTAATTGCCAATTACTGAAGGCTCGAAAGAGGTTTCAAAATCTGGTCTTTCATTCAACCTTACATCGATATAATTATTTGAATAATTGTGAATATTTCCAAATACATTGTAAGTTTGCTCACTGAGTTAGAAGATTTGTTTTCTGACGTGTCGTCACCATGCTAGGTAACATCATCAGTGAGCCTCCGGTGAAGTGCTGGTGTTCTGTCCAGCTTTCTATTTATGTGTCTTAGTCTGTTGTAGTAGGTAAAATCACTTCCAGTTCTTTTTCTGAGAGGTTGGTAAATGGGGTCCAAATGGATATATTTGTTGATGGAGTTCTGGTTTGAATGTTTAGCCTGTCCCAGGATGGATGTATTGTCCCAGTCCCTTGTTGTCTGTGTTTAAGGATACTAGTGATAGTTGGTCGTATCTTTTGATGGAGTTTCTGCTCGTGTATCCTGGTGGTTGGTTTCCTGCCAGTCTGCCCGTTATAATGTTTGTTGCAGTCCTTGCAGGGTATTTTGTATATGACATTGTATATAGAGATTTATCAAGAGCTGTTTCAGTGTGTTGGTAGGTTTGTGGGCTACCACGATGCCAAGGGGCTCTTGATGAATCTAAAAGACGCTGTACCAACAACCAGCAGAATAAACATCATGTACAAAATACCCTGCAAGGACTGCAACAGCTTACATCGGACAGACTGGCAGGAAACGAGCCACCAAAAAACACGTCCAACTAGTATCCTTGCACTCAGACAACGAGGGCACCAGTTCAATTTGGACAATACATCCATTCTGGGATAGGCTAAACAAAGAGATGCACATTAATTTCTAGATGCCTGGCATTGAAACCGGAACTCTATCAACAAACACATCGACCTGGACCCCATTTACCAACCTCTCAATAAAGAGCCGGATGTGGTATCAACCACCACAACAGACCACGACACATATATAGAAAGCTGGACAGTACACCAGTGCTTCAACTGGGGCTCACTGATGATGTTACCTAGCATGGTGATGAAACGTCTGAGAACAAATCTTCCAGCTCAGTGAGCAAACGGATAACCTGAACCATAACCTGAGCTACAGATCTTCACAAAAGTCCTACAACATTTGCCAAGTAATAACATTATTGTGTTTCACTATGAGATTATGCATGTTAATGTTGTTCCAAACTCACACTTTGATTCGATCATAATAAGAGATACAAGGTATACAGCACCTTCTGTACAGAAAACATTTCACAGAGGTGTAATGAAAAAAGAAATCTGTGCCCAAGTATATATTTGAAAAGGTGACTAAATGCTTGATAGAAGAGGTGATTTTTTTTGGGAGGAGTTTAAATGGGGAGAGAGAAGTGAAGAAGCAGAGGTGTTGAGAGGAAGTTCCACAAGATGAGGATAAATTACAGAATGCTGAGATGCAGAGAAGAGGTGAGTGCACAAGAAGCCAAATTGGAGAATAAGACAATGTGGGACTTGTCAGGGAGAAGATCACAAAGATAAGAAGCAGCATATCATTAACTTATGTCAACATGGAGATGTGAACCTTAAATTTAAGACACTAGCAAATCCAGGGGCCAGCATAATATACTGGCAGGGAAATTTGCTAGAACTGCTTGGGAGGATTTAAACTAGTAAGGTGGGGGTTGGGACCCAGGGAGATAGTGAGGAAAGAGGTTGATCTGAGACGGATACAGCTGAGAACAGAAGTGAGTCAAACAGTCAGGGCAGGCAGAGACAAGGTAGGACTAATAAATTAAACTGCATTTATTTCAATGCAAGGGCCTAACAGGGAAGGCAGATGAACTCAGGGCATGGTTAGGAACATGGGACTGGGATATCATAGCATTTACGGAAACATGGCTCAGGGATGGGCAAGACTGGCAGCTTCATGTTCCAGGATACAAATGCTACAGGAAGGATAGAAAGGGAGGCAAAAGAGGAGGTGGAGTGGCATTTTTGATAAGGGATAACATTGCAGCTGTGCTAAGGGAGGATATTCCCGGAAAAACATCCAGGGAAGTTATTTGGGTGGAACTGAGAAATAAGAAAGGGATGATCACCTTATTGGGATTGGTATTCTAGACCCCACAATAGTCAGAGGGAAATTGGGAAATAAACCTGTCAGGAGATCTCAGCTATCTGTAAGAATAATAGGGTGGTTATGGTGGGGAATTTTAACTTTCGTTACATCAACTGGGACTGCCATAGTGTTAAAAGTTTAGATGAAGAGGAATTTCTTAAGTGGTACAAGACAATTTTCTGATTCAGTATATGGATGTTCCTACTAGAGAAGGTGCAAAACTTTACCTACGCTTGGGAAATAAGGCAGGGCAGCTGACTGAGGTGTCAGTGGGGGAGCACTTTGGGGCCAGTGACCATAATTCTATTCGTTTTAAAAGAGTGATAGAAAAGGATAGACCAGATCTAAAAGTTGAAGTTCTAAATTGGAGAAAGGTCAATTTTGACGGTATTAGGCAAGAACCTTCAAAAGCTGATTGGAGACAGATGTTCGCAGGTAAAGGGATGGCTGGAAAATGGGAAGCCTTCAGAAATGAGATAACAAGAATCCAGAGAAAGTATATTCCTGTCAGGGTGAAAGGAAAGGTTGGTCGGTATAGGGAATGCTGGATGAGTAAAGAAATTGAGGGTTTGGTTAAGAAAAAGAAGGAAGTATATGTCAGGTACAGACAGGATAGATCGAGTGAATCCTTAGAAGAGTATAAAGGCAGTAGGAGTATACTTAAGAGGGAAATCTGGAGGGCAAAAAGGGGACATGAGATGGCTTTGGCAAATAGAATTAAGCAGAATCCAAAAGGTTTTTACAAATATATTAAGGATAAAGGGTAACTAGGGAGAGAATAGGGCCCCTCAAAGATCAGCAAGGCGGCCTTTGTGTGGAGCCACAGAAAATGGGGGAGATACTAAATGAATATTTTGCATCAGTATTTACTGTGGAAAAGGATATAGAAGATAAAGACGGTAGGGAAATAGATGGTGACATCTTGCAAAATGTCCAGATTACAGAGGAGAAAGTGCTGGATGTCTTGAAACCGTTAAAGGTGGATAAATCCCCAGGACCTGATCAAGTGTACCCGAGAACT
>NC_057751.1:13499326-13539006 GCF_004010195.1 Chiloscyllium plagiosum
ATAAGACCTTCCCTCCAGACCAGGCAACATCCTGGTAAATCTCCTCTGCACCTTTTCCAATGCTTCCACATCCTTCCTGAAATATGGGGACCAGAACTGTACACAATATTCCAAGTGTGGCTGCACCAGTGTTTTGTATAGTTGCAACATGATATTGCGGCTCCAGAACTCAATCCCTCTATAAATAGAACCTAACATACCGAATGCCTTCTTAACAGCACTATCCACCTGGGTGGCAACTTTCAGGAATCTATGTACATGGACTCCAAGATCCCTCTGCACATACACACTACCAAGAATCTTTCCATTGACCCAGTACTCTGCTTTCCTGTTATTCTTCCCAAAGTGCATCACCTCAGATTTAGCTGCATTGAACTCCATTTGCCACCTCTCAGCCCAATTCTGCAGTTTATCCAAGTCCCCCTGCAATCTGTAACATTCTTCCAAACTACTACTCCACCGACTTTAGTGTCGTCTGCAAATTTACTTATCCATCCACCTATGCCTGCGTCATCATTTATAAAAATGACAAACAGCAGTGGTCCCAAAACAGATCCTTGTGGCACATCACTAGTAACCAGACTCCAGGCTGAATATTTTCCATCAACCACCACTCACTGCCTTATTTCAGAAAGCCAGTTTCTAATCCAAACTGCTAAATCAATTTCATGGCTCTGCATTTTCTCCAAGAGCCTACCATGCGGAACCTTATCAAAGGCTTTACTGAAGTCCATGTATACCATGTCAACAGCCCTAACCTCATCTACATGCTTGGTCACCTTCTCAAAAACTCAATGAGGTTTGTGAGACACATTCAGAAAGCCAGTTTCTAATCCAAACTGCTAAATCAATTTCATGGCTCTGCATTTTCTCCAAGAGCCTACCATGCGGAACCTTATCAAAGGCTTTACTGAAGTCCATGTATACCATGTCAACAGCCCTAACCTCATCTACATGCTTGGTCACCTTCTCAAAAACTCAATGAGGTTTGTGAGACACAACCTGCCCTTGACAAAACCATGTTGACGGTCTGAAATCAAATTGTTGCTTGCTTGATGATTATAAATCTTATCTCTTATCATCCTTTCCAAAACCTTTCCTACAACAGAAGTAAGGCTCACTGGTCTATAATTACCTGGGTCATTTCTACTGCCCTTCTGGAACAAGGGCACAACATTTGCAATCCTCCAGTCCTCTGGTAGTAAACATTTCGACAATGACGACTTAAATATCAAAGCCAAAGGCTCTGCTATCTCCTCCCTAGCTTCCCAGAGAACCCTCGGATAAATCCCACCCAGCCCAGGGGACTTGTCTACTTTCGAGAATTGATAACACCTATTTGTAACTAACCTCGATCGTTTCTAGTCTAATATCTCGTACCTCATTCTTCTCCTCTACAATATTCTCCTTTTCCTGAGTGAAAACCGATGAGAAATGTTCGTTTAGCACCTCTCCGATCTCCACAGGGTCCACACTCAACTTCCCACTTCTGTCTTTTCACACTCAACTTCCCACTTCTGTCTTTGACTGGCCCTATTTCTATCCTAATCATCCTTTTATTCCTCACATACCTATAGAAAGCTTTAGGGTTCTCCTTTCTTCTATTTGCTAAAGACTGCTCGTGTCCTCTCTTTGCTCTTCTTAACTCTCTGTTTAAATCCTTCCCAGCTGACCAGTAACTCTCCATCGCCTCATCTGAACCATCTTGCCTCATCAAGACATAAGCCTCCTTCTTCTTTTTAACAAGTGATGCAATTTCTGTAGTAAACCATGTTTCCCTTATCTTATCACTTCCTCCCTGTCTCGCAGGGACATACCTATCAAGGGCATGCAAAATCTGTTCCTTAAACCAGCTCCACATTTCCATTGTCTGCATCCCTGCATTTTGCTACCCCATGCATCCTAATTCTTGCCTGATCACATTATAATTGCCCTTACCCCATCGATAACTCTTGACCTGTGGCATGTACCTATCCCTTTCCATCGCTAAACTAAACATAATTGAATTATGGTCACTCTCTCCAAAATGGTCACCTACATTTAAATCAAACCTGGCCTGGTTCATTACCAAGCACCAGATCCAGTGTGGCTTCCCCTCTTGTTGGCCCTTTGATATACGAGTGTCAGGGTTTCCAGTGTCAGGAAACCCTCCTGCACACATTGGACATCCGACGTACTGGAGTTATAGCATTTCCAGTTAATGTTGGGGAAGTTAAAGTCCACCCTGTTCCTTTCACTCCTGCCCAGAATAATTTTGCCAATTCTTCGCTTCCAACTCCCTGGAACTCTGCAGAGGCCTATAAAAAAACTCCAAGTAGTGTGACCTCTTCTCTCCTGTTTCTAAGCTCAGCCCACACTACCTCAGTAGATGAATCCTCATCAAAAGTTCTCTCAGCCACCGTTATACTATCCTTGACTAACAAATACTATCCTTGAAGTTTACTGAGGATGGTGAATGGCTGGTGAGTCAGAACAGCATTTGAGCAGTCAAAGTTAAAGGTGAGAAATGCAAAAATCCTGACTATAGCATTTTAAGGACAACGATAGAACAGGATATTGACACCGTAATTGTGGAAATCAGCAATCTTAGCAATGGAAATCATCGGATCATAGAAATTGTGAAACTTGGGTCAAATAGAATGCCAAAAAATCTGATTTATTACAAAACAGGGAGGGAAATGAAACTGGTTATGAGGCTAAAATTAATGGCTTTGGCAATCCCAATATTTATCTGTTGGAGACTAGATGCTGAACGAGTATTCTATCAACATAGTTGACTCAGAAGGGATATGGTGAGATGCACAATAGATAGAAGTGAATATAGTTGACCGAGATGTGAGAGTTGAGTCAAGATTGGAGTGGTGCTGGAAAAGCACAACTGGCCAGGCAGCATCCAAGGAGCAGGAAAATCGACATTTCGGGCAAAAGCCCTTCATCAGGAACACTTTTTGCCGAAACGTCAATTTTCCTGGTCCTTGGATGCTGCCTGACCTGCTGTGCTTTTCCAGCACCACTCTAATCTTGACTCTAATCTTCAGCATCTGCAGTACCCACCTCTGCCTAGATGTGGGAGTTGCCCTAGTCTTTGCAGATGATACATGAGAAAACGAGAAACTGAAGAAGGAGGAGTAAGGATAACTTGTTGGGGAAGACGCCAAAGATAACAGCCTGGGTGCAGAAAATAAGCAGACACTGTGGAGACAATATTCTTCCTATGTTCAGATTGGTAAGAATGAACAAAGGCAGTTGCACTCCGCTGCACCAAGGGGAGTCATGTATAGTGGGCCACTATGTCAAAGACTGTAGACTGATGCGTGTGATATGAAATAATACACTGTAATTAGTGGTTATCATTTGTATTTCCAGTTAGAACCGTTTCAGTCTGACTGGGACAGAAATACAATCAGAGGTTCAAATCTGTAGCTGCAGAAAGATAGGTATAGGTTTAGTTTGATTTGTGGACTGGAAAAGGAAAAATGAGTACACTGTATTTGTTTTTGAAGATGGAGCGATAATGGTAGTTTCCAATGTGGAGGAATAGCACCTGAGAGAGGTAATGTACTGGGATATACTATGTACTAATCCAGCTTGTTAATTGATCTTTGAAATTCAGTTTTTAAAACTGAAAATTTCTTCTCGATGCATCTAGGTGAGAATTAAATGAGCAGTTTGGTACTTTTCAATGTGCTTAAGAGATCCTCAAGAGAATCGAACTTCCTCTTATGCACTCATAGGTAAGAAGGGCTCATGCCCGAAACGTCGATTCTCCTGCTCCTTGGATGCTGCCTGACCTGCTATGCTTTTCCAGCAACACACTTTCAGCTCTGATCTCCAGCATCTGCAGTCCTCACTTTCTCCTCTTTGCACTCAAAGGTACTAAAGATTACTTTCGTTGAATCACTTACTTTGTTTTTCATTCATGGATTTGCAATACTCCTTTGTTAAAAAACAATGAAGAATGGTATACTAAAGGCAAGTGACAAGTAGTGAAAACTATTTGACCAGCAGTCCTATACTGCATAAACTATTGCAATAACAAGTTTGCACATTCTCCCCGTGTCTGTGTGGGTTTCCTCCGGGTGCTCCGGTTTCCTCCCACAGTCCAAAAATGTACAGGTTAGGTGAATTGGCCATGCTAAATTGCCCATAGTGTTAGGTGAAGGGGTAAATGTAGGGGAATGGGTCAGGGTTGGTTGCTCTTCGGCGGGTCGGAGGGTTGTTGGGCAGAAGGACCTGTTTCCATACTGTAAGTAATTTAATCTAAAAAAAATGTCCAGTTTCAGAAAGTATAGAATTATAGAATCAAGATTCCCAAAAATACAAACTTACTGTATGTTTCATTACCAAATTCAAATTTAACCATCTAAAAATAACCTCAGGTGGGTGAGCATGTGGACGAGGGTTATAGGACCCTTACTGGAGGAAATACCATCAAAATATGGATGAAATAATACTCAAATTTGGAAACAACATGCTCAGTCTGGAAACAATATTACATGTTAGAAGTAAGCCATTAAGTCCTTTGAGCTAATTACACAATTTAGTTAAATCTTGGCTGATGTAAATTTTAAGTGAAGGTGAGGACTGCAGATGCTGGAGATTAAAGTCAAGATTAGAGTGGTGCAGGAAAAGCACAGCAGGTCAGACAGCATCCGAGGAGCAGGAAAATCGACTTTTCGGGCAAAAGCGATGAAGGAATTTTACCCGAAACGTCGAAGTTCCTGCTCCCCGGATGCTGCCTGACCTGCTGTGCTTCACCAGCACCACTCTAATCTAGATGGAAATTTTAACTCCATTTACTCATGTTCATTCAATTTCACTGTACACCCCTGCCTAACCCATCAATCTTAGTTTTGAAAATTTCAACACTTTAATTTCCACAGTTTTTCAATCGAGCTTGGTTGGGGGTTGGGGGTATGCTCAGATTTCCACATGTGGAAGAATTGCTTCCCACATCACTGTTGAATCCCCAAGTCTAATTTTAAGATTATGCCCCTTTGTTCTGGAGTTCCTTGAAGACAATACCTTATCAAATCCCTTAATCATCTTAAATACATCCAGCAAGTCATCCTTTAATCTTTGACACTTGAGGAAACACAAACCTATGTAAACCTGTACTGTGCTATTTATTTGACTCTTTTAGACCCAGTGTCATTCTAGTGAGTCTGTGTTGCAGATCCTCCAAATGCAATAGGTTAGTCACTTAAAAAGAGTGACTATGAACAGTCTGGATCGCAACATAGATGCGAATTGATTTGGAGATGCCGATGTTGGACTGGGGTGTACAAAGTTAAAAATCACACAATACCAGGTTATAGTCCAACAGGTATAATTAGAAGCACCAGCTTTTCAAGCACTGCTTCCTCATCAAGTGGACAATCACCTGATGATGGAGCAGCACTCCGAAAGTTAGAGCTTCTAATTAAACCTGCTGGACTATAACCTGGTGTTGTGCGATTTTTAACTCGGTGCTAATTTTTAGTATACAACAAAGAATTGTGGATGCTGAAAATCTGAAAAAAAAACTAAAATTGCAGGTCTGTCAGCAATTTTCAAAGTAGCTAAAGATAGTTAGGCTGAAAACACTCCACTGAATCATACGAGGACAATGACAGAGACTTTGCTGCTATACCACAGTGATGGTTATTTTGTTAGTGCTTTGTATTCTGAGGACAATCAGTTCACATAATTGAACTATCTCAAAATTAACATCATTCACATATTTTGTCACGATGCAGCATGGAACTGGCAGGGTAATTCCCAGTTCCTGTCTCTTCACAGTGATATATTTTTAAATTAATTATTTTCAATGTGGGAATTCAACACTAATTGCCCTTGGAAAAGTGGTGGCGAGCCATCTTCTTGAATCGCTGCAGTCCGTGTGATGTCAGTAAACCATCCCATGGAAAATGTGAACGTGAGTGATGTGTGACAATTTCATTTATAATCCAGGCAAATGTAAAACTAAGAAATTGAAATAGGAGCTTATGCATAAGTAACAAGTTATACCCGGTTATTTTTGTTGAAAATAAATAGCTGTGCTCACAAAAGCTTTCTTAAGACATACCCCTTCCTAAATATCGTGGTTTCTATTTTCATTTTGGGTTTCAAAATTCTTTGAAAAAAACATTCAATCATCTGAAAGCATTTCTTTCCAATGGCTCCTCAGCAGAAAGATAAGTTCTACTCCATATTGTGTCTAATTTGAATACAAAATTAGTGAGATTAATCTTATATTTGTAACATATGAGTGGATGTTTGATGGGGAAAAGAGTATCTTCTGTCAATGGATAAAATAATAATTTACAACTAAAAATGAAAGCAGTTTCAAACACAAATTAGTGTGCATGTTCTTTGTATTTTTATTGAATGCATATGAAATTCTGGAATTTGCAGGTTATTAATAGTTTACTTTGCTAAATTATTTTCATTCTCTTTATGACTGTCAAACTCAGTAAATGTGGGGACATCTGAAGGAGGTTATAAAATTTAATCCTTGGTCAGAATTATAGTTTGATCAACTTCACATTTAATTCGAGACACAAATGGCACAACCATTGATTTTAAAGAGCACTAATTCTTTCAACTTACCTGCATAATGTTATTTTAAACTGTGTCCCTCACCTCAGACTTACAATGGAAAAGAATAACGCGACTTGGTTATTCATTAATAAGCACCTAAAGAACACCTGTTGGAATAGAAAGATCTGACAAATATTTCTTTTAAAAAACGGAACTCGAATGGAACTGCCCAGCTGCACAATGAAGCTGCTTCCCTTATTGAGAGAGAAAAAAAAAAAATCACTCTTGGAAAAGTACGATTCTTTCTTCGATCAAAATATTATTTATTCTTCGGGCGCCTCTTGTATGGTCCTTCTGCTACATGCCTTGATATGATGACTCACAGATGACGTGTGCAGGAGTACTGTTTGTAAACCTCAAGCCCATGTGCGTGCAGCCAGCATGACTTGCCAAGACTGCCTGCCAAACAGTTAGCATGCCATCTCTCTAACCTTTCCATGAGGCCTCTTTACCACGTGAATGTCAGAGCTAAACATAATTTCAGTATTAGTACAAAAAAACCAAAAGTATTTACCATGTCCAACCACCACTCTCCTCATCAACTGTATTTCATTTACAAATAGTTCATTTACTTCAGAATTTCGTAAATATGATTTTTTTTCCTAAAATACAGCATGTTAAAAAAAATTAATTTGGAAGCAAAACCTTGAGCTGTTTTTGACTCATTATCAAGTATACGTCTTTCCATTTGCACAGACCATATCATCAAACATTTGTGATGCAAGTTGTCACTGTTATTGTTTGTTCATGAGATCCAACCATTTTACTACATCAAATCTCAGCATTTCACGCTGACCTACTGATTGCAGACAAATAAATGGAAAAGTATAGCACTTCTAATTTTAGAAAAGATAATTAAATAAAGACTACTCCTGTCAATTAATGGATCAATATAAGTATTACACATGCAAATAACTAAACATAATTATGATTAATTTAGTGATATTGTGAATCAATTACTTTTTCTAAAACATCGACAAGACTGACCCAATCCTTGGAAATTATAGCGAGATTATTTTTGGGGCAACTAACATTTCATCAAATACATCAGATAATGCATAACTAATTGCTCATTCATGAACAAATTAAATGCCTTGTCAATTTGAATGTGAAAGAATACATGATGCACATTGGAAAACATTGTAGTTAATTAATCTTAAAAGTTTAAATACAGACTGCCTTTCTGTTAGTTTTGTGAGATGGAAACTCTCATAAAAAAAGAGGAAGGTTAGCATGCAAAAGCACTTGACTGAGGAATTACTTAAGACATTGGGCACACTGCAACAGCACGCCCCTCTAGACAACCCTTTTCAATAATTACCATACCAGAAAAAATGCATCTGCTAACTCTTGAAACACTATTTAATCTCTTCAGTAACATCAAACAGTGAAACAAAAGCACAGAGGATGACACTTCAATTCAGAATGCAATTCCTGGCATATTTTGTTTGTTAAAGTTTGAGTTTTTTGCATGTTTTATAGTGTTAACATTTAAATACAACATCAACCGACGGCTGCAAAGTCCAAAGAAATTTCAGTTGCTAATTTATAACCTTGGTACAACTCTCCAAGCTAAAATGAAAAACCATCCACTAGATCTTACAGAAACAGTAACAGTACTCCAATATTACTAAAAAAGTAGCCTGAAATGCTTTACACAAATAACTTTGTGCCAAGGTTATGAAGGAACAAATTCCAAACACATGCAGAACCTGGCTATTAAACAGAGTGTCCTTTTTCACAATCCTCACTAGTATTTTCATAGACACTTGTGTATGCTTTGATATTTTTTAGTTTGGTGCTTCCTTTGTTTCTGCCCTGCTATCTTTGGCTTCATAGCTGTTGTACATAATTCTTATCTTTCAGAAGAAAATTTACATTACCTTGTTTTCTGACAAGGTAAGCTTTTGTTGGCCACACCAGAGAATTTTTTTCAAATTCTTCTTCACATCAAAAAAAAACAATTTCTATTTTGAATCATAATACAGCAGATATGAATATATGACGATGTTTCCCTCTTGTTCTTCACACTATTTCCACTGGAGTCAGAGCTTTGATCCCTCTCAATTAAAATTATTGTCCACATTAAAGTAAAGCTTTCAAAAAATGCACTGAATTTACCTTTTCAGCCAGTGTTTGCTTCTTTCTCTGAGCTTTTGTATTGTCTTTGTTCCCCACCTGCAGAGAAAAAAAAATCAAGCACAAAAAAAATCAATTAAAAAATTCGACAGAGAAATCTAACACAAGCGAGCCCATAACACTGAAAATGGCAATAAAATTGACCTGGATGCATGGTCATTAAACTAAGAGATACATTTTGCAAGCATAGGCAACAATTATCTATTTCAAAAATTAGTATATTGTGAATAGTTTGCAGTTCGTTAACAATATAACAAAATATAACACCAGATGGAGCTGGGAACTAGAGCCCTTTTTTTAAAAAAATAGCCTTCAAAAGCTTCTAAAGATATATACCTACACTACACCCTCTATCTTGCAACACTCCTCTGTAACAGTCTCTACTTCCTCCATCAGAGGTAGACGCTACCAGGCAGCCATCTTGCCTCCTTCTCCTTGAGCTATGTTACGGGCACCCGTGGTACATTAGGTTTTTTTATCCTGACTTGAGCATCATTATCGTACTGCTGAGCGCTCTCTCTCTCTCTCTCTCTCTCTCTCACTCACTCACTCTAACCTTCCCAGCCCCCACTTCCCCCTCTACCAGTCGCGACTTAAAACGTGACAAGCATGTCCACTGCCTACTCAGACTCCTCCAGAACAACCAATCAGCAAAAACCCGGAGAAAGAGAGTGGAGGATGGGCTGGTTATGTTAGTTACTTGTCAAGTATCTTCCTCATTTAAGCTTCCTAAACAATACTACCCCTATGTGGTATCTGTGCAAGCCATCAGCATGAAATCAGCAGTAAACTGTGGAGTGGAGTAGCGAACGGAAGTGCCGGCTCAAAACCAGCTGCACACAGCTGAACTAAGACCCATTTCCTTATGAGTCACGTGTAAACCCTGTAATTCTAGATGCATTTGGGGGAAGGGAGCACAACATAGCCATAGAGAAATGAGGCATTGTTCGGAATTGTTCTTTAAAGGTTTTGCTGTTGCCTGTTAATTTTTGGAATCAAACATCTGACAGTTTTTTTAAATTTACTAACTCTCTTTACACTTAGTGTGTTGCATAAGAAAGCTGTGCCTCACACTTCACAGCGTGTTGCATATAGCCTCATATCCTGGATCAAAGGTCAAAGTTTGCTACAATAATAGTACCGCCACATATTGTTCAATCTATTTCTGCTCCCGCAGCAATTTTAAAAAGCACTGCTTAGAAACTGATTCTAATGGGACAAAACAATTTTTTTAAAAAATGTAAACGTAAGCTGGAATTCTCAGGAATTTCGGATCAGAAGCAAAATGCTTCCATCACTTCAGATTCTCTTGGCTTCAGTATTTACCACCGTTTCTTTATATTGACTCAGGTTGATCTGTTCCTGTTCACTTTTGATTTCTTGAAGGTCGTGTTTCTGAATTGCCATTGTTTGCAAGTAGCTCCTGATATTCCATCTCTCACTGCTGTTTTCAGGCTGAAGCTCCTCTTTTAGCTTTTGATCGTCTCTTTTGACTGCGTTCTTTTACTGTCTTCAACTACCCCTTTTGTCCTTGTGGTTTCTGTTTTTCCTTATTTCCCAACACATTCTCCTAACATGTACTGCTTTCATAATTACTTTCTGTAGTGAATGGAACGACGTCTCATTGAATTTGAGTTCCTTTATTGGAGCTGTTAACCTGGCACAATCAGGGAGCCCTGGCTGACTGATATAAACAGGAGTGTTAGGAGTTCTGCTCACTTTAGGATCCAGCTCTGTGCGAGCTGGGACAGTGTCATATGGTATACACGTGTAAATGGATTTTAAATAAATGGTGAACCTCTCATCTCAGCTGGATAAATACCCTTTCCCTCGCATACAGGACATATACGCAAAACTGGCTGGGGGTTGCTGACCTTCTCAAAGCTAGACACGAACCATGTGTACCTGCATTTGCTATTAGGTGGTGATTCCCAGAGGTATGCTACAATTAACATCCATAAGCATATGAGGCTATCTTTTGGGGTATCATTAGCCCGAGCCATTTTCCAACAGATGATGGAAAACATTTTACAGGGTCTACCTTTATTTGGATGACGTGCTAATCACCTGGAAGATCAATAATAAAGACCACTTAGAGAACATGGACATAGTGCTTAACGGTTTCTCCAAGATTGGGGTTCACCTTAGGAAGGAAAAGTGTTCCTGGCACCCCAAGGAAGCTACTTGGGGTACAGAGTCAGCAAGATCACGTTTCACTTGTTGGAAGATAAAGAGAGGATTATCAAAGGTGCCCCGGCTCCTTCGTCTGTATAGAAGCTTAGGCTTTTTACTCCGGTTGGTGAATTATCATGGAAAATTCATTCTGGCACTCTTACAATTGCTGTTGAAAAAGGTTCAGCCTTGGGAATGGACTCACAGCCAAGATGTAGCCTTTCAGGATGTGCAGCAGCTGTCGTCACATTACGATCCCAAGCAAGATGCGATGCTGATGTGGAATGCCTCTCCGTATGGTTTTGGTGCAGTGTTGGCTCAGTTTAGAGGAATGGCCAACAGCACATGCTTCCCGGACTTTGGTTGATGTCAAACGAAGACGGGCCAAAAAGAGGAGGAAGGATTGGCGGTCATTTTTGGTGTGAGAAAGTTCCATCAATACGTTTACCAACATAAATGTGTAATAGTAACAGACCACAAACCCCTGCTAGGGCTACTTAAAAAGGATAGGGCCATGCGCCCAAAGCTTCAGATCAAATTCAGTGGTGGACTCTTATTTTGAGTGCATACAATCACAAGTTGGAACAATATCCAGGAGGCCAAATGGCAAATGTAGATGCCTTGAGCTGTCTCCCATTGGTAGATATACCACTGGTTGTGCCACCACTGGAAGAGGTCCGTAATGGTTTTCTGGACACCCCCTCACGACTGATAATATCTTACTTGGATATCTTACAAAAAAGATCCCATTCTGACAAAACTAAAACAAATGGTGGTGATGGGGGAAACAAAAGGGGCATCACAACCAGAATTGAAACCTTTCTGGACCCAGTGAGACCAGATCACCACAGAGCACAGCATATTATTAAGGGCAGCAAGAATGATTGTTCTAAGCAAAGTCAGCAAAGATACTGGGTGAACTCCACCAGGGTCATCCAGGGGTTTCCAGAATGAAGATATTGGCAAGAAGTTACGTCTAGTGGCCAGGATTGGATGCCGACATAGCCGCATTGGTGGGGCAGTGCCCAGAGTGCCAGCAAGGACAACTTTACTGACAGCTGTTATGGACCAGGCCAGACCCCCTCAAAACATTTCAAGGAAGAAATCCAGATCCTAACTTTGCTTGTTGTTTTCAGCAGGTGTCAAGTGGATATTCCAGGAGTAATGCAGCTGGTCAAACCACTTGGTTTTAAACAAAACAGAATTTATTTACAAGATTTCCAAATGAAACACAAATAAAAGAGAACAGAATAACTTAACCTATCCAAACGCCTTACAGATTATCCCAATATAATGATGCTGTTCCAAATACCTGCAGCAATCCCCATAAACGTCCCTTGGCTTGAAAGGTAAAATCAAACACAGGGTCTTACAGAAGAGATGTCAGAAACAGGGAGGATCAGCGTGGACCTGATTCTTTTGGTCAAGCAGCTTCACAACTCTGCTTAGTAAAACAAAACCAAACCAGAGTAAAGCTGAGCTGAGAGAACTGGCCACTCCCCTTTCATCGTACAAGTGTTTTCTTTAAAATTTGAAAGCCTTTTGCCTGAGGCAGTATCTGTTAGCTATTATCAAACTGGCCCTAAACCCTTTCAAACCTCGACTTTTTGGAATTGCCGCTTTTATGACCTATCTGAAAAAAAGAAGCCAAGGACAGCAAAACCTTGTTAAAAGAGCAGCATCGTCACACTTCCCCCATTTAAAAAAATCAATATCCAAACATGGTTTCATTTTAAAACCCCTTAATCTTAAATTGTTCATACACTACAGCACACATATACATCACATTGACAATAATCATGTAAACATGCACGACTACATTCTGTTTCAGTCTGTCTAACTGCTGCCACTAAACGCCTCCATTTCTCACTCAAGTCTCGACAATGTGTCGGCAATCATGTTTTCTCGTCCTGGCACATGCACAATCTTCAAATTCAATGGCTGTAACAACAAGCTCCACCTAAACAGTCTGGTATTTTTGTCCTTAAATTTCTCCACAAACGTCAGTTATGATCAGTGTATATGATTGTCTCAGATACAGTACTGGTAACATAAACATTGAAATGTTGTAACGCCAACACCAAGCTCAAAGTGTCCTTCTCAACTGTCGAATATTTCTGCTGATGAATGTTCAATTTCCTGGTAAAATACCTGATAGGTCTTTCTATCTTCTCGTCCTGTCCTTGCGAGAGCACAGCACCCACACTCACATCATTCACATCGATAGCTACCTTGAAAGGCTCTGCGTTATTAGGTCTGGCTAATACAGTGGCTGTGGTTAACACAGCTTTCAGGCTATCAAGTGCCTTCTGACTGTCCGCTGTTCACTGAAACCTCTTGCCTTTCTTTAGCAATTCAGTGAGTGGAGCAGCCACACTGCTAAAATTTGGGACAAATTTTTGACAAAATCCATTCAATCCCAGGAATTGTAGTACTGCTCTTTTTGTCGATGGTGTGGGAAACTCCCAAATTATCTTTGTTTTTGCATTCCGTAGGCCATTTGTCCGTGCCTAATAACATCACCCAGGAAGGTGACTTGGCAAATTCACTTTTAGCCAGGTTCATCACCAAACCTGCATCCCGAAGTCATTCTAATAAATGTTGCAATTATTCCTTCCATGTGTGACTAAAAATCATCAGGTCATCGAAATATATGACACAATTGGGTAATCTGGCAATGACCATATTGGTTAGTCTCTCAAATGTGGCTGGTGCATTTTTCATACCAAACAGCATGACTTTAAACTTATACAGTCCATTCAGCATTACAAAAGTTTAAATTGTCTTTCTGACAAAGGTACCTGCCAGTATCCTCTGAGCAAGTCCAAATTAGAAATATAAATCACTTGTCCCACCTTCTCAACACAGTCTTCCAAACGTGGAATCAGACATGCATCAGTCTTTGTAACTGTATTGATTTTGCAATAGTCGGCATATAACCATTGGGTACCATCTGGTTTTGACACCATTACTATGAGTGAGCTCCAGTCACTGTAACTCACTACAGTTATGTTGTCTTGGAATGTGCGTTGAATTTCGTTTGAACCTAAACCAACTTCAGAGGGTTATGCCTATAAGGATGGTGCTTAATCAGAACAGCATCTCCTATTTCTACATCACACATGATTAGATAGTGATCTAATTTCCCAGCTTATTTCCACATATGTCCCGATATGATAGCTATCACTAGAAGTAACTGATCCCCGACAGCATAATTGCGAGTTTTTGATTTCTTATCTGCTTCCTGTTTCATTGTTTACTGTGATACTTCTAAATGCTGTCCAGCCATCTCCCCTGCTTTACTCAATTGTTCCTAAAAATTTGACACATAGTCCAATTATGTGGCCTCTGAATTTTGACTTACCAATTTCTCCCTAATCAATTTTAATGGTCCTCTCACTTCCTGCCCAAAAACTAATTCAAATAGACTGAATTTGATCATTTGGTGCATCTCTGATAGTAAAAAGCACAACAGAATTCCCTTATGCCAATCATCTGGATTGTCTTGACTATAAGCCCTCAACATGGTCTTAAATGTCTGATATCACTTTACTAGCACTCCCTGCAACTCCAGATGATATGCAGTAGATTTGAATTGTTTTATACCTAAGCTGTCCATAAATTCTTTGAATAATTTTGATGTGATGTTTGAACCTTGATCTGATTGTATCTCTGTGGGTAGTCCATATCTAGTGAAAAATTTGAGTAATTCTCCCATAATCCTTTTAGCTGTGATATTGCGGAATGGAACAGCCTCTGGAAATCCAGTGGACTCATCCATTATTGTTAACAAATACTGATTCCGACTTTTTGTTTTAGTTGGGGTCCTACACAACCAATTATGACTCTTGTAAAAGATTCCTCAAATGTAGGAATAAATATTAAAGGTGCGAGTTTTAATACTGCCTATGGTTTTCCAAATACCTGACATGTATGACATGGCTGGCAAAGTTCAACTACATCCTTGTGCAGTCCAGTCCAGTAAAAATGTTTTTGTATTTTAGCTCGTTATTTTCTTATGCCTAAATGATACCCTGCTGGTAGCTTATGCGCCACTCACAACACCTCTGTTCTATAACCCACAGGCAATATGACTTGATGAACTTCTACCCATTTCGCATCAGCCTGAATATGTGATGGTCTCCATTTCCTCATTAAGATATCATTTTTAAGATATTAGCCTTCAGGGCTACACTCAGATTCTTCCTGCATGTGTGCCTCTTGATACAATTGCTTTAAATTTCTACCTTTCTGCTATGACTCAGTTAATTTATCTGAGCGAAAGATGTTTGCTTTATCATCTATCTGCTCCTGGCTTGTCTCAACCATCTGATCAAACAGGGTCTCCATTAATTCCACTTCAACTTTCTTATCTGTACTGTTTGATCTTTCCTGTTTCAACTGGTGACTTTGTGACCTTGTTACTACACATTCTGGAAAAATCCTAGGATACGTGTCCTGCAATAGTTGAGTTGCCTGAGTTTCCACTGGCTTTTAAACTATGGTAGGCAGCACTCCTACCTGTGAACCAGCTATATCGTTTGCAAGGACAAATTATATTCCTGGAGCTGAGAGTTTGTCCAGTATTACTACTACAACTTCTCCACTCTTCACTGGACACTCCAACCTCACTCTACATAAGCAAGCGCTTCTTGTCTCATTGTGATTTCCTATTACAAGCACCTTTTCTTTCAATAGTCCTTCAGAGGTACATCTGTCTTCATCTTTCAACATCACAGATTGAGAGGATCCTGTTTCTCTGAATATTGTAACCTCTTTCCTGCTGCTCTTGGTCTATGTGAGTAAACTTTACCTTTGCAAATATATGGTTTAAGAAGGTGAAGGAGCGTCGCTCCAAAAGCTAGTGTGCTTCCGATTAAACCTGTTGGACTATAACCTGGTGTTGTGTGATTTTTAACTTTGTACACCCCAGTCCAACACCAACATCTCCAAATCTTGATTTATGGACCAACTCATAATCGTCAATCGTTTTAGTTGCTAATCTTGCTGTTTTAACTCTCTGCACTTTCATGAGTTCTCACTACTTCAGGAAGTGAATTTTTGAATTCCTCCAAAATAAGCATCTCTCTAAGAGCATCATGGGTTTGCTCCTTTTTAAAAATATATTTTCATCAAAAAATAGATTTTTAAATATTACAACAAATACAAACAAAACAATTCAAAACTACTACAAAGGAAGAACACCAAGAAACATTTTAAAAACCCAAACTGCCCTCAGAAACAAATGCATAAATATACAAAACTATATTTAAAAGACCCAACTGCTTAACTAAATAAATAATAACTAACAACAAACGAATAAATAATAATAATTCAGGTCAGCAAAACAAAATACTAACTCTTGAATATCGAGACTATTACTTTCCACATATTCATATGTTTGCAGTTCCCCCTCTCTGGATATTGGACTCGTCCAGCACAATTGTTATGGCTATATAAAAGCCCTTATTAGTGTGACAGACAAATCTGTGTCCAGGTAGTCCAAATAGGACCGCCATGTCTTGTAGAAGTTCTCAGTTTTGTGGTGTACCATAGTTGTAAGAAAATCCAAGGGGATATACTCCATAACAATCTTACGCAACCTGACAGCCTGGGGATTTTCAGACACCCAACCGAACAAAATATTCTTTATTTTGCAGAAAGTGAGGATGTTGAAAAGTTTTATCTGTGGCGCATCTACAGGGAACACACTGGGCTGGTCAAGAAGTAGAGAGATCGGGTCCTTCTCCACCCTTACACCCAAAATCCCCTCCATTGCACCTGTCACAGCACTCCAGCATGTTTCAAGCCTACCAAAGGACTAGAGACAATGGGTAAGAGTGCCTGTACTAACTTTACACTTCGGGCATGTTGAAGATACCCCTGGTTTAAATTTTGACAAAAGATCCAGAGCCAAGTGGACTCTGTGGAGAATTTTCAACTGTAAAGCATGGGTCCTATTGTAAATTGAAATCTTTCTTGCGTTTTACCAAATATTTTCCCATGCCTCTGAGCAGATCTCAACACCTAGCTCTCTCCCACCACACCCTGCAAAGTCGATCAAACTCATCTGAGGGATCGCCCACCAACTGATGATATAAAGTGCTGACAGAAAGTGCATTCTTTGCACTGAGCACCCTCCTTTCTATGTCAGATTTATAGGGATCAGTCAAAAGTGCTGTCCTTTTTTGAATAAAATCCCTAACTTGAAAAAAACAAGTTAGTCCCTGCTAGATGGCTCGTATTTCCACACTAACTGATCAAAATACATCACTGAGTCTCCCTCAAATAAATCATCCATGCAAGGTGTAAGAATTGATGTTTTGCCAGAATTGCCTTCCCTCTGCCAAATTGCATTCCATGCTTTAGTAGTATTGATAACTATTGGGTTATGGCAATATTCCTTAACTGTCCTCATTTTGTCCAAAATCAGCAAAATAGTAAGGGAGCACTTTGCCTGAGCGGTTTCGATATCTAACCATATTGAAAAAGGGTCCCTACAAGCCCAATCATTCACCTAAGATAAAAGAAAGTTTAGTTGATAGGTTTTAATGTCCAGGAGATCCACTCCCTCCAGTCTGTGAGGGAATTGCAGTTTAGCTAACTTAATAAGGGGCCACTTACGATGCTAAATAAAAGAGCTGAACCAGCCGTTCAGTCTCTTGAATGTTTGCTTATCGAAAATTAGGGGGAGCATCCGTATAGGATATAACAAATGGTTCGGGAATAATCATCTTAATAAGAGCGATCCAACCTAACCATGAGACCAGAAGCGCCTCCCATCTTTGAAGGTCTTGTTTGAGTTTGTCAAATAATTGAACAAAATTAGCTTTAAACAACTGATCGAGAACTAGAGTGATGAATATGCCCCAATACATAAACACCCCTGTGACCACTTAAATGGGAATCGAGATTCGCCCTCAAGACCAAGCACCTTCGTAAGATCACCCATAGGATAGCCTCTGATTTTACAAAATTAATCTTGTACCCTGAAAGGGTGCTAAACAAGCTGATGCATTATATAAGGCAAGCACTGAAACTGCTGGATTTGACAAAAAAAATGAGGACATCGTCCATGTACAATAAAATCTTATGTAATCTGGAGCCACTTCTGGAGCCAATATACTGGGATCACTATGAATGGCCTTCACCAATAGCTCAATCACCAATGCAAAAAGCAATGGTGAAAGGGGCATCCATATGCTAAAGTTGCTTGACTGTACCCCATTGGTGATGACTGCAGTGAGAGAGTCACTGTAAAGAACCTTTACCCATCTTATAAAGGCTTCACCGATGCCAAACCACTCCAGAGTATAGAAAAGATATGGCCACTCAACTCTGTCAAATGCCTTCTCTGCTCAAGCTGCACCACAAATGCAAGCAGAAAAGAAAGAAAAAACATTATGAAATAACAAAGTGAACAAAGACATTTTGAAAAAAAAAGGTAAGTACCTCCCCATCCTTTGATATAACTTAACTTAGAAATTGAAAGTACGCATCCCAACTGCCCCTGAGCATAGTTGAGACTAGATGGTTACCAACAAAAACAAGGAAAAGAAAGCCCCCGACTGGACTTCCCTTTTTCTTAAAGAAAAGTAGAGATATGCCCAAATAACAATACTATTTGTACATACTAAATTGTTCAGATCAAATTAATTTGTCCACAAAGTCTCTTGCCTTCTCTGACATATCAAAGAGATGTACAGATCCATCTAAGGTGATCCAAAGTACCGCCAGATCCTGAGTTCCCTCAGTCTTTTCTTGATGCTGTCATAGGATTTTCTTTTCCGGATCACTGCCGCTGAGAAGTCCTGGAAGAGCATGATCTTAGAGACCTCATAAACTAGGGCCTTTGGATCCTTCCCCTGGGTTCCAGAAGCTTCCACGATTCCCTCCTTATCTCTATAGTGGTGAAACTGCACCAAAACAGGATGAGGACATTGGTCCAGATCTGACCTCCACGCTGTGAGCTGGTGAGCCCTCTCAATCTTCAAGCTATTCATTCCAGCCTCCAAGTTAAGAAATTTCGGCAACTAGTCCACAATACATGCCACCGGTCGCTCACCTTCCTTACCCTTGGCAGACTGACGATCGGAATATTTTTTCTCCTGTCCCTGTTCTCAAGGTCATCAACCTGGTCAAGCAAATTACAGATGTGCTTCTCCAGGGCCTGGATTCTATCCTTGGAGGAACTGGTAGCAGTTTCCACCTCCGTGACTCTGTGTTCTGCCTCATCTCTCCTTTTGTCCAGGTCTCCGAGCTGCTGTTCATGCTTCTGCAGCATGATAGAGATCAGGACCAGCTTCTCCTCTGTCTGCTTGCCCAACACATCACACAAGACTTCGCGAGCTCCTTTACCAGGGCCTGGTACGAAATAGAGTCCGAGGATCCTGCAGGCTCGGCCGCGGGCCCAGCCTCGGACGTACCTCCTCCCTTCTTCGGCATCCCTGGGCAGCGAAAACCAAGGTAAATTGCTCTCTGACAGTTTCCTGGGACTCCACAACATTTCCAGAGTCCCAGGATATCACAGTGATCTGGTTGGGTGGGTGAAAACTTAGTCCCGCTTGCGCTGCGGTGCGGAAGTCTGCAACGCGATCTTCCCAGATTGCCGCCATCTTGGATCTCCGCTCTATTTTTAATGCCTTTATCCACCTCTCAAAATTACTTTGTTTGATCCTTTCAAACTCAGTGTAGGTTTGACCAGGGTCCCTCCTTAGATTCCTGAAGCATTGTAGGCTTCTGGCACAAGCTCATATGCATTAAGATGGCTTTCTTCACCTCCTCATATGCCCCAGATGCCTCCTCTGATAGTGATGCAAATACCTCACTAGCTCTACCTCCAATTTTTGTTTGGATCAACAAAACCCACATGGTCACTGGCCACCGCATTTGTTTAGCCACCTTTTCAAATGAGATGAAAAAGGCTTCCCTGTCCTTCTCCTCAAATTTGAGCAATGGTTGAATATATTTAAACTGTTTCTCCCAAGGCCTTTGGCTACCATGGGTTTGTTCATCCTCACTCCCTTAGTCATCAAGCTTCCCTTCAGCCTTCATCTCCATCCTTTTCAGCTGAATTTCCTGTCGAAGTAACAATTTCTGAAGTTCAAACTCTCTCTTTCATCCTTTCCACTCTCTCCTTGTCTCTCTCTTCTCTCTTTCTTTCTCCCTCTTTTTCTTTTTGTTCTGCTCAAGCAATTCATTCTTTTTCTCGTTGTTATGCTTTCAATTGTAATTCAAACAATTTCATTTCTTTTGCCCTTTCCTTTTCGGTTGCCACGAGTTCAAGCTGCTCCCATTTTCAATTAACTTTAGCCATCTCTTAAGATTCCGATGGTGTTTCCAACAACTTTAAATGCTGAGCTGTTGCTGTTATTATCTCTCCTTTCCTTACGAAATGAAGCAGCTCACATCCAAGCTTGTGTGCAAATTGTAGCAGCTTGTCCCTAATCACCATTTGTAAAACCTCTCAAAGTCAGTTCTTCCACCCTCAGAAAACTCTTAGTGACTGGAAAAGCCATTGCTTTCTGAAACACTGCTTCAACTACCACAAAATCAACCCCTAAAAGCAAAAGTTACTAACCCCTTCCACTCACAGCCTTTGAGTCTTACACCCTTATCCTAATTTGGATATATAGAACAAATCCTGCAAAGAACCCCCAATCTGTTATGGACCAGGCCAGGTCCCCTTAAAACATTTCAAGAAAGTAGCCCAGACCCTAATTTTGCTAGTTGTATTAAGAAGGTATAAAACGGATATTCCAAGGGTGGGACTGCTGGCCCAACCACTGAGTTTTAAACAAAACAGAATTTATTTGCAAGATTACCGAATGAAACACAAACAAGAGAGAACAGAATATAGAATAACTTAACCTATCCAAAAACCCAACAGATTTCCCCATCTTAATAATGCTGTTCCAAATACTTGCAACAATCCCCATAAACACCCCTTTGCAAAAGAAGTCCAACACAGGTTCTTCCAGGAGAGATGTCAGAAAGTGGGATGGTGAGCATGGGCCTGCTTCTTTGGATTCAGCAGCCTCACTAAAACTGCTTGCTAAAACCAAATAAAACCAAAGAAAAGCTGAGCTGGCAGAACTGGCCAGTCGCCTCTCATGTTACAAGTGTTTTGCTTTTAAACTTGAAAGCCTTCTGCCTGAGGCAGTATCTGTTAGCTATTATCAAATTGGCCCTAAAACCCTTTAAACCTAGACACCCCGGAACCCGTGTCTTGACAACTGATCTGAAGAAAAAAACCACCAAGGACAACATAACCTTGTTAAAAGGAGCAGCATCATCACACAGCAGCCTCCCCACATTCATAGAAATGGCTGGATATACCCTGGATTCACGTCAAATAAACCGGTCCTGTCATGGAGTCCATGTTTTCAATCATTATGGACATCCATTCAAAGTTGTTGGACGTGCATAGAGTTCATTCATTGAACCCGCGGACAACAATAGAAAAACTACAAGCATCTTTTGCAATACACAGACTCCCTGAAACGTTGGTCACAGACAACTGGCTACTGTTTACCAACAGGAAATTTAAGCATTCCCTAAAGTCAAATGGCATTTGGCAGGAAAGGACAGCTCCATACCATCTGTCATCCAATTGTCTAGCAGAAAGAGCCAACCAAACTTTGAAGGCAGGCTTAAAGAAACAGCTTACAATGTCACTAGGTACCAAACAGCCCCTGTTCCTGTTTGATTATAGGACCACCCCTGATGCAACTACAGGGACAGTGTCAGCAGAGTTAGTAAAGGTGAGAAGACATGGCAGCAGGTTAAATCTGATTTTCTCAGACCTCGGGGGAAGGGGATGAAATGGCATCAATGCCAGACACTAGACTCCTCTATGTGAGAGAGGCAGTTTACTTCAGGGGACAAAGTTTGTCAAAATCATGGAAATGGCTGTGCATGGGCAAAAGGATTCCATTAGAGCATAGCAAACTGAAGCAACTAGACTGGGTCTTATGTAGCTAGTGGCTAGTAGAACGTGGAAGTCAAGGGATAAACTGCGCATGTAGACCTAAGCCTGATTTAGAGTATTTGATTCAAGGCAAACTTATAGAGTTAAATTAAGAGTTAGGGCTACACGTGGATTAAGTAAAGTCAGATAAGTTGAAGTTAAATGAAGTGAGTTAAAGTTCGGTTAGACGAAAAGAGAAGTAAATGTTGCCACAAATGTATGCTTTAATTAAGTATTGGTACTTAAAGCATTAAATAAAGGAGGGTTTGTTGAATTAAAATCTGAATTAGTTCCCTATCTTTTGTCTGTCACACAAGGGAAGGACACCTTGGAAGAGATTGAAAATGCCTTTTTGGGGATCAGAAGCATTTAATAATACACAGAGCCTTATAATTGGCAGACAGAAATAGAATGAACACAGATTATGCCACTTTCAATTCAACAACATCAGTGACAGCCATTCCCTGATTAATTTCTGCAATATCTTGACCTATCAGAGTCATCATGCCTGGTTTAAAATTGAAACAAAGTTGAGCAATCACCTGCCCATCGTCTGACTTGTGCATTCTCCCTGGCAATGCCTCAAATAATCAGAGTCTACTTGACAACCAGTCAGCACTCTCTTCTCACACAGAGTTTTCACTTTACACTGGTGTTGTGAATTTTCCAAATCAAAAAGCTTCCACAGTGTGTGTCTTTGTTCAATACTCAAATGGTATTACTTTATTTAATGTACAGATATATGTGATTTTAGAGAAGATTTGTAGCTTAGGTTGTAAATGAGGTTGTAGGATTGCTCACTGAGCTGGTAGATTTGTTCTCAGACGTTTCACCACCATGCTAGGTAACATCATCAGGAGCCTCCAGTGAAGTGCTGTTTGCTACTTACATGTCTTGGTCGGTTGTGGTGGGTGATATCACTTCCAGTTCTTTTTCTGAGAGGTTGATAAATGGGGTCCAAATCAATATGTTTGAGAGAAAGAGGGACACCAGTTCAACTGGGACAATTCATCTATCCTGGGACAGGCTAAACAAAGGACGCGCACAGAAATTCCTAGAGGCCTGGTATTCAAACCAGAACTCCATTAACAAGCATATTGATGTGGACTCCATCTCCCAATCTCTCAGAAAAAGAAACGGAATTGATATCACCCAGCACAACAGACCAAGACACATATATAGAAAGCGGGACATAACACCAGTGCTTCATCGGAGGCTCACTGATGATGTTACCTGGCATGGTGACATCACTGATGATGTTACCGTGCATGGTGAGGAAACGTCTGAGATCAAATCTACCAGTTCAGTGAGCAAACTTACAATCAGTACAGATAAAATTATTGATGCTGTGAGCAGGCAAGTTCTGAATACATTTATAGTAAATGTTGCTGTAACTTTTAAAATTCATTAATCAAGTTATCTATTGGCTTCAGCTAAATGAGAAAGGAGGATCGCATGAAGCATTCAGCAGCTATTGACAAGTCAGTTATCAATGAAGGCTTTAATTTATGTCATATTCATCAGAAGATACTTGTCAAACATTATACATATATAATTTCTCAGTTTCTGACCTGAAACATTTCAACCATTTTTTAACCATTTTCAACTATCTTTTTAGGATGATAACTGCAAATGATAGAGAAAATTATTACTCCTTGTCATTGAAAGTAGTAAATAATCTTGAGAATATTAGAATGATTGTCATGCAAGGAAGTAAAGATATTTATCCATCAGGGTATCAGTATGCTACATCATGCAGCGGTGGCTCAGTGGTTAGCATTGCTAGTCAAAGGGAAATGGATCTGAGTGGGTTACTCTTTGGAGGGTTAGTGTGGACTCATTGGATTAGATTACTGTAGGGAATCTAATCTAATCATGGAGCAATGGCTCCTGCATTCAGGCAAGCCAACATCTATTTATTGCTCATTTCTCCTTGATCTTGGCAAGCTGATAATATACCTTCTTAACCAATGGTCTGATCATGTCCAACCGGGTGCCTTCTCAGTTACTCAGAGAGAAGTTTAGACAACTGAACACATGTTCAGCAGCGAGAAACACTATGTCTTACATTTCAGCAGCTTACTACATAGTTCTTCTACCATTTCTTCAATTTTGTTCCTTCAATTTTACAACTCTTCAGTGCTTTCTACAGTTGTTTCAAGCTGTAAAAGAGAGTTTGGTGCGGCAGGTGCTTACAGCATTGTTGGTGATTTCACGTCTTCTACACCAATCACCTGCCCCAAGTATCGGTTCCCTGGTAGGCAATCCATGGAATGCAACATGATTCAGAGAATCAATAGAAGTCATGTGGGGAAGGACTGCCTGTTGGAAGAGGAACAAGGAGACAGGCCCTGAGAAGGATTAATTATCCCCATAACAATGTTGAGGGAGCAATTGTCCTTCCTAAACCTCAGTGAAGACCAATGTGTAAGACGTCAGTGCTCCAGAGTATGAAGTAAATGTGTATTTACTTGTTAAGAAAATCTAAATCCTTAATTTGTACAAATGTTATTTAGTCAAATTTAGTTTGCAGTTGGCATTAAATTGAAATGTGCAGTTAAAATTATGTTGGTACTAGCCTTGCATAGAATATTTTTCAGAAAGCCTACAGTGAAAGAGCAGATTAATTAAGAACCAGCTCAAACTAGATCATTATTAAGTGACTGAGTTAGTCCCTTTGCTGGGGAGGCTGATAAATTCAGCTAGCAAACTCATTTGAAGCTAGGATTTAGTCCATGCATTTGCTGGGTAAGGAAGTCTGAATCCTGAATCTGTAAAAACATAATGTAGCCGAATTTAGTTTGTAGCAACTTACAATAGAGTGTTAGAGTTGAGAATCTCTAAATTTTTCTCTTTTACCTAAAAACAGCTTGTTAGGTATTGTTGGTTGCAGACATGGCACCCCAGCTGGGGGAGGCACAAGTTATCTCAACACTTAAATCCAGGATGGAGGCACATCCCTCAGATTTCATAACTGGTTTGTGATCAGGTACCAGGTGCATATGACTGCAGGTGTGGTATTATGGGGTCCCAAAGGGTAGCTTTCAAAGAAGTTCAGTCCCTGCATTTGTACAACAGTTAAGAAGTTGTTGCAAGCTGCATGGATGACAGTGGGGACTACAGGGAGAATGAGCAAATTGACCACAACCCTGTGGGGCAAAAAGCCATTCATTTAAGTGGGGGCAATCATGGTGATGGTAGGGGACAGTGTGATTAAGGTTTTAGATACTGCTCTGTCCAGCTGTGACCATGAGTCGTAAATGCTGTGTTGCCTGCCCAGGTTCAGGGTCATCTATTCCGGGTTGGAGAGAAACTTGGGAGTGGAGAGATCTAGTTGTCATTATCCACATTTGTACCAATGACATTGACAGGACTACCAAGAAGATTCTGCTGAAGGTGTTTGAAAAATTTGGGGCAAGATTTAAAAGCACAGCCTCCAAATTAATCTTGACATGACAATCAGAGCCACAGGCAAACTGGCAACAGTGTGAATAAAGCCAAGGAGTTACATGCATGGCTCAAAGATTGGTGTGGGAGGAATGACTTTCAGTTGATGGGGCAGTGGCACCAGTATTGGACTAGAAGGAAGCTGTTCTGGTGGTACGAGCTTCAGTTGAACAGTTTTGGAACCAATGTTCTAGAATCGAATAACTAAGGCAGTGGAGAGGACTTTCAACAACTTGGAGGTGGGTGGGTTCTGGAGAGGGGATATGTATGCTTCCAATGAAAATGATACAGCAACTATTTAGGTACTCACACCTTGAGTGGGACAGGAAGGGACAGCATGTGAAAACATTGAAAAAGCATCAAGTAGGGTCAAAGGGGAAAAATCGCAAAAAAAAGTTAATGGTGCTGTCCTTCGCTGCATTTAGAATGTGAAACAAGTAAATGAAGTAACAGTGCAAGTAGAGGTTCATGACCTTATAACCATTACAGAGACACGGTTACACCAGATCAAAACTGGAAACTAAATATTCAGTGATACCATACTTTTTGAAAGATGATGCAGGAAGGAGACTATTGTGGGGTAGCTTTTTTAGTACTGAATAGGATAAGTACGATACCAAGAAATGATCTTGGATTGGATGAGCTGATACCAGAATAGATTTCGATTTCCAAAAAGCATTTGAACAAGGTACTACACAAGGCTGAGGATGATATGAGTACAGATGGAAAATTGGTTAACTAATAGAAAACAAAGTGTATGGATAGGGAAGGCATTTTCTGAATAGCTGTTAGGTTGTTTTTCTTGAGATTCTTGCACACTTGATGCAACTGCAATATGCCAACTTCTGTGAACAGCCAAAATGTATTAAACAAGTGCAAACTGTGGGGGAACCCTTTACACTCTTCGCAAGACTTCCCTAATCTTGTACTCTTGTGCCTTTGAAATAAAGGCCAGAATTCATTTTGATTTTATGCATAAGAACCTCCAATTCCCTGCGTTGCAGCTTTCTGCAGTGTTTATCAATTTAAATAATATTCAATTCCTACCAAAGTGCATAACCTCACATTTTCCAAGTTATATACCATTACCTCAAATAGTGAAAAAACATCTGAAAATGAACCTTCCAGCTCAGTGGGCAAACCTAAGTCCAGTTTTCATGCATCTGTTTTGAGCCAGGCTGGAATGGAGATATTGAGCTTTTGCCCGAAACGTCGATTTTCCTGCTCCTCGGATGCTGCCTGACCTGCTGTGCTTTTCCAGCACCACTCTAATCTTGACTCTAATCTCCAGCATCTGCAGTCCTCACCTTCACCATATTTGCAACATCTTGTCAGTAGTTTACTATCGTTCTTGAGTAATGAGGTGACTCAGAGTCTCTACTCATTGAGAGCTAACAGCATTTCATTAAACCTTGCCAGAGACTATTAAGTGGATTGAACAGGCAGCTTTGCAACTGTTATAGACTTCCATGATACACAGTGCCACTGATTTAATGTATGTCACTCGCTGGACACTGTCTATCAATTCTGCTTGATACGAGAGTGGAGAGAAATGACATTTGCTCAAGAAATAACTGATGTATAACCAAAGGTGACGAATTGTACTAGGTAATGCCCATTATCTTCGTTAGTTATTCATTCTTCATTCTCCAACAATTCACTGTGCCAGCTACATTTGAGCCAACATAGAAACTGAAGGATGGCTACAAGTTGACAAAGGTCAACCACTGATGACATATGTGCTGATACTGATGGAAAGCACAATGTTGTATTAAGAGGGATACAGCAGGGGTTTGACATGCTGAAATAATGCTTCCACTGCCTGGAGGAGGCGTCTTGTGGTGCAGTGGTAGTGTTCTCACTGCTTGACCAGAGAGACCTAGGTTCAGGTCCCACCTCTTCAAGAGGTGTGTAATAACATCTCTGAACAGGTGGATGAGGAAACATAGGTTCAATAAAAAACCTCCATTGTCTGGACCATTCTGAAAGAGCCCAGAGGTACTCAATAAAACAGGCATCACAATTGCATAATCTTGATATCAAGGGAGAACAAACCATGCCACCATTTGATGAGAATAAGCATGAGGAGGAGAAAGTAAAAAGAAGAAGGGAGAAGATGAGGAACAGGCTCCTTTGGCCGGATTCTGAGTGAAGAACTCAACTGAGTGTAAGATCAGTAACTGAAACGCAAAATTCCTCTTTCATCAGTAATTCCCTTCTGAGTTTGCCTTTGAGCTATTACAACAACTGCTTGGCCACAATGTAAAACAAAAATAAACCACAAAATATTATTTCCAAGACAGGTTGATAAGTGAATTCATAGTAAACGGAAGTAATCAACCATATACATCAAGTTGCCATGGACAGGAGCTGTCTGCTTTAGGTGATTGGCAGTGTGAGTTCTATTTTCTTGCTCACTGATATATATTTTGCTCTTCTGCTGATTTTCTTGAATATTACTAAAGGAAATTGCATAATTTCTTCCACTCATGTGTAAATAGCATCCTAAGGTTATTGATTCACAGAATTCAAATCATGAGTGGAATTTTGTGCTATTCTGGAAATGGGAAGAAAGGTGACAGGAAAATTTAATTGGGTGGGAAGCCAGATTTCAGAGTTTTGACAGGATGAGCTTTTGCAATTAAATTCACCGAATTTTAAAGGCAGGTCAATTTTCCTGCCATCAAGTGTTTAAGAAAGGTGGTAAGAAAAGGGCAGGGAACTATAGACCAGTGAGCCTGATCTCGGTGGTGGGCAAGTTGTTGGATGGAATCCTGAGGGACAGGATTTACATGTATTTGGAAAGGCAAGGACTGATTAGCGATAGTTAGCATGGCTTTGTGCGTGGGAAATCAAGTCTCACAAACTGGATTGAGTTTTTTGAAGAAGTAACAAAAATGAAGGCAGAGCAGTCGATGTGAGCTAAATGGACTTCAGTAAAGCATTCGACAAGGTTCCCTATAGGAGACTGATTAGCAAGGTTAGATCTCATGGAATACAGGGAGAACTAGCCATTTGGATACAGAACTTCCTCAAAGTAGAAGACAGAGGGTGGTGGTGGAGGGTTGCTTTTCAAACTGGAGGCCTGTGACCAGTGGAGTGCCACAAGGATCAGTGCTGGGTCCACTGCGTTTCATAATTTATATAAATGATTTGGATGTGAACATAGGAGGTATAGTTAGTAAGTTTTCAGATGACACTAAAATTGGAGGTGTAGTGGATAGCAAAGAAGGTTACCTCAGAGTACAATGGGATCTTGATCAGATGGGCCAATGGGTTGAGGAGTGGCAGATGGCGTTTACTTTAGATAAATGTGAGGTGCTACATTTTGGAAAAGCAAATCAGAGCAAGACTTAAACACTTAATGGTCAGGTCCTGTGGAGTATTGCTGAACAAAGAGACCTTGGAGTGCAGGTTCATAGTTCCTTGAAAGTCGAGGCACAGATAGATAGGATAATGAAGAAGGCATTTGGTACACTTTCCTTTATTGGTCAGAGCATTGAGTATAGGGGATTGGAGGTCATGTTGTGGCTGTACAGGACATTGGTTCAGCCACTTTTGGAGTTCTGTGTGCAATTCTGGTCTCCTTCCTATCAGAGGGATGTTGTGAAACTTTACAGTGTTCAGAAAAGATTTACAAGAACGTTGCCTTGGTTGAAGGATTTGAACTGTATGGAGAGGATGAATAGGCTGGGGCTGTTTTCCCTGGAGCATCGGAGGCTGAGGAGTTACCTTATAGAGGTTTATAAAATCATGAGGGGCATGGATAGGATAAATAGACAGGGTCCTTTCCCTGGGGTGGGGAAGTCCAGAACAAGAGGGCATAGGTTTAGGGTGAGAGGGGAAAGATATAAAACAGACCTAAGGGACAACTTTTTCACGCAGAGGGTGGTGCATGCAATGAACTGCCAGAGGAAGTGGTGGACGCTGGTACAATTACAGCATTTAAAAGGCATCTGGATGGGTACATGAATAGGAAGGGTTTAGAGCGATATGGGCCAAGTGCCGGCAAATGGGACTAGATTAGGTTTGGATAACTGGTCGGCATGGACGAGTTGGACCAAAGGGTCTGTTTCCATGCTGTTCATCTCTATGACTCTATCTCATTTTGCATGCTGATTAAAAGCCCAGCTCACTGGAATTAAGTTCCCCCAACTGAATATTATCAATGTGCAGCTCGACGTTGGAGTAAATATTCACTGCTTTGACGTCTTTAGGAAGCAGCTCAATGCCATGCAATGATTGAGGACTGGGTGGTGGTAATTTAAGTTGCATCTTGCAGAATGGTTGGATTGTGACGGGCATGAGTAAAGGAAGCTGCCCAAGGATGGAAGTCTGTTTGGCTAAAGAAGCAGGCTGACCTGGAAAGGGAGACACAATGACCAGAAAATCATGGAAGGTTCAGACAGTTGAGCTGCAGCTTCCATTGTATACAAAGATCAGCTGTCTGGATGTCTTCTAAATATATATGCTTTTCGTCATTTTTATAAACGACCTGGATGAGGGTAGAAGGGTGGGTTAGTAAATTTGAAGACGACACTAAGGTCGGTGGAGTTGTGGATAGTGACGAAGCATGTTATAGGTTACAGAGAGACATAGATAAGCTGCAGAGCTGGGCTGAGAAGTGGCAAATGGAGTTTAATGCGGACAAGTGTGAGGTGATTCACTTTGGTTGGAGTAACCGGAATGCAAAGTACTGGGCTAATGGTAAGATTCTTGGTAGTGTAGATGAGCAGAGAGATCTCAGTGTCCATGTACAAAGATCCTTGAAAGTTGCCACCCATGTTGACAGGGTTGTTAAGAAGGCATACAGTTTTTTAGCTTTTATTAATAGAGGGATCGAGTTCCGGAAGCATGAGGTTATGCTGCAACTGTACAAAACTCTGGTGCGGCCGCACTTGGAGTATAGTGTACAGTTCTGGTCACCACATTATAAGAAGGATGTGGAAGCAAGGGTGCAGACGAGATTTACTAGGATGTTGCCTGGTATGGAGGGAAGGTCTTATGAGGGACTTGAGGCTGTTTTTGTTGGAGAGAAGAAGGTTGAGAGGTGACTTAATAGAGACATATAATATAATCAGAGGGTTAGATAGGGTGGACAGGGAGAGCCTTTTTCCAAGTATGGTGATGGCGAGCACGAGGGGGCATTGCTTTAAATTGAGGGGTGATAGTTAGAGGACAGATGTCAGAGGTAGTTTCTTTACTCAGAGAGGAGTATGGGTATGGAATACTTTGCCTGCAATGGTAGTAGATTCGCCAACTTCAAGTACATTTAAGTCGTCTTTGGACAAGCATATGGACATACAGGGATCAGTGTAGGTTAGATGGGCTTCAGATTGGTATGACAAGTCGGCGCAACATCGAGGGCCGAAAGGCCTGTACTGCACTGTAATATTATATGTTCTATGAAACTTCCACCCCAGGAAGTTCTGGAGGGATCATGCACTTCCTGTCCATCACATCAACAAGATTCCATTAATTACTCACATATCCACATATACAATGTAATGAGCTGAGAACCATGTGATCATGCAACAGAAGCCAAATACACCCAAGCAGAAGCGAAGTCCATTTTCATGTTTGACACTCTCAATAAAGTGTGGCACTGGAAAAAGCAAAGCAGGTCAGGCAGCATTTGAGAGCAAAAGAGTCAACATTTTGGGCATAACCCCTTCATCGTGACTGGGGAGGGAGAAGGGGGCTAAGAAATAAATGGGGGAAGTGGGGATGGGGCTGTAGATGTACAGTAGATGGGATGCCAATAGGTGGGTGCAGGTAGGCGGTGATTGTGCTAGGTCGGTGGGAAGTATGGAGCAGACAGGTGGAAAGAAAGAGGGACAGGTAGGTCAGGTCAAGAGGGCAGTGCCATGTTGGAGGGTTGAATCTGGGATGGGGATGGGGAGTGGGGAGATTTGGAAACTGGTGAATTTAATGTTAAGGCTGTGTAGTTGGAGGCTCCCAAGGCGGAAGATGAAGTGTTCCTTCTCCAGTTTGCAGGTGGCCTTGTTTAGGTAGTGAAGGAAGACCAGAATGGGTGTGTCATCAGGGGAGTGACAGGGGGAGTTGAAATGGATGGCCACCAGAAGGTGGGGTTGGTTGGTGCGTATGGACCAGAGATGACCCTGAACAATTCCGTGAGTTTGCGCTCAGTCTCTCTGATGTCGAGGAGACCACATCCAGAGCAACAGATGCAGCAAATGAGGTTTGAGGACATGCAAGTAAACTCTGCCAGATTTGGAATGATCCTTTGGGGCCTTGGATGGAGATGAGGCAGGTTTTGCACCTCTTACAGCAGTAGGGGAAGGTGCCAGGTGTGGAGATGGGATTGGTGGGAATGTAGACCTAACGAGGGCTTCGCAGAGGCAACAGTCCCTATGGAGCGCAGATAGGGGAGGAAAATATATTTTTGATGGTGGGATCTGACTGCAGGGGTGAAAGAATGGTGGAGGATGATATGCTGGATTGGGAGATTAGTGGGATGGAATGTGAGGACCGGGGGATTCTATCCTTGTTGTGGTTGAGGGCTTGGGGTTTGAGGGCAGGGAGTGCGGGAAATGTAGAAGATGCGATTAGGGCATTATTGATCACAGGGGAGGAGAAATTACGGTCTTGAAGTAGGAGGACACCTGGGGATGTCCAAAGTAGAATCGCTCATCCTGGGAGCAGATGCGGCAGAGGTGAAGGAATTAGGAGTAAGAGATCACGTTTTTACAAGAGGACCATGGGAGGAAATGTAGCCAAGGTAGCTGTGGAGTCAGTGGGTTTGAAATAGTTGTCAGTGTTGAATCAGTCACCGGGGATGAAGACAGAGAGGTCCAGGAAGGGGAGGGAGGTGTCAGAGATGGTCAAGGTGAATTTGAGGTCAGGGTGGAAGATGTTGGTGTAGTGGATGAACTGTTCAAGCTCCTTGTGGGAGTGTGAGGGCAGCACTGATATAATCATCGATGTCACAGAGGAAAAGGTGGGGGATTGTGCCAGTGTAGCTGTGGAAGAGGGACTGTTCCACATATCCTACAAAGAGGCAGGCACAGCTGGGACCAATGCGGGTACCCATAGCCACCCCTCTGATTTGTAGGAAGTGGGAGGATTCAAAGGCGAAGTTATTTAACTTGAGTACCAGTTCCGCCAGTTGAATGAGAGTGTTGGTGGAGGGAGACTGGTTGGGTCAGAGGTGGAGGAGGAATTGGAGGGCTTTTTGGCCCTCTTCATGGGGATAAAGGTGTAGAAGGATTGGATGTCCACGGTGAAGATGTGGTGTTGGGGGTCAGAGATTTGGAAGTCATGGAGGAGGTGAAGAGCATGGGTGGTGTCTTGAACGTACGTGGCGTGTTCCTGGACCAAGGGGTACAGGAAAATGACAGAAGTGGCATTTACGATAATCTGCCCACCAAAGGTAATTTTGGGTTCCAGCAGGACCAATTGCTGTCAATGTTACTGTAATCATTGCCCAAACATGGGCTGAAAGTGACTCTTAACAGTAAAACAACATTTGCCTAAATAGGGCATGAAGGAAGCACAGATCAATTGCAGTCAATTGCAGTCAGGGAAAATATTCTCCACCTAATACAAGGGAGGCATTTAACTCAACCCAAGGCATTGTTGTAGAATCTTTTCGTCCATCCACCTTCAGCTACTTCATCAACGATCTTCTGTCTATTATAAAACTAAAAGTGGGAGATTTACTGAACAGTGATCATTTCCATCACAACTCCTCAGGTAGTAATACACTGCATCCTCAGCTGCGACATACAAGACCTGGACAACATTTCGACGTAACTCCTCAGTGTCATGTGATGTTTGCCAGACACTTGTGTGGTACAATTAGAATCTCCAACAAGAGACAGGTAACAATCTCGCCTGACATTCATTGGCATTGCCACCATGAATATATTACAATCAAAATCCTGAACTTCTTAATGACCAGAAACCTAAACCAGTATTCTGTGGCATGTGACTCAACCCCTGACTTCGCAAACTCGTTTTATCATTTGCAAGGCACAAATAAGACAAGTGAGTGAATACCATCCAGTAGCCTGGATGACTGCTGCTCCGACAACGCTCAAAGGCTCAACGCCATCAAGATCAATTATGGACTAACACCTCATCCACTGCATCAACATTGACTCCTGCCACCATTATCAGACTACAGGATGGGTTGCAAGTTGTAATTCTAAGATTGCAGTAACTCAGCAAGCATCTTTTAACAGTATCTCCAAAACTAGTGACTTTCACCATCTTGGAGCACAAGGGCATCAGGTGCATGAAAACACCACCACCTCCAAACTCCCCTTCACATCACACACCTTCCCAACTTGAAAATCAATACCCTGGAACTCCTGTTGGATTTGACTTTACCACAAGGATCGCAACTGTTCAACAGGTGCCTCACTGCAGCCTTCTCAAGGGCAGTTAGGAATGGACAATAAATGCGGGTCTTGTCAGTGATGATGAAATCTGTATTAAAATATTAGCAGTCTTTGTCAAAACTACCCAATAATTAAGTTTAATTTTCACAATTCAGACACAGTGTTTCGTTCCTGTATGCTGTTGCCCAGTCCCAAGCAAGCTGTCAATGCTTAGCATGGGTGTGAAGTCAGCCCACACTATGCAAATAAGGTTGGCTCTGCAGGATCAGGCATGGTCAGAACAGAACCAATCATGATAACACATCATCTGCTATGTCATGATAATAAAATGACTCAGTTCTCGAAGAAATCCTTTTTTTGGATCAACTATACAGCAGGAGTACCTGCTGTATGTCAAGTTATGTCAAGGTACATTTCCTCCATTTATTTTCCTTCAAAATGATCACTTGTTCCTTCAGAAAACATTGCTTTAATTAAATAAAAATAAATGCTGCAAGTGAAAGGTCCACCTTGCATGCTGCACAATCCTTAACGGACAATCAGAAGTGAGTTGATTTAGATAATCTGAATAGCATTTTCTGGACTGAACTCCCTCATGTGCACCATTCCAGATTGAGAGCAGAGCCACTGACGTCTTCTGATTCCAGGTGTGTGCCTGTGTGCCAGCTGGAAAAAATGAACTTAAATAATTTTCCTTTTTATTGTCCCTGTTTTCTTTTCTGTGGGGTACCACTAAGCCTCTGCTTGGCACTTAAGCATGATGGCTAAGGTTAAAAAAACCACCATACTAGGATTCATAAAGGTGACTCTGTGTACACAAGTCAAAGAGTCATTGAGAGGTACAACTCATCCATGCCGACCAGATATCCAATCTAATCGAGTCCCATTTGCCACTACTTGGCCCATATCCCTCTAAACCGTTCTTCTATACCCATCCAGATGCATTTTAAATGTGGTAATTGTACTAGCCTCCACCACTTCTTCTGGCAGGTCATTCCATACATGTACTACCCGCTGTGTGAAAAATTTGCCCCTTATGTACCTTTTATATCTTTCCCCTCTCACCCTAAACCTACGCCCTCTAGTTCTGGACTCCCCCACCCCAGGGAAAAGACTTTGCCTATTTATCCTATCCATACATCACTGTCTGCATGAAAATGTTGCCCTTAAGGACCTTTTTACATCTTTTCCCTCTTACCCTAAACCTATACCATCTAGTTCTGGAGTCAACCACCCCAGGGAAAAGACTTTGTCCATTTATCCTGTCCATGCCCCTCATGATTTAAAAAACCGCTGTCAGGTCACCCCTCAGCCTCTGACACTCCAGGCAAAACAGCTCCAGCCTATTCAGCCTATCTCTATAGCTCAAATCCTCCAACCCTGGCAACATCCTTGTCAATCTTTTCTGAACCCTTTCAAGTTTCAGAATGTCCGTCCGAAAGGAAGAAGACCAGAATTGCACACTATATGCCAAAATTGACATAACCAACATGACTTCCCAACTCCTATACTCAATTCTTTAACCAATAAAGGAAAGCATACCAAATGTCTTCTTCACTATCCTATTGACCTGCAACTCTACTTTCAAGGAACTGTGAACCTCCAAGGTCTCTTTGCTCCTGCTCTGATTTGCTTTTCCAAAATGCAGCACCTCACATTTATCTAAATTAAACTCCATCTGCCACTCCTCAGCCCATTGGCCCATCTGATCAAAATCCTGTTATACTCTGACATAACCTTCTTCGCTGTCCACGACACCTCCAATTTTGGTGTCATCTGCAAACTTATTAACTATACCTCTTATGTTCACATCCAAATCATTTATATAAATGACGATAAGTAGCGGATCCAGCACTGATCCTTGTGGCACTCCACTGGTTACAGCCCTCCAGTCTGAAAAGCAACCCTTCACCACCACCTTCGACCTTCGTGCCTTTTGCATTCAAATGGCTAGGTCTCCCTGTATTCTATGAGATCGAACCTTGCTAACCCGTCTCCCATGGGAAACCTTGTCGAACGCCTTACTGAAGTCCATATAGATCACGTCCACCACTCCGCCCTCATTAATCCTCTTTGTTACTTCTTCAAAGAAATCAATCCAGTTTGTGAGACATGATTTCCCATGCACAAAGCCATGCTGACTTTTATGCATTTCAAGACATCCAGCACCACCTCCTCTGTAATATGGACATTTTTCAAGATGTCACGATCTATTTCCCCACATTCTGTATCTTCCATGTCCTTCTCCAAAGTAAACTGATGCAAAATACTTGTTTAGTATCTCCCCCATCTCCTGTGGATCCACACAAAGGCTACCTTGCTGATCTATGAGGAGCCTCATTCTGTCTCAAGTGACCTTTTGTCCTTAGTGTATTTATAAAATCCTTTTGGATTCTCCTTAACCCTATTTGACAAAGTTATTTCATGTCCTCTTTTTGCCCTCCTGATTTCCCTCTTAAGTATACTCCTACTGCCTTTATACTCTTCTAAGGATTCACTCGATCTCTCCTGTCTATAGCTGCCATGTGCTTCCTTCTTTTTCTTAACCAAACTCTCAATTTCTCTTGTCATCCAGCATACCTACCAGCCTTTCCTTTCACCAAGCCACAACTCAGTTGGTGGCACCATCACATTTTTAAGAGTTTGTGGGAGCTTGTGTGAAATTACTGCTACATTTACATCAATTACCAAAGTTAAAATAATGTGTCACTTAATGCAATGCATTTTGCAATGACACGGAAGTCCTGAAGGACATCGTTTTCACTTCCATTCAAAGGCACAACGTTCTCGAAATTGTGCTGTGCAAAGTTGCTTCAAATCTATCACAATTCAGCACTGAGATAAACCTTGCAATACAAATAGTGACATTTTAACATTTATGCTTTGAAGACAAGCATTAAATATTCCTGACCTACGGAAAACAGTAATCTGTTTTGCTAACAACTAAGCAAAGCTTCTATCCAGACATCAGGTTGTTTGGACCTCTTGCAGATAATTATGTCATTCAGTCTCAGAAAAGAAATCTTTCTGATTAACAAAGACCTGATTGATGGAAATTGATTTTCAGTCTCAGCATAAGATAAACTGGGAAAGCAGTAATTGGACACAAGACACACATCGATAAGTATTTTTTGGTATGTTCAATTTTATAATAATCCAGGCTTGAAATGCAGAAGGCAAATTGACCTATTAATGAGACCTCATTCTCTAAATAAATTCATTCCGACACCAGTAGTCATTCTCTGCTATGCAGTATCCAACACAGGCTTTATTGTGGATTTCTCTCCAGCTATCGTTTCTTAAAGTGCCATCATTTTGAGAAGACATATTTTTACCGTCCAAATAAATAGCCATGCAGATATTCACTTTCCATTGCCATCAAAGAAGAGTGCATTTTATTCCCAGTAGAGTCAGGAGCTGAAATTTCAACATGGTATGCTCTGATGCAACAATGGCATACAGAGCACCTCCTCCTTCTCTGCTGTCACAGGTATGTTGCCCCCTTCTTGCTCCTTTAAATGTTCTCCCCTTCCTGTTCACTCTGACAGTTCTCACACATTTATGCTTTGGAGATAATAGTAACATTTTAACATTTATGCTTTGGAGACAAGCATTATACATCCCGACTTCCGGAAAACAAGGGTCGTGACAATTTTCAAAGTGTTGAGATGGGGTCACAGTGGGGTCGAGTTTGGGAAACACTGACCTACATAACAAGGACAGATAGAACCAAATTCTGTGTCTGCCACCACGTGAATTAGAATGACTGAAACTGAAATAATAGCGCAGTGAGAGGTTTCCTATTTGTCTGAGCTATCTGCTAATTCTCTGATCTATAACCAGGAAATATAAAAGTGCAAATTATACTGCAAAGCTGTTTGAGATGTAAATCTCACACTGATTCAATTCCAAAATGAAGCATGATATAGAAATCTTCGGTCTGGTCACATGGTTCAGCATGACTTTAGAAGTGCAACTGCGACAGCTAGTTCAGTCCAGAAAATGTAAAAATGGTTGACTTAAGAGATATTATTCTTCCTGGCATATTTTCTTTTACTTGCTTTTGAAATTCTTTCCTTGAAAATTTAATGATACCACCTTCCACTATCATAATGGTGCAAATCATCACCATTTAGGTTATGGAAAAGCACAGCAGGTCAGGCAGCATCCGAAGAGCAAGAAAATTGACGTTTCAGGCAAAAGCCCTTCATCAGGAATGAGGCTTTTGCCCAAAACATCGATTTTCCTCCTCCTTGGATGCTGCCTGACCGGCTGTGCTTTTCCAGCACCACACTAATCTTGACTCTAATCTCCAGAATCTGCAGTACCCACCTCCACCATTTAGGTCATGGCTTTCATATCAACACAACAGCAATGTTGACTCACTGTTAATGTTATTGAGGGTTATTTTTAATCAATGATCTTGTTTCCAGGCAACAACAATGCCAATATGATGATATGATGTCAATATTTCATCAGTCATGCTGCTGAAGCCCAGCTAAAGGTTCTGGTACAGTAGACATAGTCATGAGTCGAATCTCATACAAAGCCAAACTGAACTCTACTGGAAATCAGCCTGTGGAAGAGAACAAACAAAAATAGACAGTACAGTGACTCAGTGGTTAGACTGCAGTCTCACAGCACCAGGGACCTGAGTTCAATTCCTGCCTTGGATGACAGTCTCTGTGGACTTTGCACATTCTCCCTATCACTGCATGAGTTTCCTCTGGGTGCTCTGGTTTTCTCCCACAATCCAAAACATGTGCAGGTCAAGTGAATTGGCCATGATAAAATGCAAAATCAGGGGTAAATAATGGGTCTGGGTGGGTTACTCTTCAGAGGGTCAATGTGGATTTGTTGGGCTGAAGGGCCTGTTTCCATACTGCAGGGAATCTAATCATGAGTAAACATTTATGTGACTTATTAAACTGGAATTGTCAAAGTTCCCATAACTACTTTATGTATTTGTGGGGAACAATCTCTGCACTACTTCCTCTCGCTTTCAGAGGGAGCAGTTGTTTCTGGACCAGTTCCACAACATGCTAACCTAATTATAAGTGACCAAAAGTAGTGATATCAGACAATCAACCTTTTTGTTACCTAAGATCCACGCCTCTTGTGTAAATACTCCACAGTGTGGTGTCCTCTATCATTGATCACTTGATAGATCCAAAACAAAGCAGAGCAAAAACAAAGCAGAATTGATATTAACAAAACACCTTGAACAAACCTTACCAAGTACTACACACAGGTTGAAATATCATAAGGTACCAGGAATGGTCATCTGCAAAGTGATCTACCAGTAATCTGCTAAAAGTTGATGCAAAGAAAATAAAAATACTTAAAGTACTTCAGGCTTTTAGTCAGACAGCACCAGCACAATAGAAAAATTCAAGGCCTTTAAAATTAGGATTGTTGTTTCGTTCTGGTTCTCCAACCCATACCATCTCAACCCAAATAGAAATGCAGTATTCACCCTTGAAACTATTTCATCATATACACACAGAAAGGCCACTCCACAATGCTACATTCATTCACCATGGAGACAGACAACCAAAATAAACCAAATCGGCCTTTCTACCTCTGAATTAGCAACACGGTGAAATTTGTTTTGGTCCAGGCCAGACCTCCTCAAACATTTCAAGAACGTAGCCCAGACCCTAACTTTGCTAGTTGTTTTAAGGAGGTGTAACGCAGATATTCCGGGAGTGGTGCAGCTGGAAAGACCACTCAGTTTTAAACAAAACAGAATTTATTTACAAGATTACTGAATTAAACACAAACAAAATCCAGAGAAAGTATATTCCTATCAGGCTGAAAGGGAAGGCTGGTAGGTATAGGGAATGCTGGATGACTAAAGAAATTGAGGGTTTGGTTAAGAAAAAGAAGGAAGCATATGTCAGGTATAGACAGGATAGATCGAGTGAATCCTTTGAAGAGTATAAAGGCAGTAGGACTACCCGTAAGAGGGAAATCAGGAGGGCAAAACGGGGACATGAGATAGC
>NC_057751.1:13540266-13594906 GCF_004010195.1 Chiloscyllium plagiosum
ATAGACAAAGTCTTTTCCCTGGGGTGGTGGAGACCAGAACTAGAGGGCATAGGTTTAGGGTGAGAGGGGAAAGATATAAAAGGGACCTAAGGTTTTCACGCAGAGGGTGGTACGTGTATGGAATGAGCTGCCAGAGGATGTAGTGAAGGCTGGTACAATTGCAACATTTAAGAGGCATTTGGATGGGTATATGAATAGAAAAGGTTTGGAGAGATATGGGCCGGGTGCTGGCAGGTGGGACTAGATTGGGTTGGGATATCTGGTCAGCATGGACGGGTTGGACCGAAGGGTCTGTTTCCATGCTGTACATGTCTATGACTCTAAAAGAGAACAGAATGCAGAATAACTTCACCTGTCTAAAAAACCAGCAGATTATACCAATACTTGCAACAATCCCCATAAACACCCGTTAGTACAAAACGTAAAATCAAAAGCAGGATCATAAGGAGAGAGATGTCAGACAGAGTGGATCAGCATGTACCCGCTTCTTTCCAGTGTTTGCTTCTTGGATCAGCAGGCTCAAAACCGACTGCCTGCTTTCAGTGAACAGCCAGACTTCCAAAGCCAAACCAAACCAGAGAAAAGCTGAGCTGGGAGAACTGGCTACTCCCCTTTTCATTGAACAAGTGTTTTTTTTTTAACTTGAAAGCCTTTTTCCTGAGGCAGCATTTGTTAACTATAACCAAACTGGCCCTAAATTCCATCCAAGCCAGACTTTTCGGAATTGCTGCTTTTACAACCTCTCTGAAAAAAAGCAAGGACAGCATAACCTTGTTAAATGAGCAGCATCATCACAAACTAAACTCTTTGAAGACCCTCCATAGCCATTCCAATGGTTCTTAACCAGACTTACGAATAACCAGACCCAGACTTTGCAAACATTAAATCCAGACACCAATCCTGTATCTTAAACAAAAGACCTAATTTATAAAATTGACTATACCATTAACAGAGAAAATTAAACAAGACATTCTATTTAATGTCAATGTTTTAAACCCAAAACGTTTGCTTTCAGCCCCCATTCACACAAAACACACAAAAGATTAACAAACACACTACTTAAGTGATAAATAAAAGAAAATAACAAAACTGACCAGTATCAACTTTTGTTTCCATTAATATCCGATATGCATCGGTAGTTATGCCCTATCAAAGATTTTCATTCCATGTCTCAGAAATCAGTAGCGGAGAGCAAGATGTTGAAACTGTTGCTTGTCATATATAACAGAAAACTGAATAAGTTTGAATACATACTTCATTTACATAGCACTGAAATACCTAATTTATTACATATATAGAGCAAGCTTTGTATACCTCTTGAATTACCCTTGATCATATTGTGTCAGGAGATTTGCTTTACATGAATTTATGTGTCAATGCATTTTTCAAGTATGTTATTGACACTTAGTGTGAGGAGCTAGTGAGAGCACAATGGAGGAAGAAACCTGTGTTCAGTTGGAATTCCCCTTCACCGGAGTCTCATACCCACTGCCGAATGCAATGTAGGAAACATTTCAACGGCCTAATCATGTCAGGAATGGCGAGTAGAAGTACAAAATCCTGCAGGTGCATCACCCCATCCACTCACCTTGCCTTCTCAAATGTGCTCCTTGATATCACAGGATGAGATGAAGCTGGGGAACCAGTAGGCCAATTAGCTCAAATATTTTCACCCTGTCCCCAGCACTTCCACATCCAACCCTGACCCTTATATTACTGAACTGAGGCTCAACCTCAAATATCTTGATTTAATGCGTTAACTTCTTTTTCAATTCCAATTCCTCCAAATTGCATTTGGAATTGCACTTTTAAATACTGCAGTTGAGATCAAGTTATTTGAGCTCCCAGCACTCTAGCTACCACTGATTGGATGGCAAATTCAGTGAAATTCTGATTAAATGATTCACCAAAATGCAACTGTTTCAGGTTTCCCACAGAACACAGGACTTTCAGGTGTCTGTCATATCTTCCAGATATATCAGGGTCAGAGTATGCAACTTTGGATGTTGACAACACCACAGATTTTCAACAACATTTAGGAACAAGCTATTTGCCTACTCAAAAAGCTCAGTGACATAAAGCAAAATCATAGAGAGCAAATCTCTGGGAAACTAAAATTCAAGACCCACTGGCAAGGCGTGAAAGTCAAGCATCTTGATGAGTGTTTTGCTGTTTCTTCACACTTCACAGGCAGCAACAACAGATGTTGCTGGCAGGAACTGAAAAAAACATTCCTCTTCAAGCTCCATTCCATTTGCCATAGAAGCTGCTAGTGAGAGTTCTTAAAGGGAAGTCATTGAAAAGCAATACATTATGTGTAATGCACTGAGAGCCTTCCCCAAACAATTAAGAATATCCCAGCAGTCAGGGCAGAGATTTCAACAATGTACCTTAACCTCGACTTCGGATTGTGTACAGAATCAAGGAAAAGTAATTGGAAACAGTTGCAGTGGTGTGTGAACATGGTTGTCTGAGATAGTGTTGTGTGTTAAATCTCAGCTCCTCAGTTAGGTCACATAAGTATTAATCATTTGCACAATGTTCCTATCTTTTGCATTGCGGGATGGTGGATGACTAATCACTTTTAAAAATTTGTTTTATGATGATGGTGATCTTGAATAATGGAGGCAACTGTGAGTGCTATAAAAGGGTAATTATTTATTTGTAAGAATGTTTGTTGTCAGTGACATTGGAATATATAGGTGCAGGTGTTGTTAACACACTGAAGACTTCGCTCCACTAATATAATCTACACACTCACACACACACCCTCTCACAGATTTATACCCCTTTACACTCACACTCACACATATACACACACTCTCACAGACACTCATAAACCCCTAACCCAACACACACCCACATGCACACTTACACACACATATAAGTTTGGGGGCTGAATTTGCACTTGCAGAATTACATTTTACTTTACTCAAAAACTGCATGAATCCATGTAAGATTCTGTAAATCCATTTTTTTAGACTAGAATTAGTCTGACCCTTGTGGCACAGACATTCTCACACAGGTCAGCTCACATCTTCAATGCATTATCTGGGCTGACATGACACCAATTGTGAAAGTTTACTTGAGAATGTAATTTTTAAAAAGGTTTTGCAATTTACATATAAAAGAACTGAAACCGACATGGTCGTTCTAAAAGATAAGAGACTTAACGAACAACCCAGGTCCTTTTCAATACATGATTTTGGTTACATCACACTGTGAACTTTGGCTATAAATTCTATGTCTTACAATCTTATACTCCACAACCACCTGATGAAGGAGCAGCGCTCCGAAAGCTAGTGCTTCCAAATAAACCTGTTGGACTATAAACTGGTGTTGAGTGGTTTTTTAACTAATGTAATCTAAGTCAACCTCACACTAACAGGGGCATTCTCGGCCTCTTAGTCCATTGCTGCAGGCACTTTATATTTTAATTACTATCCTCTTCCCCCCACTTTGAATCTTCTGAGAAGGAGTTTTGTACCTCCTTGGATCCAATGTTAAATTCAAAACTTTTATAAATATTTATCTAATGGGGCAATTAACAGATGCTAATTGCCAATGATATTCCTCAAGATTAATGTGCATATACAGCCTCATGTGTTGAAATTAAAGTGGGCAAATTGGAGCCACCTTACAAAAGCAGTCATTTCTCTGGTTTTATCCCTATACTCACTTTCATGTCTTCGATGTGAAAATTCACTCATCTTTATCAGTCGCACCAAAAGGAAAATCTTGTAATGTATTTTGCACTTTTTAAAAAAAGGCTTCAATTACAAATATGTTTAGGTCTGGCCCTAGACTGAGGTCTTGTTGGCAATGTCTCTCTCTGAAAAATCAGAAGACTTTCATAATGGTTAAATAGTTGTGAATCTGGTTATAAAGCCAATGACAAGAAGCGAGTTTAGAAGAGTCTCCCTATCAGCCATACTGGATGTAAAATAGCACTACTCTGCTATAGCTTCTGGTGACATCCAGGAAAAACCAGCTGCAGAAACAACATAAGCACGTTTACTCTGCCTCAACAGGTACAGGAAGCTTCTAAGTCAGCAGCGGCCACCCTCTGTGTGTCACATTACAGAATTAATATCTCCTAATCCAGGAAACGAGGTGAAGTTATTATGAAATCAGAGCAGCAGGCAAATATCCAGCTCCATTTTGACGTATAGGTTTTTACATTTTCTGAAACGACGTAATGACATAGTACAAAATCTGCACAACTCAGCTGTTTGCTAAATTACTGTGACTTTAACTGATTTAAATTCACTTGTGCAGCAGAGTAGGAAATCATTGAGCTCCTAATGAACAGTTAATAAATATTCCCTGTGCCATGAATTCATCTTTCTGATAAAAGCGTTACAAATTAGTTTTGTGATTTCTTATGGCCAAATCTCAAATCCCTCTATGGCTTTCACTTGATTTGTACCCCAACATTCTCAAACCTGTTGTATCCAATCACCCTTTAGTCCTCCAAAGGTGGTTTCTTGTGAATCATTCTCTTTTTTTCATCATAGCATTAGGTGTGCAGTGATCGGAAGACCTGGGCCAATCAGGGAGCCTGGCTGACAAATATAAACAGGAGATTTAGAGAATCTTCTCATTTGAGGGACTGGCTTGGAGCTGGCTGGTCACAGCCTATGTACTGTGAGGAGCTGGTGCAAGTGACTGCAAAAAAAGTAAACAGGAGATCCAGAAGGTCTCCTCAGTCTCGGGACTGACTTGGATCTGGCTTGTCACAGCTTATGTACTGTGCATATGTAAATAAAGGGTGACTTAGTGATGGGGTACCAGCCTCTGGGTTCTGGCTAGATGAATGTCAGAATATTTGGTGAGCTCCATCTCAACATCAAGATCATCTTGCTGCATTTTTTAGATTCGATTAGATTAGATTATCTTCAGTGTGGAAACAGGCCATTCAGCCCAACAAGTCCACACCGACCCTCCGAACAGTAACCCACCCAGACCCATTTCCCTTTGACTAATGCACCGAACATTATGGGCAATTTAGCATGGCCAATTCACCTATCCTGCACATCTTTGGATTGTGGGAGGAAACTGTAATACCCTGAGGAAACCCACGCAGACACAGGAAGAATGTGCAAACTCCACACAGTTATCTGAGGCTGGAATCGAACTCGGGTCCCTGGTGCTGTGAGGCAGCAGTGCTAACCACTGAGCCACCGTGCTGCCCCTTACATGCACCTTCCATCCATGGACAAGTAATGATGCTTATTTTTATAACTTTCATATTTTTACATTTGTTTATTAGATGGTCATAAACGATCTCAAATAAGTAGGCAAAGCTAAAATTACTCCACATGATTGACTTCTTACGGATTTTCCCTTCGCCACATGATTTACAAAGGGCACTTGTGTAACTCACATTGCAATTCAATTTTAGACCCTGGGTAGTGTTGTAGAATAGAGACTTAGGAGTTCAGGTACATAATTCTTTGAAATTTGCTTCACAAGTAGAGAGGGTGGTTAAGAAGACAATTAGCATGCTTGCCTTCATTGCTCAGACCTCTGAGTATAGGAGTTGGGATGTCGTGCTGAGATTGTACAGGTGAGGCCTCTTCTGAAGTACCGCATGCAGTTTTCGTTGCCCTGATATCAGAAGGATATTATAAAACTGAAACAAGTTCAGAAAAATTTGCCAGGATTTTGTCGGAAATGGAAAGTTTGAGTTATAAAAATAGGCTGGATAGGCTGGGACTTTTTTCACGAGTCGTAGGTTGAGGGGTGAACTTATCAAGGCATAGATAAGGTGAATAGTAAGGATCTTTTTCCCTAGAATAGGGGAGTTCAAAACTAGGAGTCTTATTTTTAAGGTGAGAGGAGGAAGATTTAAAAAGCACCTGAGGGACAACTTTTTCACACAGAGAGTGGTTCATGTGTGAAATGAATGCCAGAGGAAATGGTGGATGCAAGTATAGTTACAACATTTAAAAGACATTTGAATAAGCTCATGAATAGGAAAGATTTGGAGAGATATGGGCCAAACGTATGCAAGTGGAATTAGTTTCGTTTTGGTACATGGTCGGTGTGGGTAGTTAGATCAAAGAGCTGTCTGACTTGTTACTGTATCTGAGGTTCCCAGTTATCATTGCCTGCAAAATAATTACTTGTAGTACTGAAATAAGCTTTTCAAGAACGAAGTACAATGTGAGAAAAATATTTTCAGTCTAACAATTACCTTGGGGGGGGGGGGGGGGGGGGGCGTCCATGACCTTCTGATTATCACATGTAAGCCAAACCCAGGAATTTCATCTAGAATCGAGAGCAAATGGTTTCCAAACCAGCATGGATCTTACCTCCAATATGATCTTCTGGAATTTCAGCCAAAAGAAACATTAAGACGGGGCTAAATTGGATAACCCACAAAAATGGGCATCAGTATCATAATGTGTATACCCATTTGATGCAATGCAGGCAGCATGACATCTTGTTGCTGCCTGATTACTAAGATGATTTCTGCATGCAGCCAGCACAAACTACACTGTTGATTTGCTGCATGCATTCGCAAGAAATCTAAAATCACTACCTGCTACTGTGAACTGGAAGATACATCATTGCTGGATCAAGCGCTGAGACTTCTTTGTGTCCGCAGAAAAACAAAGAAATGGCTGAACATGGAAAAGTGCAGGGAATCATGCTGCAAGGACGTCTTGATAAGAGATGGTGTAAGGAGAGCAATCGAGTATTCCCAAGGGGCCAGGAGGCCTTCCAGGCACGGAGTTAAAAGCCAGTGGGAACAATTAAGCGTTTAAGAAGCTATAGCAATTCAGGTCAACGACGTGAACGCAGTTCAAGAATTTAACTACCTCATAACAGCCTTCTTTGATCATTTGACTGCTTTCAATTATTGTGCATATTGAAGTCACAATCATTCGTGTGTATGAGGAAGGATGGAAAAGAAAAGAAACAAGCAAAAGTAGTTGTGAATGGGGGAGAATCGCAGTGATGGGAATAGGCTGCTCCAAAATGTTCTGGATTAGTGGTGCTGGAAGAGCACAGCAGTTCAGGCAGCATCCGAGGACAGGCAAAATCGACGTTTCGGGCAAAAGCCCTTCATCAGGAATGGTGGAAAACGAGCTAGGCAGGTCGGACAAGTCAAGGAGACAGTGTTGAGCTGGAGGTTAGAAACTAGGATGAGGTGGGGGACGGGGAAATGAGGAAGCTGTGGAAGTCCACATTGATGCCCTGGGGTTGAAGTGTTCCGAGGCGGAAGATGAGGCGTTCTTCTTCCATGGTGGTGAGGGAGCGGCGGTGGAGGAGGCCCAGCACCTCCATATCCTCGGCAGAGGGGGAGGGGGAGTTGAAATGTTGGGCCACGGGGCAGTTTGGTTGATTGGTGCGTGTGTCTCGGAGATGTTCCCCGAAGCACTCTGCTAGGAGGCGCCCAGTCTCCCCGATGTAGAGGAGACCGCATCGGGAGCAACGGATACATCCAAAATGTTGCCAATCAGGTCCTGCAGGCTTTGTCATGCATGTCATGAGTCAATGGCAAACAAAAAAATCCACAGAGTATCATCATGCCCAAGAACATGCAAATATTCAATTCCTCAAAAATGTTCTTCTGTATATGTCAATGCCATAATTTTTACCGAAACGTTTGGTCTCTATAATGCCCACTCCACTTTTTATTGTGATGAAAAGTGTGTAGTGTATCTTTATTGTATTTTTGGATTTGGATTTTACAATAAACGCAGCTCATCTTGCAACAGTACTGTGAACATAATTTTTTAAAAATGAAAATCAGGAAGTAATTTTGAGTAGTGACCCAAGTTCATCAATTCGAAGAAAGGATATGGTGGCAATTAAATGGCTGGCAGCACCCATGATGGTGTTCATGTACAGAATGTTTACACTGCTAAGTTTAAAACAGATCAGAAAGCTATAAGTTTTATGATGGCTTTAGAAAGTTGTGTCTGTACTGAAGAAAGCAGCAGTTCAATTCAGAAGGTCGAACCATTTTTCTCAGCAAGCTTTTAATTCAGAAAAGCTAGTCATTTTCACCAAGATGCTTTAGTGCACAGAACTGCCAAGCTGGGAGTTTGAATAGGAATCTTCAAGTTCTTAAAACTGAAGTTTATAGACCATCAGCATTTTGAAAAGTTCATGCCAGCAGATTTGGAAAGGAACATACATTGAAAGATGACAGCAAAGTCAAAATCTAAGAGCTCAGAAACAGACTGAAAGTTCTCTGGAACAGAGTCTTTGAAAAGGAGTACAAAGTTAAAAATCACACAACACCAGGTTATAGTCCAACAGGTTTATTTGGAAGCACTAACTGTTGGAGCGCTGCTCCTTCATCAGGTGGTTGTGGAGAACAAAATTGTAAGACACAGAATTTATAGCTAAAGTTTACAGTGTGATGTAACTGAAATTATGTATTGAAAAAGAACCTGGATTGTTCGTTAAGTCTTTCATCTTTTAGAACGACAGTGTTGGTTTCAGTTCATTCATATGTATTCACAAAACTTCTTTAAAAGTTACATTCTCAAGTGAACTTTAACAATTGGTGTCATGTCGGTCCAGATAATGCATGACAAACAATCCAGGTCTTTTTCAATATATAATTTCAGTTACATCACACTGTAAACTTTTGCTATAAAATCTGTGCCTTACAATCTTATACTCCACAACCACCTGATGAAGGAGCAGCGCACCGAAGCTAGTGCTTCCAAATAAACCTGGTGGACTGTAACCTGGTGTTGTGTGATTTTTAACTTTGTACACCCCAGTCCAACACTGGTGTCTCCAAATTCTGAAAAGGAGAATGTTGGGAAACAGATTGAAGTTTTGTTTTGCTGTAGATGGGAATATCTTTCTGGCTATTTTAGGTATCAAGCTTTTTTGGTGTGTGTAATAAACTTATGATCTGTTATTTGAGAATGTCGGCAGCCTTATGTGAATATATTTCCATGACTAAACACAATAGCATTGCTATGGTGTGTTGTAGCAGCTCGGCATGCGGTCTCCTGCCCAGAGCTCATCTGCTGCAAACACTCTGACGTTTTCTTTCTTCCTTCACAGCTTTTGTTTTCTTACTTGAACTTATTTATCTTCCATGGAGAATTCGAGCCAGCACGTGGAGGGGGAGCGAGAGAGTGTACCCAACATGGAGGAGAGTGAGACAGCATGGGGAAGAACAAGAGCTTGAAACCAAAACAGAGGAGAATGCACCCAACGTGATCAAGGTGCCCGGACATCTGTGGCAGAACAAAAGCAGGCAGCCTGAAGTCTCCCGGCATCTGCAGTGGCATCAAGCGTGGGGAGATTGAACCCACCGCAGAGGAGATCAAGCCCATCATGGGGGAGATGGAACCCTTGTGGGGAGTGCAAGCCCAGCATGGCGAAGCACATAAGAAGGACTGCAAGGTTGGATTTTTAATTTTATTTCTTTATTTTTCTACTTGATAGAAAGCAGGAATTTAATGTTGAACTTATAAGTATATTTCCTTAATTTTCTAGTTTGTATCTAAGATTATGTATCTTGGTACCTTTGTACCTCAGATGGCACCAGGAATGGTGACATTGTACACTTTTCAGTGTAGTCTTATATCCCTGTACTTGAGTACACATGACATTAAAATCTAATTCTAATTCTAATTAGCTGGGATCCAAGCGACATGCTAATATTTGAAGTGAGTTATAAGTGGCTTTATATATTTCAGAATGTAATGCCAAAGGTAAAAATACAAATTCAGAGGAGTGACTTTCCATAAAATAACAACCATAAGTTCAAGAATTCCAACGTTTCTAATACTTTTCACTCATAGCATCGTGCAGGTAAATATTTAAGGAGATTTTCAATTCCTTCCAATGAAAATATATTCCAGAGTGTAAACATTTTGTAATGTGGGAAAAAATATTCACAGCTCAGCAAGGAAGTGAAAGATAACACAAAGCTAAAAACGTAGCTTCACCACACTGCAAAGACAAGTGGCAGACCAGAAGATCAGGAAACTTTTAAAGATTAACAAAGGGTTACTTAAAAAGTAACATAATCTATCAGAGTCAGTATGATTTTCTGAAGGGTAAATCGTGTTTCATTTATTTGCTTGAATTTTTTGAAGATGTAACAAGCAAAATGGATAAAGGGATCTTGTAGATGTCATATATCTGGACATCCAGAAGGCATTTGATAAGGTGCCACGCAAAAGGTTAACATAAAAGATAAGTTCATATAGGTTACAGGTAATTTATTAGCTTGGACAGACATCTGACGAAAGAACAGAAAGCTGTAATTTGCAACAGATAGTCCTTTTTCTGTTGGCAATATTTAAGTAGTGGGATGCCACAGGACTTGGTAAAGTAGGTAATCAGAAAAGCAAATGGAATTTGGCATTAGTTGTGACAGGAAGAGAGTACCAAAGTAGGGAGGTGTTGAAGCACTTGAAAAAGTCATTATTGCGAGCACACCTCAAGTATTGCAAACAGTTTTGGTCCCCTTACTTGAGAAAGGATGTAGTTGCATTGGAGGCAGTTCAGAGGATTCCAGGGTTTGTCTTATGAAGAGAATTTGAGCAACTGATTGGCACAGACTGTTTGCAAGCAAAGGGATGACTGGCAAGTGGGGTGCTTTCAAAAGTAAGATAAAGAGAGTTCAGAGGAGGTATGTTCCTTTTAGTATGAAGGGTGAGGCTGGTAGATGCAAGAATAAAGATATTGAAACTCTGGTCAAGAATAAGAAGGTGGCAAATGTTAAGTAGAGACAACTGTGGTATCAAGTGAATCTCTTCAAGTATATAAGGTGTGCAGGGGCATTCTTAAGAGGGAAATCAGGGGGGCAATAAGGGGATATGGTAACCTTGGCAGATGTGGGTAAAGATAATTCAAAGAGATTCTTTCAGTACATTAAGGTGAATGCAGCCAATAGGGCCCTTAAAGATCAACAAGGTCATCTGTGTGCGGAACCACAGGAGATGGGAGAGATACTAAAGGAATATTTCACGTCAATATTTACTGTGGAGAAAGACATGGAGGCGAGAAAAATCGGGGAAATAAATAGTCGAAAATAGCGCACATACCAGAAGAGGAGGGACTGGGGCCCTTAAAAACATACCGGTGGATTAATCTCTGTGACCTGATCAAATGTATCCCAGGACGTTGTGGGAAGCTAGTGAAGTAATTTCAGGAACCCTAGCATGGACGTGTTACAACCAAGGGTCTGTTTCCATGCAGTATGACTCCATGACTCGACTTACTTGAGGTATATCAGATGCTAAAGGGGATTAAGTATGTAGACTTAGCGAGGATATTTCCTCTTGCAGGGTAATCTTGAATAACAGATCATAGTTTTAGGATAAAGGCTTACAGATTTAAAAGGAGACATGAGGAGAAATTACTACTCTCAAAGGGTCACGAATCTGTGGAACTCACTCCCGCAGAGTGCGCTGGCTGCTGTGCCATTGAGTAAACTTAAGAAGGAGATCGACAGATTTTTAATTAGTTACAAGTTGTATCACAAGGTTTTGGAGAGCCAGCAGAAAAGTGGAGTTGTGGCCATGGCGAGATCACCCAGTCCTGAAGAAGGGTTACACCCGAAACATCGACTTCTCCATCTCCTGAAGCTGCCTGGTTTGCTGTGTTCTTCCAGCCTGCTGCCTGTCTGCTTTGGATTCCAGCATCTGCAGTTTTTTGTCTCTGACCAGGATTGTATGAATGACAGAGCAGACTCAAAGAGCTGAGGTGCCGATTCCTGCTCCTAATTCTTATGTTCTTATGGTATTAAATCTTCACCTGAGTTACACCTAGACTGAGCAAAAATGTCTTCTCATCAAATATGTACAGCATATATATTACTTACTTCAAGGACTTGAGTCGAAGGTTTTGTCACTGTTAGAAATGTGTTTCACTGCATAAACGGCCATACATAGGATTTTCAGAAGGAAGTCCTCAGTTGGACTTGATGACCTTTTCCTCTGTCCTTTTTGCAGGTTGGGAATGCCTAGTTTACAACCTCCTACGTCCTGAAATCGGGTTCCCATTTTAAATGGGGGACAAAAAGTGATTTTCTCCTGCACACTATTTTCACCTGGAAGTTTGTACTTGGAAGATCCTTGAAAGCATGTTAGTTCTACGGACCATGAAGTAAATGGAAAGGCAACGGATCAGTTTGGAATATTCTGAAAGGTAAGAGTGTTTTCACACCTTCAAATGTCACTGTCTGTAATGCCATGTTGATGTATTTTTAACACTATAATTCAAAGAACAATGAAGAACAAAGAACATGCAGAACAGGAACAGGCTCTTCAGCCCACTAAGGCTGCACTGACGCATGATAACTTTCTACAATATAGATTTTTTCATAGAATCATAGAAGTGTGGAATCCCCACAGTGTGGAAAGAGGCCAATTGGCCCATTGAGTTTGCACCACCCATCTAAAAAGTATCCCATCCCAATCCAACCCACCACCGTATCCCTGTACCCCTGCAATCACCATGGATAATCCACTTAACCTTGGCCTCAAGGCTGCATTCAACCGAGCTTGGCCTCCAATCCTGACCTCTCCGCCCCACCCCCACTACGGCCTATCACCCTCACCTTAACCTCCTTCCATCTATCGCATTTCCAACGCCCCTCCCCCAAGTCCCTCCTCCCTACCTTTTATCTTAGCCTGCTTGGCACAACTCTTCTCATTCCTGAAGAAGGGCTCATGCCCAAAACGTCGATTCTCCTGCTCCTTGGATGCTGCCTGACCAGCTGCGCTTTTCCAGCAACACATTTTCAGCTCTGATCTCCAGCATCTGCAGTCCTCACTTCCTCCTAGATCATTCAGCCCTCACAAAACTGAAATCAATGGGTATCAGGAGCAAATTCTCCTCTGGTTGGAGTCATACATGGCACATAGGAAAATGGTTGTGGTTGTGGGAGGTCAGTAATCTCAGCTTCAGGACATCTCTGCAGGAGTTCCTCAGAGTAGTGTCCTGGGCCAACCATCTTCAGCTGCTTCAAAAATGACCTTTCTTCCATCATAATGTCAGATGTGGGGATGGTTGCCTCTGATTGCACAATGGTGAGCACCATTTGCAACTCCTCAGATACTGAAGCAGTCCATGCTCAAATCGAACAATATCTGAGAGAGTGGCAGAGCATGAGGCTTGGTGGTACAAAGGTAAAGTTGCGTAGACAGAATGAGTGTGAGGTGTTGGAGAGAATGGTGAGGTTAGAGTGGAGAAGGGCTCTGATCTTCATCCTGCAATGCCATGCATACCTCCAGGTGGCTAAGATTGGACTGACTCAGGTGGCAATCTCAGATTAGGCTGGCATGGTGGTTCTGCTGGTTCTGGCAGATGAGATGTTTCTGTGTCTGCATCACCTCGTCCAGCAGGTCACCATTTATGAAGTGGGCCACCCATTTCTCTCAATCTTCCATCTCTGCAGCAAATGTTAGGAACATGCAGGGCTCGCAATCCTTGTCTAGGTGCAGAGTGGGTTTCTAAAGATGGTATGGGTACAAGGAATGCTGGTCTTTTAGTAAATATCCGGTGAGTGGAAAGTTGTTCCAGCAACGGCACATCATAAGACAGAGATAGACCTGAGACATGAGGGATGCGGTAGGTGCGGGTTTGTCATTAATTAGATACGTTTGGGTAACATATGTCAAGGAATCTTGCTGGGCCTCATTGTGAAAATACACCAAAATACCTGACGCAACTCACAATTAACCAAAACAACTAAGTTCATTGGCAGAGATCTGTAATGCTATAGCCGATGAAAAAACTTACCAAGGAAAATTATTTATTTTCATACTTTACCTTCTCATTTCAGATCCATTTGACATCAGATATGCATTCTGACCCCTGTCAAGTCCTTTTTCACTTGAAACCCTTCCTTCTGGCAAGTTAGGGGCATCATCTCACCCTAACCCATCCTTTCTTATTAGTCAAAACACTTGGGAAAGCAGGCCTCATAACTGAGTGAGACAGCCACAGCAGTCCACTACAAAGCACAAATACTGAACATGTTATTGACATCCCCACTGTTCCGTCTCCAATAAGTTAATATTAGCAACTGCCCTCTCCCCACTCCCATGATCTACATAGGTCATGATATTTCATCCCCTTCTCTTGTACCAGAACTTTTGGAGTTCAGCATATCAAGATATCTGGCCTGCAGATACTCCTGATATTCATCTGCACCTCAAAACATTTCAGTATTAGCGAGTTTCGAAAAGATTTGTAGCTCAGGTTGAGGTTCTGGATGTAGGTTTGCTTGCTGAGCTCAGCAAGCAAACATACATCCTACATTTCAGCACGTTTATTTAACAGAGATGTGAATTGATAATTGTATGGCTATGCTGTCTGGCCTTAATAAACAGGGGAAGCAACAAAGTATATATCTGATTTAATCAATTAGATTTAAGAATTGAGATATAAGCAGAAAAACAATTGAGAAACAGGGTGTATTCAAGTGAGGCACATTTGCCAAAGCAGGCTCAGAAAGGGAAATGAATTTTGTATTCAGAAAAAGAACAGGAAGAATGTTTTTTCATTTTATATTTGATATGCATAAAATCTCAACCAACAACTCATGATCAGCTCATTTTTTTGGGCAGAGCAGTTGATTGACGTTCATTAACAATTGCAATGTTGTTAGAAAGGGATTTAAATAGTTTAAACATGCATTTCGGTGTTGTGTTTAATCGGCAAGCAATGTGCAAATTTGGCGAGTTTTTTAAAAAAGAATTGTAGAAATTAAGAGAAATATACTATTTCAGCCAAGGAAATAATAAACATTGACCGGCAAATTCCAAAGATTTGGAACTAACAACACATCCCTTAATACCCTGAAACTGCCAGCTAATTTGTCGTACATTGATGACCATTGCAGAATTTAGGTTGCCTTCCATTGTCTGAGTAAATTTGCAATGATTAAAAGTGTGGGTTTTCATTAACAGCAAAGGAAAAGCCAAATAAAAGATGATATTGTGGCAATAGTTACAGATGACCTTGGCTCAAGAAATCAATACGTAGGATTGGTTCGGTTGGAGATGAGGTACACTCAGGAGAGAAGTCACCAGAGGGAAAGATCTGTCTCAAACAACAACCACAGTGTACAGAAAAAAATTTGGGTGTTGTTGACAAAGGGACGACAATAGGTGATTTTGATTGAGCTGTCAACTACAAAAATCATGTTGGCAAGAATAAACTCAATTCATAAAATGCTTTGGAGGTAATTTCTGAAAGTAGCACATTCTGAAACCAATCAGTGAGCAAGCTGTAATGGAACTTGTGTTGGGTAAGGATTAATTGAAGGAACTCAAAGTGATTATGATATCCATCTTGAAAAGAAGAGTAATTCTGAGACTAATACTTTCAAATGAATAAAAGGACAATTAGTTGGCATCAAAATTGAGCTATCTTAAGTGAACTGGATTATTAAGCTGTGAAACAGATCAGTTGAGAAGCAGTGGCAGACATCTGAAGGGACATTTCAGAATACTGAAAAAAAATGGCATACAAAAAATCTCAAAGAGGATCTACCAACCATTATTAACTAAATACGTTAGGGGAAACATTAAACTTATTGAGAAAACATACAATTAGGCAAAGATGAGTGACAGGTCAGATGGTGAGTCAGAAGATAAAGAACAATAGAGAATAACTCAAAACGTAATCAGGACAAAACAAAATCTGAGCATAAGTGAAAGCTAGCCACCAACGTAAAAACAAATAGCAAGAGTTTCTGTTGGTATTAAAAAAGTAAAAGAGTAAGCAGAATATTGGGACTCTTGAAGCTAAGAACAGCAAGTTAAATGAAGGTCATAAAGAAGTATCAGAAGTTATAAAGAAATATGTTGCTTGTGTCCTCAGTGAAGAAGATACCGAAAAAGGCCAAAAATCCATGTGAACCAAGAGGTTGAAGGAAGAAAGGAACTTGGTGAAATTAGAATCATTAGTGAAGTGATACCGAGCAAATTGATAGTGCAATCTGGTCTCCTGCCTATTGGAGAGAACTTGTGAAACTTGAAAGGACTCAGATAAGGTTTACAAGGATGTTGCTAGGGATGGAGGGTTTGAGCTGTAGGGAAAGGCTGAGTAGGCTGGGGCTGTTTTCCCTGGAGTGTCGAAGGTTGAGGGGTGACCTTATAGAGATTTATAAGATCATGAGGGGCATGGATAGAGTAAATAGACAAAGTCTTTTCTTTGGGGTGGGAAAATCTAGAACTAGAGGGCATAGGTTTAGGGTGAGCGGGGAAAGACATAAAAGAGCGTTAAGGGGCAACTTTTTCACGCAGAAGGTGATGCGTGTATGGGATGAGCTGCCAGAGGAAGTGGTGGAAGCTGGTACAAATTCAACATTTAAAGAGGGTTACCTCAGATTACAACAGGATCTGGACCAGATGGGCCAATGGGCTGAGAAGTGGCAGATGGAGGTTAATTCAGATAAATGCGAGGTGCTGCATTTTGGGAAAGTAAATCTTAGCAGAACTTATTCACTTAATGGTAAGGTCCTAGGGAGTGTTGCTGAACAAAGAAACCTTGGAGTGCAGGTTCATAGCTCCTTGAAAGTGGTGTTGCAGGTAGATAGGATAGTGAAGAAGGTGTTTGGTATGCTTTCCTTCATTGGTCAGAGTATTGAGTACAGGAGTTGGGAAGTCATGTTTACAAAATTATGAGAGGCATGGATAGGATAAATAGACAAAGTCTTTTCCCTGGGGTCGGGGAGTCCAGAACTAGAGGGCATAGGTTTAGGGTGAGAGGGGAAAGATATAAAAGAGACCTAAGGGGCAACTTTTTCAAGCAGAGTGTGGTATGTGTATGGAATGAGCTGCCAGAGGATGTAGTGGAGGCTGGTACAATTGCAACATTTAAGAGGCATTTGGATGAGTATATGAATAGGAAAGATTTGGAGGGACATGGGCTGGGTGCTGGCAGGTGGGACTAGTTTGGGTTGGGATATCTGGTCAGCATAGACAGGTTGGACCAAAGGGTCTGTTTCCATGCTGTACATCTCTATGACTCTATGACCTGCCGAGACCCTGACTTGATATCCATGAGTCTCGTCACCACGGACCCGCTATGGACCCACTCTTCATTTCACTACTCCAGATTTACTCTGTCCTTGCTTTCCACTGTACCTGATCCCCATCCTTGCCCCCTTACTCATTCTGGCCCTGAACAGACCCTCCCTCAACTGTTCTAGACCCAATCCCACACTTCCCCTACTTCAGATCTGGATCAAGCTCTCTTCACCCACATTGAGGAACTACCCGTCCCTGCCCTGCTCTGGACTCAATCTCTCTCTCACACACACACAGACACACACACACACCTTAAACACTGCATCAGTTACGTGGCCCCCTTGCCCTTTACCCTGGCACCCTAATCACCTAGCAACGCAACCTCTAGCCATCTAGCACCCTACTCATCAGCAACACTTCCCTTCCAGCAGCCTAACTTCACACTTGTCCTTTGTATTTAGTATTTGGCTGCAGCTGTCAAAATTGCTGCCTGTGATTCTGGATCTTTAAGTACAGGAGGCTGGCTGCTGTGAAAAGGGGGACATGGTTTGCCTTCCCCGACAGTTTTGCACTGCGTGAGAACTGTAAGGATTTCTGAAAGAGCCCTGTTTGAAATCTCCAGTCAAAGATCTCTCCTTTTATTAAAAAGAAAGGGAAGAGTAGCAATCAGTTCAAAATGCCAACACCTTGGAAAGTCTGGCCTGATGTGTTCATTAATAATGGTTAATATTTCCCTTTTCAGCTCAGGTAATGTTACCATACTCCCAATGGACCATCAGGCTGCTCTTTCATTAGAGGGAGAAGACTGGTGGTGGTTTAAACTGAGAATCACCACTCAGGTGAGGGCAGTGCTTGAGAAGCAGAGACCTTCATAGTCACCTCAGCTGGGACTGAAATTGAAACTGTACTGTTGGTGTGGCTCCACATTTGCAAACTAGCCAATTTAACTAACTGACCCCCTAAAGTCGCCACAGTCCTACCAGACTATGGGACTGCTCTCTCATTTGAAACAAATGACTGATGGGTGGTTTAACATGAGGTTGACCATGCCTCAGATGAGGGGAGAGATTGAGAAGGATGGTCCTTTTTGATAACCATACTTTTGGTGCTATGCTGCGCTACAACTCAGCAGTCCAGCCAACTGAACTAACTGACCTGCTCATCTCAGATAACATCGAGCCAGTTGTAGTGCCACAACCCCAGGTTGAAAAAAAGTCAGGGTTGAACCTTGTTCTTTTTCAGTATTTGTGTTGTCATGCGATGTATTTCACCACTGAACCACCAAAGGGTCCTTAACTCCACACCTGGTCCCTGAAGGACACCAAACCAACTTACAATAATAGTCTTGGGAATAAGCGTCTTGCACTGGCAGACGAGATTGTTTTCCTGCAAAGCACTTTATAGAAACAAAGTACTTTTACACTGCAACCATAACTGTTACACAGAGAAAAGTGGCAGCTGATGCTTAGAGCAAGTTGCCTTAAAAAGCAATGAGTCAAACAATCTACGATAAAAAGCATCATGAGTGATTTTGGTGCAGAAGTGAATATTGACCAGGACGATTCTTTTGCACTTTAATTGGGCATAAGTTTAACATTTAATTCAAAAAACAACAGATTCAAAAGTGTCGCATTCCCTCCATATAATACTGAAGGTTCAGGCTAATCTTGCATCGAAATGTCTGGAGTGAATCTTGAAAGCTTGACATTTTGTTTCAAAACAAAGAATGATCCAACTGAGCTCATATGGACTTCCTAATTGGTAATCTGTCATTGCACTGAAGGGCAAATCTTCCAAGCACATATTTTTCCTCAAATGCACAAGTCTATATTGAGTGAGCTGCCCATAATCTATTTTCCATGATTTTGCATAAGTTCTCACAGTGGATGGGGTAAGGGAAACATTCCCCTTATCTAGTATTATTACGTGTATGCTGTATGCTAACTCAATTTGATGTCAAGTGTCATCCTTACATCCGTAATTGTTAATTTTCTGTTTCCTTCTTGCATTGGTTCCTTGTTGTTACTTGGTTCCACATCCCAAGTTAACTTCCAGTATTTGTAAGGCAAAAGTGAGGACTGCAGATGCTGGAGATTAGAGTTGAGAATGTTGTGCTGGAAAAGCACAGCAGGTCAGGCAACATCTGAGGAGCAGGAAAATCAGCGTTTTGGGCAAAACCGTTCATCACGAATGAGGCAGGGAGCCTTGGGGGTGGAGATAAGTGGGAGGGATGGGGCTAGGAGAAAGGTAGTTGAGTGCAATAGGTGAATGGAGATGGGGGTAAAGGAGATAGGTCGGAGGGGAGGGTGGAGTTGATAGGTGGGAAGGAAGACGGACAGATGGGACAATTATTTGCAGAAATGTCCACTGGTATTGCAGTCCAAAATGCTGGAAGCCTAATTGACTGAACCATCTTATAGACACACAGTGTACTTCCAACTACAGGTGGCTGATTTCACTGTAAAATGGCAATTTATAAAATAATGCCACTTCATAAAATACCTCCCACCTCTGTCCTTAAAATGAAGCAATAATTTTTTGCGTGTTCCTTAATTCTGGTCTCATAATCAAGAGGAAACAGCCTAGTGAGTTTTGAGAAGATTTGTAGCTCAGGTTGAGGTTTTGGATGTAGGTTTGCTTGCTGAGCTGCAAGGTTCATTTCTAGACGTTTCGTTACCCTACTAGGTAACATCTTCAATGGGCCTCAGGCAAAGCAATGCTGAAAATTCTTGCTTTCTATTTATATGTTTGAGTTTCTTGGGGAAACCCAAACATCTAAATGGAAAGCAGGAATTTTCAGCATTGCTTCACCTGAGGCCCACTGAAGATGTTGCCTAGTGAGGTAACGAAACGTCTGGAAATGAACCTTGCAACTCAGCGAGCAAACCTATATCCAAAAGGAAACATCCTCTCTATATCCACCTTGTCAAGACCATTCAACATCCTGTTCACATTCGGATCAAATTGCAGATCACACTTCTGAACTCTCGTGGAAACAAAATCAAACTGTCCAGTCCATCCTTTGAGGGTAATGCATTCATTTCTGGTATCAAACTAGTGAGCAAGAACAGCGAGTGCTGGAGAAGTAGCAGAGAGAAAAACAGAATTAATGTTTCGAGTCTCCTGACTCTTTGTCAGAACTGAAAGCAGCTGGGAAATCATGCCAACTGTGTTGGTTTCTTTGTGGGTTACAAAGAACATTTCTTGTTCCAGTCTTACTCTGGTCCCTCCCCACAACCCTTTCTATGGTATATCAATAATGTAATCGATGCTGCTTCCCTTGTCTCATCTGGAATTGAAAGAACTTATCAATTTTGCTTCCAATTTCCACGCTGTTGTCACCTTCACCTTGTCCATCTCTGACTCCTCTCTTCCCTTTCTTTGGGTATAAGATGTCCATTGATATCAGTGACAGAGTTACTGACTCCCACAGTTATCTTGACTATTCATGTTAACAGTCTGCATCCAGCTTCTGTTCTCCCAGTTCCTCCCTCTGTTCTCATGATGCCACCTCCCACAAGTAGGCCTCAGAAATATTCGTCTTTTTACTCAACTAAAATTCCTTGCCACCATTGTTGATAGGGCCCTCAGCCGTTCCCATATTTCAGCCCTCACCTGCCTTCCTATCCGCCACAGCAATGATAGAGTTCCCCTTGTCCTCACTTTCTACTCATCAGCCTCCATTTCCAAAGAATCATAAGCCATCATTTCGACTACCTCTAGCAATATGCCATTACCAGACACATATTCCCCTCTCCTCCCTTGTCATCATTCCACAGGGATCATTCTCTCCTGGACACTTTGGTCCACCTCTCCTATATTCTCAACATCTCCCACCCCCACTGTACGTTTCCATGTAATCATAAGAAATGCCATACTTGCCTGTTTACCTCCTTCTTCTCTCCTTCCAAGTGAAGCAGTACTTTACTTGCACCTTCATTCAAATCTAGTCTCCTGTATTTGTTGCTTAAATTGTGGTCTCCTCATTGGGGAGACAGAATGCAGGTGAAATGGTGATCGCTATGTTTGTAACCATAAAAGTGGTCTTGAGCTTTCAGTTGTCTCCCACTTCAACTCACTATTGCATTCCGTGTCAGCATTTCTGCCTTAGGTTTGCTGCAGTGCTCAAGCAAGCCTCAGTGCAATCCATCCTTCTGCCTCGGCATCTTACAGCCTTCAGGACTCAACATTGAGCCGAATAATTTCAGAATATGATCACATTGCTTCACTTTAATTACCCTACCCCCACACCTCTAGGTTCTGTGTTGAATAAGTTGCTCACTGCACAGCCAACACATTTTCACCTATTTTCCCTTCTTGTTCACACCCAGCCTAGCATTATTTTCTCTCAGTTCATCGTAAGCTTTATCTTTGCTTGCCCATCCTTTTGTTTTTCTCTGTCTCTGTCTCTGTCTTTGACTCTCTCTCTGTCTCTCTCTCTCGGTTCCATGTACTCAATTTATTACCCTCCCCCACCCCACACCCATCATCAGCATTAATACCACCCTTGCCCAACTATTTTCAGGTCTGACGAACGGTCACTGGATTTGAAATATTAAATCTATTTTTCTCTCTACAGATTCTGCCAGACCTACTGTGTTTCTCCAGCACTCTCTGTTCTTGTTTCAGATTTCCTGCATCCACAGTTCTTTGTGTTTATTACAATCAATCTAGGAAACCTCCAGTGCATTTATGTCCTTCATTATATCAGGAGACCAAAGTTACACACAGAATTCAAGATTGCAAGAAATTCATTCATAGAGTGAGGACGTCGTTGGCCAAGCCAGTATTGACGGCCCATCTTAGAGGGCATTTAAGAGTCAGCCATATCGCTGTGGGTCTGGAGTCACATGTAGGCCAGACCAGGTAAAAGTGGCAGTTTTCTTCCCTGAAGGACATTAGTGAACCAGATGGTTTTTACAACAATTGACTTTTGGTCATCATTAGACACTTAATTCCAGATTTTTACTGAGTCCCGTTTTCCACCATTTGCTGAACCCAGGTTCCCACTAGGCCATCACTTTCCCAGTTCTGTCTCATAAATTCCCATATAACTGAAGAATAACTGCTCTCAATCCCTTTCATACTAGAAAACAGCATTTCATTTCCTACTTAATCACTTGCTGTCCGTGCATGTGAGCTCCTTGATTGTTGCACTAGAATGCCTAGATCCCATACCTTTTTCATATACTTCTTTATTCTTCCTGCCAAAGTGAAAATTTTCATATTTTCCCAATTATGCTCCATCTGCGAAATTTTTGCCATTCACTTAATCTCTTGATATCCATCTGTATCCTCCTTATTTCATTTTCACACCATACTTGTCTTCCTATCTTTGCATCATTTGTAAATTTAGCCACCAAGTCTTTGTTTTAAACATCCAAGGCATTGACATAAATTGTAAAAATTTGGGGACCCAGCACTGACCCATTTGTCATATTCCTCCAATCTGACAAAGCCTCAGATTGGAGGAATCTTCGCTGTCCACCACACCTCCAATTTTGGTGTCATCTGCAAACTTACTAACTGTACCTCTTATGCTCGCATCCAAATCATTTATGAAAATGTTAAAAAGTAGAGGGCCCAGCACCGATCCTTGTGGCACTCCACTGGTCACAGGCCTCCAGTCTGAAAAACAACCCTCCACCACTCCCCTCTGTCTTCTATCTTTGTATCCAAATGGCTAGTTCTCCCTGTATTCCATGAGACCTAACCTTGCTAATCAGTCTCCCAGGGGAACTTTGTTGAACGCCTTACTGAAGTCTATATAGATCACATCTACTGCTCTGCCCTCATCAATCTTCCTTGTTACTTCTTCAAAAAACTCAATCAAGTTTGTGAGACATGATTTCCCATGCACAAACACTATCCCTAATCAGTCCTTGCCTTTCCAAATACATGTACATCCTGTCCCTCAGGATTCCTTCCAACAACTTGCCCACCACCGAGGTCAGGCTCACCGGTCTATAGTTCCCTGGCTTGTCTTTACCACCCTTCTTAAACAGTGGCACCACGTTTGCCAACCTCCAGTCTTCCGGCACCTCACCTGTGACTATCGATGATACAAATATCTCAGCAAGAGGCCCAGCAATCACTTCTCTAGCTTCCCACCGAGTTCTAGGGTACACCTGATCAGGTCCTGGGGATTTATCCACTTTTAACCATTTCAAGTCATCCAGCACTTCCTCCTTTGTAATCTGGACATTTTGCAAGATGTCACCATCTACTTCCCTCCAGTCTATATCTTCCATATCCTTTTCCACAGGAAATACTGATGCAAAATATTCATTTTATTTCTCCCCCATTTTCTGTGGCTCCACACAAAGGCCGCCTTGCTGATCTTTGAGGGGCCCTACTGGAGTTGAAGTGGTACAAGGTCAGTACCTGGTCAATTGACAAGTTATTCAGGGTTTAAACTGTGTACTTAATAGTTTAACCTCTCTTGAGTGTTTCTAGGAGGTTGCTGAATTATCCAACTTCTCTGACTTATATGGAAACTTTTAGAAGGTTCCAGGCATAGTAGAATTACTCAGTCAAATGTTCAATTTTCCAGGCGATTGTTTTAAAAAAATCATTCATGGGATGTGGTTGTCTCTGTCTGAGTTAGCATTTATGCCATCCTGAACTGCCCTTGACAAGGTGGTGGTGAGCTGCCTTCTGGAACAACTGCAGTCAAAGTGCTGTAGGGTGATCCACAATGCTACTTGATAGTAAATTCCAGGATTTTAAGCCAACGACACTCTCGATATGGTGACATATTTCCCTGTCAGGATGCTACCTGGCTTGGAGGAAAATTCACATATGGTGGTGTTTTCATGTATGTGCTGTCCTTCTACATGGACGTGGTCCTGTGTTTGAAAAATACTGTCCAAAAGGCCTTGGTGAATTTCTACTGTGTGCCTTCCCAATGACATACACTGCTTCCCCTGAGCATTGGTGGTGGTGGGAGTGGATGTTTTTGGATATAGTACCAAACTAGAATGTTGCTTTGTCCTGAATGTTAGCAAGCTTTTAGAATGTTGTTGAAACTGCAGTCATGCAGGCAAGTGAGAAGCATTCAATTACACTTCTGATTTGTACCTTGTAAATAGGGGAACAGGCTTTGGGGAGTGAGGAGCTGGGTTAGTCACTGCAGGATACCTAACTTCTGACCCACTCTCGTGGCCACTGTATTCATATGGCTAGACCAGTTCAGCATCTGTACAATGGTAACTCCCAGGATGTTGACAGTTGGGTTATTCAGTGATGGTAACACAACTTGAACATCAAGGGCCAATGGTTAGATTCTTTTTTGTTGGAGATGGTCATTGTGTTGTGCAAATGTTACTTGCCACTTGTCAGGCCAAGCCTGTACATTGTCCAGATCTTGCTGTATTTGGACATGGGCTGCATCTGTATTAAAGGGGTCATGAATTGCACTGTATATTGTGCAGTCACCAATGACAATCCCCACTTCTGACCTTATGACAGGGGGCTAGGTTACCAATTATGTACATAGTTGAGTGAAGGATACTACCATGGAGGCTGAGATATTTGACCAACATCAACAACCATCTTGCTTTGTGTCAGGGATGACTCCAACAGCGAAGCATTTTCTCCCTGACTGCCATTGAGTTTTTAATGGCTTCTTTGATATTTAAATATCTGCCAGGACATGGGGTTTCACTCCACTACTCTGAAATACTGGCATACTCAGTCAAATGTAGCTTTGATGTCACTTTTGCAACTCAGCTCATTTGTCCATGTTTGAAACAAGGCTTTATTGGGGTCAGGAGCTGAGTGGTCCTGGCAGAACACAAACTCAGCATCAGTGAGCAAATTATCGCAAAGCAAGTGCTGTTTGATAGCACTATTGACGACACCTGCCATTAATTTACTGATGATTGAGAGTAGACTGATTGGGTGAAAATAAGCAGGATTAGATTTGTCCTGCGTTTTGTGCACAGGACATAGCTGGTCAATTTTCCACATTGTCAAGTCAACACCAGTGCTGCAGTTGTATTGGAACCTCTTGGCCAGAAGTAACCAAGTTCCGGAGCATAAGTCTTCAGTACGATTGCCAGTATGTTTCCTTTAGAGTCTATGATAAATTGGATTCCACACATTCCCATGTACAATATCCATCTACACTAAAATAATGAATAGCTGGCCATGTGAAAATCACTCAATGGTTAGCACTGCTGCATCACAGCACCAGGGACCCAGGTTCGATTCCAGCCTTGGGTGACTGTCTGTGTGGAATTTGCACATTCTCCCCGTGCCTGCGTGGGTTTCCTCCGGGTGCTCTGGTTTCCTCTCACAGTCCAAAGATGTGTAGCCCAGGTGAATTGGCCATTCTAAATTGCCCATAGTGTTAGGTGCATTAGGCAGAGGGAAATTGGTCTGGGTGGGTTACTCTGCGGAGGGACGGTGTGGACTTGTTGGGCCGAAGGGCCTATTTCCACACTATAGGGAATCTCATTTTATCTAATCTAATCTAAATCCCCGAATGTTGCTAAAATTCACTTCCTATTGGTGTCTGTTCTAAATTGCATTTGACAATTTTTGGGAAAGAATTAAAAATATCTCTCGAATGTAATATTTCAAAAGGAAGACTTGCACCAATATACCATGATTTATGATCGCACAATATCCAGGAGTGCCTTCTGGCCACTAACTGCTTTATAATTTATCATTATTGCAATGTCGAAAATGTGGCAGCCAATTTACATAAATGCTTGCACAACAGTAATGTAATAATAAGTATAAACTGTTTTCAGTGTTATTGATTGAGAGCTAAATATCTGCCAGGATGTTGAGTATAACTCCACTACTCTGAAATAGTGCCATTTGATTTTTGCATATATTTACCGGAGAAGAGAGAAGTCCTTGGTTTAATGTCATATCCATAGGATGCTATCATGCAACTTACTCATTGATGAGACTCATTTCTAAAGAATACACAAGGAATGGGGTGGGAGAGCTATGAACACATGTAAAACCAGCGTGACTCACCATCAAAGGGAAGAGATAATCAGAGGGACCTGAGCTCTCAGATGAGTAGGTGGCCCATACAATATAAAGAATTTCACCTTGCTGGTGTTTCTAAATGCTGTGAAAAACAGACAGCAAAGCTATCGGCAATGTTAAATGCCAGGATGCACAATACAAATAACTTTGCCCATTCACAGCAAAATTCACTTTGAGCTATATGCTGTGGTGTGCTGTGCATCCGAGTATAATGGTCAGGATAAAAATACAGCTTGGCCAGTTACTATCCCTTTAGTCTCACTCTTAGTATTGGGAAGTTTTCATCTCAACTAGCACCAAAGTCATGGAGTTTCGTGTCAATTTTTAAAATTTTGACCAAATCTGATTTTGCTAATGTTGAAAATGCTACATTTTAAGTGAAAATAAATAAAAGTTTCCCAATCAGCTTTCTCTTTTCTAGTTCCCTTCCCCCATCCCCTTAAGGTCAGAAGTCTAATGCTGTGATTAATTCGTGCCATATGAGTAAAGATGGTTTAAAATGTAGAAGAATGGAAATTGCACCAAAGATTGCTGGAGTATTTAACTGATCCCCTTGTTGTAAAAGCAGAAGGCCGAAAGGGCACAGTGTGGAGTCTTCCTGAAGGAAGAGGCAAAGCATGCCATTACACTGTGATGCTTCATAAACAAACAACTGCATCTGACAGAAAGACTGACGGTTGGATGGCATTAATTGTGGAATGCTCCTGCAATACTGCTTGGAAATCTTCCAGCATACCTGAAACGAGCAACTCAGTGTTTCTCTAGGCCCCTCTGCCACCCCACCAAGTTTCCAAAATCCCATTATAAATACATTACTGTCTGAAAAAAAATTCATGTTGGCTTTCAATTATTCTCATTCTCGAAGAAACAAATTGCAAGTTTTTTCCATGAAATCACTCCTTGTTATTAAATATGCTATTACTGTTAGTTCTGACAGCTGTAGTATCCCGTTTCTTCATCCCTTTCCTTGGGCCTCTCTTAGGTCTACAATGGCTGTTAAAATGTGCAATTCTCAGCTATGTCAATACTGCTTCAATTGTTGCACAGACCAAAATTCAAGATCTTCAAGCACATGGAGCCTTACTCTCAAAGTGATTTCCTAAATGGTCAGTTGTCAAACTTTGGCCAAAGCAAGCACTGTTTCCTGAAAGCAACAAAGGAACCTAAACCATTAAAATTGCACAGGTCTGTTTGCTGTATGCTTACAGCACACTTTCTATACAACATCATCAGAAGCATGTATAACCAGTTGTTTCCATGTGTCTGAAACAACTGGGGAGAGAGGTCATGTAGAGATTTTTAAAAATTATCTGCTGCACTTCCAACTCAGAGAATGTGATATTTATGAATCTAGCTTTGCAATTTAACAGCACAAAAAAACTTAGAAGACAGTTTCTCACCAGAACCACATGCATAAAGCACAAAAGCCATGCCACCATCTAATGTGTGTATTTTTTTCTGAGCACCATTTTTTTGGGTCCAGCAGTTTTTTTTTCCCACACTACTGCTAAAACCAAACCAAACCAGAGAAAAGCTGCGCTCAGAGAACTGGCCACATCCCTTTCATTGTACAAGTGTTTTTTTTAATAACTTGAAAGCCTTCTGCCTGAGGCAGTATCTGTTAGCTATGATCAAACCCTTCAACCCGACTTTTCAAATTGACCCTAAAACCCTTCAACCCCAGACTTTTCAGAGTCCGTGTCATTTACAACCTCTCCGACAAAAAAAGCCTAGGACAGCATGACCTTGTTAAAGGAGCTTTATCGTCACAAGTTATTTAAAACTAGGCTTCTCTCACACAGTGGCCCAAACACTCCAAGTTGGATCATAATCCTCCAATGAATTCTGGATTATGGGCACATATGTAGCTGGTGCAATATTATTCATGATCTGCCTAATGAAGCCTCCTTCTTAAGCCCTATCTAATTAAGTATGGCAGATACAGTACAAAGCGGGAGGTCCAATCACAGAAATGCAGCAGTAATCCAGCAGATCCATCAATAGTGGTCGTACTGATGAGGCAGGCTTGAAAGAACACCTTGACATAGCCTGAAGCTAGAAGAGCAATTGAGATGAAGGGGAATTGATCAACAAGTCTGTAGACCCTGGTCCTGGAGTCACATCAAAAGTGCATACGAATATAAAAAGTAGGAGCAGGTCAAAGCAATTCAGGCCCTCAAGGTTGCTTTAAAACAATCATGACTGATCTTATCTTGCATTCAACTCCACTTTTTGTCCCACTCTCCATAACCCTTTAACCCATTACTTCTTAAAAATCTATCTTTCTCCTACTCAAGATTTATTCAATATCCTTGCGTCCACAGACTGCAATTGGCAACCTACTCTGTTCTACTGGTCCCATATTATGTCAACTTATATTCCATGGGTACACAGCTTTTAACATTAAATATATTGCAGGTGCTGAAGATCTAAACATCATTGAAGCTGAATAAGTATACGCAAAAGACAATATAAGTAATAGGCTTGAAATATATGGAGATTAGTTAAAGAAATTTCAAAAGATGCTGGTCATCAATGTCTATACGCCATTTCTCTAGATTTTCCAACTACCAGCTCTGAAGTTTTGAGACGAGAGAAAAGAGAGAAAAGCAAAGGATTAAGAAAATAAAGATGACCACTCTAATTGCACACTTTGGTGTGAATTGATTCAAAACAGTGGATGTATTTGGAGAATGATGAGTAGGTTTCAGCCTTTCAAATATTAAATTTTGTAAAAAAAAATAATTGTTCCAAGTAAGGATAAAGGGAACGAAAAGACTGTTGGGGGAGGGGAAAGGCAAAGATAAAATGTCGGGTGAAAAGGAGGATCAGAATTGAAAGCAATTCCTGTGAACTTTGGGGTACCAAATTCCACAGATTCATAACTCTTTGAAAGAAATAATTTCTCTTCATTTCAGTTTTAAATCTGCCATCCAATCTATCAATGGACCATGGAGCCTCCAGTTCCAAAGGTCAATGGCATCCAATACTGAGCGTAGGAGCAGGTAGCAATCCAATCAAAGACAATTATCAGTGCTGTCATCAATGGCCCTCCCATTGGGCCTAAAATGGCTGCCTGCTTCCATGGACCAGCAGCTGACTCAGGTCCAGCGACAGAGAAAGTCTCCAGAGAAAGGAATGGGTTGAGGTGTCCCAACATGGGTCCCAATATTGTTGTGGCCTCTTGGGGCCAGGAAAATTCAATTCTCAAATTCTTTCTGAACAATCTAATGCACAAGTTATAACTTTTCAATATATCTTGGAATATTTTTAAAGCACACATTTTTAGATAAATATAAGTAAAGAAAGGCAAGAGTGGACATTGGATTGCTGGAAAATGAGGCTGGATAAATCATAATGGGGAACAAAGAAATGCCATTGGAACAGAATAGGTGCTTTGCGTCAGTATTCACAGTGGAAGATATCTGCAGCATTCTAGAACTTCATGAAAGTCAGGGGAAAGAGGTGAATGTAGTGGCCATCACTAAGGAGAAGGTGGTGGAGAAGCTGAAAGGTCTCATTGTGAATAAATCACTTGGACTAGATGGACTACAAGGAGTTCTCAAGGAAATAGCTGCAGAGGGTGTAGAAGTATGAGAGGTGATCTTTGAGGATGAGAAAATAGAAAATGGAACATGCCTGTTTAAACAGGAGGGAGGCAGAAGATGGGAAGTTAAAGGCCGGTTGGCCTGACCTCAGTCATAGGCAAGATTTTAGAGTCCATTATTCAGGATAAGATTGCACAGTGGTTGGAAGTGCATGACAAAATGAGGCTGTGTCAGCATGGTTTCATCAAAGGAAGGTCATGCCTGTCAAATCTGTTCAAATATTTTGAGGAGGTAACAAGCAAGTCAAACAATGGAGTGACCTATTTCAATTTCCAGAACATCTTTGACATGGCACTGCACATGAGGCTGCTGAATAAGAGTCCATTGTATTAGGGGCGAGGTACTGGCATAGATACGGCTGACTGGCAGAAGGCAGAAAGTGTGGATAAAGGAGTCTTTTTCAGAATGGCAGCTGTGGAATTCTGCAGGAGTCAGTTTTGAAGTCACAACTACTCACATCATACATTCACGACCTGGATGATAGAACTGAGGGCACTGGTGCTAAGTTTGCAAATGACACAAAGATAGGTGGATGCACAAGTAGTATTGAGTTGGACGGGCTAGGAGAGTGGGCAAAAAAGTGGAAATGGAATACAATGAGGGAAAGTTATGCCCTTTGGTAGCAAGAATAAAGGTGTAATTTCCAAATATTATGTCCGATTGGTTTTCCCTTTGGACTTGCCTGCATGCCTACATTCCCTCTCTGCTTGCACTTTCTTAAGTTGTGAGGTGACCATGCCCTGAAATGCACTTGTCCATAAATCTCTCAGCCATGTCAATGCACTGTAGATCCTGCAGCCACTACATCTCCAAACTCAGAGCTCAAATTGTTCCAGCTCGAGGCACCTCCTGCGTATATGGTCATCCAGATGACCAAGAGTGTCTAAAACTTTCCCACCTAGTGCAGGATGTTGTTATGCAGTTGAAGGCATGTACTGTACCTTTAACAGAGAGTGAAAGCTGTTTTGCACTGAGAGATTGCAGGCACATCTCATGTGACTGATTAACAGTCTCAGAGTGTACTGGAAAACAGAAAAAATGTGACATTTGGCTGTGAAACAAATACCTTAGTTTTGGCTGTTATGTTGACAACCATTTGAATTTAACCAATCGGTTTAAATTATGCCCCAGGATACTAAAATCCCAGTTGGATTTGAATTTAATGTTTTGACAACATCGAACCAATGAGACAATCTGATGTTTGGGGTATAAAGAAGCCGGCATTTTGAGAGTTGGCCAGAGACAGCAACCAAATGCCATTGCAAGAGTAACTGTGAGCAAAACACTCTCAATCAAAGGTACCTTTCTCATCTGAAACATCTTTGCAGCAAAAGACCAAAGATGATCTAGGGAGATCTACAGCCAGAGCAATCTACAGCCGGAGATGCCCGCCGCTGTCTAGTTTTGGAATTAAGTTGATGTAATTTCAATACGGGTGGCTATTGGAACAGTAGGTTGTGATACAGTTGGAGGTAGATAACAAGCATTTAAGAGAATAGCCTCCTTTCTTTTAAAGGTTTGTATATAGTTGCTGTTTAATGTTCACTTTTAGATTTAAAGAATAAATTGATATTTTCCCTTTAAATAGTGGAAGTTGGGTCTTCTCTGTCACTCATACTTTAACAGGTGATGAGGTGAGGTGAGCTTTTCTGGGTGTTTGGTTTAATTAGCAGAAGGGTTCACCGCCGTGGTGTAACAATATGCTATTACAAGGGGGCACAGCTTTAAATTAAGGGGGGGGAGGTGTAGGACAGATGTTAGGGGTAGGTTCTTTACTCAGCGAGTCGTGAGTTCATGGAATGCCCTGCCAGTAGCAGTGGTGGACTCTCCCTCATTATGGGCATTTAAGCGGGCATTGGATAGGCATATGGAGGATAGTGGGCTAATGTAGGTTAGGTGGGCTTGGATCGGCGCAACATCGAGGGCCGAAGGGCCTGTACTGCGCTGTATTCTTCTATGTTCTATGTTCTATAAATCGCAGTCCTGAGCTCCCCAGACATGCCTTAACCTTATGGACACTTGATTTTTTTTTTACCCTTACTCCAACTTAAGTATAGATGAGAAATCTTTTTCTTATTTATATCCAAAGTCCCACCCAGATCTGTAGTCTGTCTGTCTGTCTCTCTGCAAGGATCCTCATGTTATCCATTCCTTTCAGTGATGTTGACTGCCTGTCATAGGGTCCTCACCTCACCAGTTACAACAGTCCATTTTGTAGATGTTGCACCCTGACGCAAGAGAACTGGGAATGAAAGAGGTGGATGTTCAAGTTCTGGACGCACTACCAATCAAATAGGCTGTTTTTCCTGGATGGTCTCAAACTTTTTCAGTGTTGTTGGAGCTGCAGGTATCCAAGCTAGCAGAAAGTATTCTATCCCATTCATGATTTATGCATTGGAGATACTGAACAGGCTTTGGGGAGTCAGGAGATGAGTTTCACTCTGCCAAATGCCTACCCTCTTGCATCTACTTTTGTCGCCATGTTATTTATATGGCTGATCCAGTTCATAAAGTGATAGAGTCATAGAGTCCGACAGCATGGAGATGGGCGCTTTGGCTCAAAATGGTCCACGCCAACCAAAATGACCATCCATGCTAACCCCATTTCCCTGCACTTGGCACATATCCTTCTGAACCTTTCCTATATATGTATTTGTTCAAATGCCTGTCCCACCTCAATCACTTCCACTGGCAGTTCATTCCACATGCATAGCACCCTCTGTGTAAAAAAGTTGCCCCTTGCGTTCCCTTTTATTCTTTCCCCTCTAATGTTAAACTGATGCCCTCCAGTCCTCAATTCCCCAACCCTGGGAAAAAGACTGAGTGTATTCACTCTATCCATGCCTCTCATGATTTTATACACTTCTATAAGATCCCCCCCTCAGTCTCCTGTCTTCTACGCTCTAAAGAAAAGGTCCTAGCTTGTCCAACCTCTCCCTGTAACTCAGACCCTTAAGTTCTGGCAACATCCTTGTAAATTTCTTCTGTACTCTTTCCAGTTTATTAACATCCTTCCTCTATCAAGGTGACCAACACTGAACACAATACTCCAAGTGCAGCCTCACTAACGTCCTGTATAACTGCAACATAACTTCCAAACTTCTATATGCAAAGCCCTGACTGATGAAGGCCAGTGTGCCAAAAGCCTTCTTCACTGCCCTGTCGACCTGTGACTCGATTTTCAGAGAACTGTGAACCCGAACTCCAAGGTCCCTCTGTTCCACTACACTCCTTAAGGCCTTACCATTCACCATGAAACTTCTGCCTTGAAATGACTTTCCAAAACGCAAGATCTCATGCTTATCCACATTAAAATCCATCTGCTACTTCTCAGCCCACTTCCCCAGCTGGTCAAGGTCCTGCTGCAATTTCTGATAACCTTCCTCACTGTCCATGAAACTGCCTATTTCAGTGTCATCCGCAAACTTATTCATCATTGCCTTGTAAATCCTCATCCAAATCATTGATATAGTTCGCAAACAGTAATGGGCCCAGCAATGGCCCCTAAGGCACTCCACTAGTCACAGTCCTCCAGTCTTACAAGTTCAGTTTCAAGTCAATGGGAATCCCCAAGATGTTGATAATATCAGCTTTAGCAATGGTAACACTATTGAACATCAAGGGACAAGTTCTCTCTGTGGGAGAAATTCATTGCCTGGCACGTGTGCTGTATATATTACTTCCGACTTATCAACCCAAACCTGAATATAGTTCAGGTCTTGTTCAGGACATGGGCTCCTTCAGTATCTGAGGAGACAGAAATGGTGCTGGATATTGTGCACTTACCAGCGAACATCTCCAGTTCAGGCCTGATGATAGAGGGAAGGTCATTGACACAGCAGCTGAAGATGGTTGGGCCTAGGACACTACTCTGGGCAACTCCTTCTATTGGGCTGAGGTGATCACCTCCAACAACCACAACCATCTTCTATTCTGCTTGGGAGGATTCCAAGCAGAGCAAAGGTTTTCTCAGTTCCTGGTGATTTCAGTTTTTCCAGATTTCCTTGATACTATTTTTGGTGGAATGTTGCCCTGTGATGTCAAGGGTAGTCAGTCCCACCAAACCTCTCCACTCTCTCTTTTGGCTCTATTTTGGCTGAGGCTGTAATGAGGTTCAGGGCTGAGTGGCCCTGGTAGAACCCAAACTGACCATCAGTGGGCAGGTTATCCCTTTGTAACTGCCACTTGAAAGTAATATCAATGACACCCTGCCCCACTGGGCTAATAATAAGGAGGAGACTGATAGGATGCCAATTGGCTGGTTTGGATTTGGGACTGCTTTATGTGCACAGAACATTCATGGGTCACGTTCCACATTGTCATCTAGATCTTAGTGTCATAGCTCCACTGTAATAGCTTAGCAGTGAGAGAGGTGACCTGGTGAGAGGAAGAGGTGGCTAGAGAGTGGGTTAGGAGAGATGTGGATAAGGAGGGTTATGAGAGATGTGGGTAAGGAGGGTGAGGAGAGGTGTCCACACCAACCCTCTGAAGAGTAACCCACCAAGAGCCATTCCCCAACCCTATATTTACCCCTGACTAATGCACATTACATGAATCAGCAATTGAGCATGACCAATTCACCTGACTTGCACATCTTTGGATTGTGGGAGGAAACCAGGGCACCCGGAGGAAACCCACACAGACCCGTGGAGAACGTGCAAACTCCACACAGACAGTCACCCAAGGCTGGAATCGAACCCGGGTCTCTGGTACTGTGAGGCAGCAGTGCTAACCACTGAGCCACTGTGCTTTACTGGGTGGGAAAGGGGTCCAATGAGCCCAGAGAGCATGGAGTCAGCTTCGCAGTGAAGAACAGCGTGATGAACACAGTAGAACCAGGCAGCAATGGCTCAGAGTGACTCATGACTCTTCACCTCAATACCACCGCAGGTCCAGTCACCCTTGCCAGCACGTATGCCCCAATGCTGTCCTCCATGCCAGACACAAAGGACAAATTCTACGACAATCTTGCACCCCTCATGAGCAGCATCTTTCGGAAGAAGCAACTTGCTCTTCTGGGTGACTTCAACGCCAGAGTGGGTGCAGACCATGACTCGTGGCCCTCCTGCCTTGGGCATTTTGGTGTGGGCAAAATGAATGAGAACAGACATCGACTGCTCGAGCTGTGCACTTACCACAATTTGTGCATCACTAACTCCTACTTCCAGACAACGCCTCAGCGCAAGGTTTCCTGGAGACACTCGCGCTCAAAGCATTGGCACCAACTCGATCTGATCCTATTTAGGCACACTGCCACAGTGCGGACTTGACATGGACCACTCCTTCATGTGTTGCGAGATCAGGCTGCAACCTAAGAGATTCCATTGCACGCAGCAACAGGGGAAACCTTGCATCAACTGAATGTCAAGATGTCCCAGCCAGACCTTGTGTAAGAGTTCTCAGAGGTTTTCCAGAGAGAACTCAGTGCCTCGCAACTGTGCCACAGAGAAGTGGGAAACCATGCAGGATACCATGCACCAAACATCCCTGGCTACCTTTGGGAAGATGACATGCAAGACACACGACTGATTTGAGGCAAAGGTAGCTGAGATGACCCCATTGTTGAAGCCAAGCGTGTTGATATTGTGGACTGAAGCTGTTCGTCATACATTTTAATTTCTCTGGTTGTGAAAGCTTTTTACTGATAAAGGAAAGAAAGCAATGACCTTGAAATTCAAACTGCAGGCAGAGAGTGCAGACATCTTTCAGTGTAAGTTCAGGTATCCCGTAATACTTGTGTTGCCTGCTGATATTTGTTGACTGCCACAAGAGCGTTCGAAGTGGAGAGAAATGTTTGTCTTGACATTCAGAACCTTCAATCCCAATTAACTCCACCTCTTAAAATAGAAGTGCACTCTGCTTTGCGAAGGAAGTGCGCACTTGAAAGACTAATATGTCTGCAGCAAACACTGGGAATGTCCGTAATATCTCTGATGTTCTTTTGAATGCCCTGGTCTAGACAAAGAGGAGGTAGGCCATCCTCTTCCCACCAGGGGCCAGGAAGGCTTCCATGCAACTGAGGAGACAGTGGGAAGAGATCATACAGCATGTCAATACCAGGAAGTTAACAATGAGGACATGACTGGAGTGTAGGAAGTAATTACCTCATGAGTATTCTCAACCCTTCCATTTGTTCCTTGACTACACTCGCATTATTTCCAGCCTCACTATTCATAAAACTTTCTTCTCTACTTCACATCACCTTTCCAACCTCCACATTTCACAAGATGCCCCTTGTCCCTACGCTCATGAAAGCTACATCCTTTACTTTTCCCAACTGCACCTGATTCCACCATTATAAATGCCTGCTCCAAATCTCATAAATCACTCATTCACTAACACATTCCTTCTTTATTGCAGCAGAGATTCACACCTGGGGAAGGTAGGTGCACACGGAGTTACGTGCTTGCATGCAAAACCTCTCCTCCCTCAAAACCAACATGCTGGGCATTTTGGGCAGAGTTTACAGGGCACTACTGATCAAGGAACTACTTAAGTGTATGATGGCCTGAAGCCAAACTGAACAGGTTATGTGGGCTCCATCACTTCGGAGTCCATGAGTGAGCCAAGATGGTTATTTGGTAATGAATGATACCTTAGAGTACTCTAGTCTGGCTCCTGTAAAGTGTTTCCAAGTCTATCTGAGATCTGAACTTGGTTCCACTCATGAAAAATCGAGAGGGTGATGTGTGACACTCAGTTTTTTTCAGGAAGGCTGGGGAGAATTCCAAGATTTTGACGCAGTGACACTGCCGTAATGGTGATATATTTTCAAGTCAGGATTGTGAGTGTTTTGGAGGGGAATTTGCAGGTGGTGGTAATTCCATACATTTGTTGCCCTTGTCTTTCTAGGTGGAAGCTGTTGTGGGTTTAGAAGGTGCTGTCTAAATTGGTGAATTTCTGTTGTGCATTTTGTTGGTACTTCACACTTTTGTTACTTTGTGTTGGTGGTGAAGTGTGTAGATGTTTATCAATATAATGTTAATTAAGCAGGCTGCTTTGTCCTGGATGGTGTCAAACCTCTTGAGCGTTGCCAGAGCTGCATTCATCCAGGAAGTGCGGAGTATTCCATCGCAATCCTAACTTGTAGATGACAGGCTTTGGAAAATCAGTATCTGAGTTTCTTGCTGTCAGATTCCTAGCCCCTGAGTCCCAGTTGTAGCCACAGTGTTTATATGGCTATTCCAGTTCAGTTTCTGGTCAATGGTAACTCCCAAGATGTTGACAGAGCAGTAAATAATGATGGTATTGCCATTGAATGTTGAGAGACAATGGTTAGATTGTCTCTTATTGAGATGGTCCCTGGCATTTGTGCAATGTTACTTCCCACTTTTCAGTCCAAGGCGAGATGTTGTCTTGCTGCATTTGGACATGGAATGCTTCAGTGTATGAGGTGTTGCGAATAGAGCTACTCATTGTACAATTGTCAGCAAACACCCCCACCTCTGTTTTGGCAATAAAGTCATTGATGAAGTAGCTGACATTGTTTGGACCTAGAACTACCCTGAAGAATCCTGCAGAGATGTCCTGGAGATGACTAACCTCCAACAACCACAACCAATTTCCTATGTGCCTGGTATGACTCCAATCAATGGAGAGTATTTCCCTGAATCCCATTGACTCCAATTTTATTCAGGTTTTACTGGTGCCAAATGAGCATTGATTTGAGGGCAGTCACTCTCACCTCAAACCCTCAGCACTTTTGTCCATGTTAGAACCATGAACTAATGGGATCAGGAGCAGGACTGGCACTGGTGGGAGCCAAACTGGGTGTCAATGACCAAGTTGTTTGCGATTGAAGTGCTGCTTGATGACACCTTCCAAATTTTACTAATGATCAAGAGTACACCGATGGGATAATAATTGGCTGGGTTGGATTTGTCCTGTTTTTGTGTACAGAAAATACCTGGGCAATTTTCCATCTTGTTGGGTAGATGCCAGTATCACAGCTGTCATGGAACAGCTTGGATAGGGACATGACAAATTCTGGATCACAAATCTTCAGTACTATTGCCGGAATGTTTTCAGTGGCCATAGCCTTTGCAGTATCCAGCGCCTCCAACCATTTCTTAATATCACGTGCATTGAATCCAATTGGCTGAAGACTGCTAGTGTTGGAAACAATGGGAAGAGGCCAAGATGGATCATCCACTTGGCACTTCTGGCTGAAGATTGCTGCAAATGCTTCAGCCTTATCATTTGCATTGCTGTGCTGGGCTCCCCTGTCATTGAGGATGGGGACATTTGTGGGGCCTCCTCCTCCAATGAGTTGTTTAATTGTCCACGACCATTTACGACTGTACGTGGCAGGATTGCAGAGCTTAGATCTAACCCATTGGTGTGGGAATGCTTATCTTCATCTATCACTTCCTGCTAACGCCATTTGGCATGCAAGTAGTTCTGTTTTGCAGCTTCACCAGGTTGACACCTCCTTTTCCGGGATTCCTCGGGCTGCTCCTGGCATGCCCTCCTGCACTCTCAATTGAACAATGGATGAATGAAAGGAAAAGTATATTTTATAGGAACAGACATAAAGTACGCTAATTAGGGAAAGGGTTTTGGGTAACTGCTGACAAATCAAGGAAAACAGTAGCTTGTTACCTGCTGTACAAAAAGGGCAAAGAGAGGCTTTTGTGGCACAGTGCTAGTGCCCCTACCTCTGAGCCTGGAAGGACCCAGGTTCTACTCCCACCTGTTCCACACACATGTAGTAACATCTCTGAACAGGTTAATTAAAAATGTCTAAAAAGGGTAAATGGGTTTTAGGGTTCCATTCCCAGTGAATATAAAGAAAAAGACTGAATTGCTGCTATCGTGCAAATTTGGTCCTGACTGGATGTCTATGTCTATTTTCTTGTGACCTTGCCTTTTCAGAACATTATTACTTTTGTCAAATTTGGACATTGAGGTCCACGCAGCAATTTGGATCCAACTTTTATAAATGAATTTCTGTAATTTAAGTGTTATGTCATCAAATTACTATTTGTGGATAGAATACTTAATAGTCATCTTAATCTTTTCCTTTCGATGAGTGGAAATTTCTGAATCTACTGCCATTTTGAAGAGGTGTAATAGGTCTTGGAATTCAGATTACTTCACTGCTCAACTGATCTAAAGTATTGGATAGTAAATAAATTCTGGATATAAGCTCACTTGCATGTGAAATGAATTTCACTCAAACTGTAGCTTTGAAAGAAAACTTCCAAAAGTTATCTAACAAGTGACTAATTCATTGAATCTTAATACAAAATGCCTAAAAACAAAGAAAAATGTTGCAAACTTACGGTAGGACCATGGCTAAGTGAAAGCTTTTAATTGAATAATGGTGCAATATGTAATTCAGGATGATGATACTAAACGAGTATTTTGCATCAGTGTTTCCTGTGGAGAAGGATATGGAAGGTAGCGATCATGGGGGAATAAGTAGTGACATCTTGAAAAGTGTCCACATTACAGAGAAGAAGGTGCTGGATGTCCTAAAGGTGGATAAATCCCTGGAACATGATCACATGACCCATAGAACTTTGTGGGAAGCCAGGGGATAGATTGCTGGACCCCTTGTGAGTTGCCAGAAGGCTGGAAGTTAGCTAAAGTGGTGCCTCTATTTAAGAAAGGCGGTAAGGAAAAGCCAGGGAATATAGACCGGTGAACCTGACATCAATGGTGGGTAAATTGTTGGAAGGAGTTCAGAGGGGCAGGATTTTCATGTATTTTAAAAGCCAAGGACTGAGTAGGGATAGTCAAAATGACTGTGTGCATGAGAAATCATGCCTTACTCTCAAATATGACACCAAGGTTGCAAAGAGTCTAGTTCAGATTGAGACAGTTGTCTGAAAGTGGGATGAAGTCCACAGTTAGGGAAATTGTAACAGGGGCCAAATATAATGATTTCAGTCTTCCCAATGTTTACAGTCAGATCAGCTCAAATAAACTCCTAAGATAAATGAAAACTTTGAAAGAACTACAGAAAAAAGTATCAGAGTTAAGAAAGTGAATGAATTGCCAAAAAAAAGGTAGCCAAAGAGCAAAAGCATATAGAAAATTTCAAAAAAAAGAAGAAATAATAAATGAAAATATGTGAGAAAGAAATAGAGAAGACAAGTGGTCATTGAAAGACACAGAGAAAAGATAGAGATGGAAAGAAGCCATTTGTATGAGCAGAATGACAGCTGTAGAAATGCAAAGACATTCTGAAACTATTGTGCAGAATCTTCTGGTACTTCATCTCAGAAGGAAAGTTCAGAGGTGAGAGAACCACAGCCTAACTTGACCAGAAAGTCTGCTAAATCATATTGTAATATGCTAGTAGATTGGCAATGAGAGAGCTTTCAGCCAGAACTACAAAGCCATAGTAGGAAGCTCTGCCCATCTAAAGATACTGGCCAGTCAAATTCCATCCTCTCCAGATCTCGCAGTACATAGCAGAGGTTGTGGGTACTCCTGACACACTACCGCCTAGATCCCCAGAGAGATAGTTTTTTTTCTGGGGTGGAGATCTGGGGATTGGGAAAGCTACAGAAAGAGAGGCCAGCAATGTCAGAAGCAAAGTTGGGGGTGTCTCTTCAAAGACTTATCTAATGCAATTGCTGCAGATAAAAGCCACTTCATCACCAAACTGACAGCCTACCAATATCGATCTATAATTTGCATTGGTCAGCCCTTCCCCATCCTTCGTGAAGCTGACATCATTTCAGCCCAGGTAAGATTAGACTTTCAAGCAGTTGTCAATTGACCTCTTACGGCTCTTAATTGGCAGTGGTTGCAATGATCAACCATGTAAATTTAATTTTAGAGGGGCAAGAAGTGGTTGGATATCTCATACCTGCAATCCCACCTAATAATCTCTTCCTCCTGATTGATATTGGCTTCCTTGCTATTTTTCATGACATTTCTGCTTAATAATGTTTCCTACAAGTTGATTTCCTCTTTAATGTGTCCTCCTCAATGTCTCTGCCTTTTCATAACAGAGTTCCACAAATTTCTTCCGTTCACTCCAGCATTTCATCACTTGTTACTTTCTCTGCCCAAGAGATCCTTTCTTGATTCCTCCAAATCTATATTTTAAAGGTATTTACCGAGTTGATCGCCTCCTCCTGAAAGGTCAAAATCTCCCATTCATACATAACAATGCTCCAAATAAAGCACTTTTCAGGTCACATTTGAGACATTTATTCAGCTTTCTATTTCGCGACCATCTCTTCTTCCCTCGTATGGTCTTTCCCATTACTATTCTTGTTCTTATTTCTTTGTTGCATCTTCCATTGCTGATATTCTGCTTCCTAAATAATTGAATTTCTGAACCTGTTCAGCTTCCCTTCCTTCTCTCAATATCTGAGTACTGCTTGGTGACTTTGAGAAATGCAACATTTTGATTTTGACAATGTCTTGGTTACCTTCCAAAGTTCATGCCTTCCTGTTAATATTCTACTTACCAGTTCTTGTAATCTTTACTGCAAGTGCTTTGTCATCTGAAGGGTGTCGAGCCCACAAACTTGTGATGCAAAGTGAATGCTAACAGCATTGGGTTGATTGCCACATCAGCTGAGGGGACCAAGAAGCTCCCACATTCTCAAACTCACCCCTCACTTCACGTACAATAATCCCCAGATTAAATGCATCACTAGTCATCTCTCTCAAATGAGAATGCAGCCAACGGTCCTCTAGTAATATGGCAACTTTACTTATGTCATCTGAAAATCTAACTGATGTTATCAACAATTAAATTGAGTGGGATGTGAGGTTGCCATGGCATTTTGCAAACCAATGTATTCTGAAGAATTGCAACTCATCTGTGACTTTGTTAATGACTTTGGATGTAGGTTTTCTCACTGAGCTGGAAGGTTCATTTTCAGACGTTTCGTCACCATACTAGGTAACATCTTCAGTGATCCTCCAAATGAAGCACTGGTGGTGTAGCCCACTTTCTATATATATATTTGAGATTCCTCAGGTTGGCAATGTCATTTCCTGTGGTGACACCATTTCCTATTGTGATGTCATTTCCTGTTCTTTTTCTCAGGGGTGGTAAATGGGATCCAAGTCAATGTTTTTGTTTGTAGAGTTCTGGTTAGAATGCCATACTTCTAGGAATTCTCATGCATGTCTCTGTTTGGCTTGTCCTAGGATGGATGTGTTGACCCAGTCAAAGTGGTGTCCTTCCTCATCAGTATGTAAGGATACAAGTGAGAGTGGGTCATGTCATTTTGTGGCTAGTTGATGTTCATGTATCCTGGTGGCTAGTTTTCTGCCTGTTTGTCCACTGTAATGACATCGCCAACCCTAGGAAACTCAAACATATAAATAGAAAGCGAGCTACACCACCAGTGCTTCATTTGGAGGCTCACTGAAGATGTCACCTAGTATGGTGATGAAACATCTGAAAACGAACCCTCCAGAACCTCAACCTGAGCTACAAATCTTCTCAAGACTCGCTTTGTTAATGGCTGTTTATCTAAGCAGTTAAAAAAAAACTGCACAATAAAATGTATGATCTATCTTCACAATCATGTTGATTGGCTCAAAATTCACCAGAGCAAGGAATCAGAAAGGACTAATGTTCTTACCGAATCTTTGAGCAGTATTATCTCAATTACTATTGTCAAAAGTTTTTCTTTTACTCACTTGCCCCTCAAAGGAATTCAAGAAGCATTTAGATGCCATAAATGTGTTTGCTCCATGTCTATTTAACGTCTATATTTCCACCATTTTAATAAATCTCCTTTCCAATTTCTGCACTTGCCTTCCTCTCATTTTGTGTATTAGCCCTCAGACTTTGCTTGTCTCCATCCCTCAAAGGCCCCTGCACTGTATTTTGAACATATGTGGCATCTTGGCTTGGCATTTTATTTGAAAAAAGTCAGCACTTCTTCCATACTGAAGTGTCAGAATGGATGTAATGCCTTCAGTCTCTGGAGCAACACTTAAAGCCTCAATCTTCTGACTTCAAGCCTAGAAGGCCACTGCTGAGCCAGTTTCGCCAGGTCGTACAAAAGCATATCTTTAGTACTGGTTATGCAATCTGTGTCATTTTGCAGTATACCGAATTACATTTATAATCTTTCTCAGCTTTAGAATTGCTTGCAACAACTGAAATTATAATCTTAATGTGACCATCCTAGCTGATAGGCTTTTTTTCAGATTCCATGTCAATTATTTTTGCTGGAATCCTTGATTTATTGGATTGATCCTTATAGCTAGAGAAACTGACATTTTAAAAGGCATTTTTAAAAATTCTGCTTCTTCTTGTATTGTTATGTAGTGTTAATATTATTTTTAATTGACAATGTTTCCCTCCACTTCTGTGCTCCTTGCAAATTGATAAGAAAGATGAGAAATCTCCAAATTACACATATTGTTAAATTCCCTTAATCCTTAATCCCCGAAACTTGAAAATGCTCTCACCTCATGAAAGAGACCAGGTTTCTTTTTCAGTTCTTCGCATTTTCTCTGTTTGCAGATCTGATGTCCAGTCTTGCGATTCTTGCAATTGCTGCATTCCCCACAATTATCTTTCCTCATGCAAGGATCACATACCCCACAGCGTTTGCGTTTCTTCTTTTGATAAACAAGTGTATCCACTGAACCCAAGACCGGAGTTTTTAGTTTAGATGGCATCATTATGGTGTCAACATCACAGTCCTCATAGCTAGACTTAGAATACTCATCGGTCAATTGATGGTCTCCCATTGTTGCCCCACTCTCAAAGCCCTCTTCAGATGTTTCCTTTGTAAATGCCAAGTTATTATCTGGGTTAATCACAGGTTTCATCTTCTTCAGCATTGCCTTTTTTGTCTTGGGGAAAACGGAGGTTATAGCAGCAGATGAAGATAACACGGATTTCTTTGCGGATTTATTCCTGATCTTTGAATTCTGGATATCAGACCCAACTAATCCTTTTGACTTCCCAATAGGCTTGATGAGAACAGGACCTTCCGTTTGGTTTATAAAAGAATGAAACGCGTACTGTCTTCGCGATCCTGCATTAGAATTTCCAGATGCGTGGACTGAGTTCCCATTCAGTTGATTGATTTTCCCTGATTCCACACCATTGATGGCCAATGGCTTTTCCACCAGACTCAAATCTTCTTTTGTCCACTGCCCGTTTTTATCTGATAACGTACTGTTATGGTATTCTGTGGAGTCGAGCATGTTCAAACACAGTTTTCATCATCTAAAACACCTCAAAACAAGTTATCAGTGCTTCATCACCATCATCTGAGCCCAATTTCTTCCACACACACTGCTTTTCATCTTGGTTGCTTTCGCTTGGATCAGAAGTCTTGTTCGGAGTTCGGTGAAAAACGTCTAAGAGAAAAAAATAATGTGACTGAAACCAAAGTTTGATTGTAAACCTTAATTCTGAACTGAAGTTCACTGAAACCAAGAAGGAACGAGACGTGATCGCATCTAAACACAGATCTCCACAGGGCGCGTACCTGCAAGATGTTTGGGCGGGGTTTGGGGGGAACGAGGTGACAACTGCGACGCACAGCCTCAGGCTAACGAACGGGCTATTTAAAATTGAGGGGACTCGGAACTTCTTCCCTTGTCATGCGGTAAATCTTTGGAATTCTGTACCCAAACGGATAGTGGAGTCTCAGATGTTTTTAGTGTGTTTTCTCACTTTGCAAAACTGAGATTGATAATGTCTTCATATTACAAACATTAAGGGATACAAGGAGAGTGCAGGAAAAAAAAAATGGCCTTGAAGTGGAAGATCATCAGTCTTTGAATAACTGAGACTGAAACCGTTCAAAAGCCTTAAGAGTCCCCTTTTACCAATTTCCTAGTTTTTATATCAGGTTTATTATTATGAAAAGATCTATGAAAGGCACCTCAATGCTGAACATTCTTGATGAATCAACAACTTCGTTTGTGTGCAATGCATTGAACATGGTTGATATTTTTACTTCACATTGGAACAGTTCAGTTTGCAAAACGCAAATTGTAACACTTGGAAAATGCAACAGGAAAAAAAATTAAGATTATTGTGATTGTATAAACTAAATTTCTTGACTGAAAACAGTGTCAATTATGATTTCAATGTGTCCTAAAATACTTCACTTGGGGAAGGCAATGGCTTCGAGGTATTGTTGCTTATTTATGATTTGGAGATACCGGTGTCAGACTGGGGTTAACAAAGTTAAAAATCACATGACACCAGTTTATAGTCCAACAGGTTTATTTGGAAGCACTAGCTTTCGGAGCGCTGCTCCTTCATCAGCTGGTCAAACATGGCTGAGGAATCATCCTGCTGATTACCATATACCATCCCGCCTGGGTGAACAATCAGTATACATCCATACTGAGAAGCATTGATAGGGTCAAGGGTGCAGAACATACACTGCAAGGGAGACTTCAGTTTCCACTGCGAGAGGTTCAGCAGTATTACTACTGACTGAGCTGGTAGAGACCTATGGGCTGAGACACTGGACTGGGTCTATGCAAGATAGTGAGGGAACCAACAAGAGGGAAACACACATTTGATCTCAGCCTCACCAATTTGCCTGCCACAGTAGCATCTTTACATGACAGTATCAATAAGAGTGACCACCACACAGTCCCTGTGGCTTTGAAGTTCCACCTTTACGCTGATGATACCTTGCACTGTGTTGTGTGGCACCACCTCTGTCCTAAATGGAAGAGACTTCTAACAGAGCTAGCAACTGGGCATCCATGAAGCACTGTAGACTATTAGTAGCAGTTGAATTGTACTTCAGTCTGCAGCTTCACACTCCAACATGTTCACCACTTTATCATTACCATCAAATCAGGAGAGTGTGGGAGGACATGACAGGGGCAGAAACAGATATACATAAAAATGATGTGTCAACCTGGTGAGCTACAAAAAGAACAAGGTTAATTGCATGCTGAATTGCGTGAACATCAAGTGCAAGACAAAGCTAAGTGTTTGTCTAACCAATGTATCAGCAGTAAGCTATGCATTACTGCCACATCCCAACATGAGTTGTGGTGGACAAGGAAACAATTCACTGGAGGAGGAGAAGGCTCCACAAATGCCCCCATCTTGAATCATTGAGAATCCCGGCACATGAATGCAAAAGATCAGGATGAAGAATTCTCAACAATCTTGAGTGAGAAATTCTGAGTGAATGATCTATCTTGGCCTCTTCCAGAGATTCCCAGCATCACAGGCACTAGTTTTCAGCAAATACGATTCATTCCACATGATATCAAGAATGAGCTAGAGGCAATGGATACTGTAAAGTTTAAGGTTCCTAGCACAAGTACTGAAGATATGTGCTGTAGATTTTGCCACATCCCGAGCAGTCTTATTCCAGTACAGGTTTAAAACTGGCATCTCGGCAACAATGTGGAAAATTATCCAGGTATGCCCTCTACAAAAAAAACAAGTGAAATCCAGCCAGACCAATGAGTGCCTCATCGGTCTACTCTCAGTCAGCAGTGAAATGATGGAAGGTATCATCAACAGTGCTATCAGGCAGCACTTGCTTAGGCAATAACCTGCTCACTGATATTCAGGACCACTTAGCTCCTGACCTCATTACAGCCTTAGTTTAAACAAGGACAAAAGCACTAAATTCCAGGGGTAAGATGTGAGTGACAATCCTTGACATCAAGGCTGCAAGAGGGGCATTAATGACTCAGAGCAAAACTGGAGTCATTGGGATACAGGGGGCAAATTGTCCACTGAGGATTTGGAGTCATACCTGGCACAAAGGAAGGCAAGTGTGGTTTTTGAAGATCAGTAATCTTAGCTCCCAGATATATCTGCAGGAGGTCCTTAGGACTAACCATCTTCGGCCACTTGATCAATGATCTTCCCTTATTGTAAAGTCAGAATTGGGCATGTTCCATTGATGATTGTACAATGTTCAGCACCATTTGTGTCTCCTCAGATACTGAAGCTGACTATGTCCAAATGCAATATATCATGTTTGGGCTGAAAACTGACAAGTAACATTTGTGGCATACAGGTTGCAGGCAATGACTATCTTCAACAAGAAAGAATCATTGTGTCTTGATATTTCATGGCATTACTATCCCTCAATATCTGTCTGTATCAACACCTGGACTTTACCATTGACGAGAACCTGAACTGGACAAGCCATATTATTATTGTGGCTATAATGGCAGGTCAGAGGCTTGGAATCTTGCAGTGAGCAACTCACCCCCAACTCCTAAAGTCTATCCACAAACTGGAAAGTATGAATCAGGACTATAATGGATTGGTGCACACTTGTCAGGATAAGTGCAACTTCAACATCGTTCAAGGCAAAGCAGCCTACTTGATTAGCATCACATCCATAAACATACAGTCCTCATGAGTTCAAAAGATATATGATCAGAATTCGGCCCATCAAGTCCGCTCCCCACAAACAATCAGTTCTGTTTACCATCTATAAAGATCTACTGCAGAAATTCACCAAATCTCCTTAGAGAGCAGTTTCCAAACTTAAGATCACTGCCAATAAAAATGGTAAAGGTGAAAAGTGGAACCTTTTATACCGAGTGTAGTGTTGGCTTTGGGGATTGGCTAGCTCAGTTGACTAGATGACTGGTTTGCAATGCAGAATGAGACAAACATTGTGATTTTAACTCCTTCACTGGTTTAAGTTACTTTGAATTGAATTGAATATATTGTCACGCAGACCGAAGCACAGTGCAAAGCTTTGTCTTGCGAGCGATACAGGCAGATTACAAAGTAACACAGATAAGTAAATAGGAGGTAAACAGCAGCAAAAACAAAAACACAGGGACAGACAAATGTTAAGAGTTTGTGTCCATTCAGTATTCTAACAGTAGGGTAGAAATTGTTTCGAAATCAGCTGGTGCGTGTGTTCAGGTATGTATACCTTCACCCCGATGGTAGAGGTTGTAGAAAAACATTGCCAGGGTGGGATGCATCTTTGAAAATGCTGGCAGCCTTTTCTTGACAGCGGGCCTGGTAGGTGGACTCTACAGATGGGAGATTGGCCTTTGTGATTGTCCGGGTTGAGTTTACCACTCTCTGTAACCGTCTCCAACATTGAATGGTACAGTTGCCATACCAGGTAGTGATACATCCAGACAGAATGCTCTCAATGGCGCACCTATAAAAGTTGGCAAGGATATTCGCCGTCATGCCAAATTTCCTCAGCTGCCTGAGGAGGAAGAGACATTGTTGGGCCTTTGTAACCAGTGCATCCACATGAAGAGTCCAAGAAAGCTTGTTGTAGATGACCACTCCCAGGAGCTTGACACTCTCCACTAATTCCACCTCTTTGCTGTTAATGTGTAGGAGGGCATGAGTAACATCTCACCGACAGTCATTAATGAGTTCCTTGGGTTTACCAGCATGAAGGTCTCAACTTTGCTTAATGTATGATGACTCTTAGGTTAAATCACCAATAGTTACTTGTCTCTGAAAGAGTGGGACAATAGTGACTTTACCTTTATCCGGCATGGCTTGATTTGGGTCAATTCCTCTCTTTGACTTTAACTAGACCTTCTCACAGTGGCAGTTCAAACTTTAGGTGGGTCTCCTAGCAGAAATTCTGGTGTCATGACCTTTGAGATGGCAATTGCTGCTGCTTTGCTTCACCCGACCCTGAATCTCATAGGTTTTCTCTTCCCTGTTGATGACTGTCACAGGTCCCCAATTGCACCACACTCCCTTCCCACTGCCTCTCAGTTTTCACCAGGGGTCAAAACAATGTTCAAACTTCAAATAGATTCACAGTTGAAAAAAGGAAGATACATTAACATCTGGGATAGTTATCTTTCAAAATTGTGCAATAGTCCCGATTGTGGAATTTATTTTTGGAACCCATTCAATCTTAATTGTTCAGAAAGGGAAATATTATTGTCACACACAAGAATGAGTTTAGAGAATTAGTAAAAATTGAATTGTAAGTGTTTCTTATGACCAATCACCTGCTACTTCTAAAGAAAATAGGAAAGTAAACCATGAAAAAAAAGTAACTCATTAAAAGTAAGAATAAGCAAATGCTTACAAATTGATAAATGTTTCAGAGTAATATGTCCAATGAACATGTGCAGAGAACAAAAAAAATAGAAATATGGCAGGAGTCTTGAAAGTGGAGTCTCAGGTAGGTAGGCCAGTGAAAAAGACATTTAATATGCTTTCCTTTATTAGTCAGAGCACTGAGTATATGAGTTGGGAGTTCATGTTGTACAGGACATTGGTTAGGCCACTTTTGGTATATTGTGTGCAATTCTGATGTCCCTCCTTTAGGAAAGATGTTGTGAAGCTTGAAAGGATTCAGAAAAGATTCACAAAGATGTTGCCAGGGCTGGAGGGTTTGAGCTATAGGGAGAGGTTGAATAGGCTGGGGCTGTTTTCCATGGAGCATCGGAGGCTGAGTGGTGACCTTATAGAAGTTTATAAAATCTTGAGTGGCATGGATAGAATAAATAGGAAGATCTTTTCCCTGTGTTGGGGGGAGTCCAAAATTATAGGGTATAGGTTTAAATTGAGAGGAGAAAGGTTTAAAAGGGACCTAAAGGGTAACTTTTTCCCACAGAGGTGGAATGAGCTGCCAGAGGAAGTGGTGAAGGCTGGTTACAATGACAGCATTTAAAAGACACCTGGATGGGTACATGAATAGGAAGGGTTTAGAGGGATATGTGCCAAGTGCTGGCAAGTGAGACTAGATTAATTTAGGATATCTGGTCAGCATGGATGAGTTGGGCCGAAGGGTCTGTTTCCATGCTGTACATCTCTATGACTCTATGACTATGACTCAATGAGTTGGGCACACAGCCTCTGTGCTTGCTCTGCTTTTCAAAAAGACGATTCAGACATGGCCTCAATTTCACATTTCAGCTCGTTCGCCATGACTTTCCACTGCCCTTTAGTTCAAGGACCTGTTTGTCAGCCTTAGCTTCCACAATCCACAGGAGACCACAATTTCAAACATTCAGGATCCCTGAGTAAAATTAAAGGTGAGTGGAGTGGAAAATTAGGTTCTCGAGTTGGAAAGTTTAGGTATTCATCTGATAGGTCCATTGTTCTTTTCCTTGAATTTCTAAGAAGTAATCGATTCCCTAGACTTCTCTGTTTTGATAAAGTATTTAACATATACTGATCCATTTGCCTAAAGGAACCCACAAGACAAACTTGGAAAATGTCCCCCCTTTTTCTTTGCAACTGTTCAACGTTACCACTTGAATACTTTGAAATTATTTTTGATAATTGTTCATTTCAAAATAATTTTGCTGGAAAATTCTAATCGTTAATATGCCCGAACGATCAGCTTTGCGCGTTTACAATTCCAGATTAAAAACATTGGGAGGAGTGCTGTGTGTTTGCAATTGAGTTTGAAGGTCTTTGTTCCCATCACCGGGATCTAGTCATTAACTGACAGATCACAAAGCCAGCACAGGCCTCTATTTCGTCTTAAGCTTTACGAATTTCTCTGATGTGAATTAATTCAATAATTGACGCTGGCAAACACTGTAATAACTTTTCATGCAGGTTGGGAAGTATTCCGAACAGTGAAAGCGATATGACTTCCTCTGCCAACAATGGATGTGTGACAAAGCCTGATCTGCTCACCAACATATTTGGCCGGAACCGAGTGAAAATACGATTTCGCCGCTATTGGGATCGAGTTGCACAGGGATTGGTTTATCCTGACGTTCAAACAACACGCTTCTCTTCATTTAAATGAGTCCCTAACTCATTTCAATCAGTCTGGTCGGACTGTTGCCGGGGGAAAAAAAGTTCCAAGACTTCCTTAAAGCCCCAGCCCTCAGCACGTGGCTGAGAAAAAAGGGGAACTTTAAAGTGCCATACTTTAAAACAGCGTTGAATATCTTCAAAGTGCGTGGTCGGGGAACAGAATGGATTCACAAGCCGTTTGCAATAGTGTACATCCCAGACCTCCGACCCAGCCGCGCTTGGCTTGGAATAGCACAGGCGGGCTCAAACAATAGAATGAAATTGCAAATGTACAGGCCCGCCGTGCATATGACTATGTATCGTAACATAGTGCACGGTACACAAGGACTGAACAACTAAAATGACTTTTTTTTTGGATACAATTGTTTCTTTTGACAAATTCGATCTCGTCGCGTCCGTCTGTCTCATTGAATTTCCGAGTTGCTTTGTTATGGTATTCGATGTTACTTTAAAGAAAAGAACCTGGAGTTGCTTGTTCCTTTTTAAAAAAAAATATAGTGACTATAATGTAAGTGAATCCGTACATATCAAATGAAGATAGTTCTCTGAACAAAGCGTGACTTACCGGGCGAAAGAACGCCTGAACTAATGTTGTCTTTGGAAGAATGAAGTCACATTGTTCACGACAGTGAAAGTGCAAGTGATCGTTTGAAAAGTCTGCAGAAAGATGAAAGAGTCCCCAGAAAGGCACCGCACGTTGCAAGCGTAAAGCCCAGAAGCAACGTGTGTTGCAAGTGATAAAAGGGAAGCAGTTTAGCAGAACACTCCCGGGCCCCCGTCCCCTTAGCGGCAAAATGAGGTTAATGTGTAAGAACCGTCGCTTAGAAACTGTGAAACTGACGGGGCGGTTGGGGGTTGGGGGGAGAGGCGGTGGGAGGCATCATCAACGTCGGTCTTCCTGACGAGCAAAAGGAAGACTTTTCTTGCCAAATCCAGGAACAGCTGTCTGACATAAATCAACACCGCAGTAAACCTTTATAAATGTCGCAAATATTTCCCAAGATTTCCCTTGTCTCGACTGATTTCAGTCTAAGTCGCTTAAATCGATTCGTGGTTGGTACTTTGTACTCTGGAAATGTGATGTCCTTAACTGAACTCCTGTAAAAAAGCATTGCGACTCAACAGCTGGACTTTCCGGGTTTTGCCAAATTTTTGCACGGTGAATATTCTTTCAAGTCAGTCATTTAATAAAAACGTGATCGAAGCACAAGCTAATTTGAAAGACTATTTATCTCAGTTTAACCTTCAGTTTATAACCGATGATAATGGAGGTAAGGATTTACATATATCAGTTGTTACAGGAAACATTCTTTTTTCTGATTTAGCTCCCAGATTACTGAAATTACTTCAAAAATTGACAGTTGCCGTTTTCCCCATAATCAAATGCAGAAACACAGAAGTTCATATTTTTAAAGTTAGTACTCCAAGAATTCACAAGCTAAATTCTAGTCTATTTGCAACATCTAAATCATGCACATTTTATAATTGAATCTAATTAATTTTTCAACCTTTACTTCCTTGATTGAAAATAATACTGAATGAAAATCCAATCTATTAAATGCTCACCTGCGACAATTATTTGTTGAAAACTTATTTTTGAACGTATTTAAACCTTTCAAAATATGGGGATTAAAAGACGTATTAGTGAAATATTGGCGAATGCAACAATCTACCACCAAATTAATGTAAAGTATCGTTCTGTAATTTTGTTCAATGTGCAACTGTGTCTAAAATCCGAAATGAGGCATTATATGGAATACTTTTTGCAGGATCTCAAGAGAGTTGCACATGTATGTTTGTCGTGCCATTGATCAGACTGAATTACAATAATTATCCACCCAACTCCCATTCACAGCAAACATGCTATTCGGGTGCCTTATCAATTATAAACTAATAATCACACAATCTACACAATGTTGCGATTGTCGGTCTATTATTTTGCATGTTGGTTTTTAATTAAACATCAATAAATTTTGTTTCAAGAGGAGGATTTGGATTTTTATGTTAAACATATGGTACTTTCAACTGCCGGCTGACTTCCACTCACCGTTCATTTCAAGTTCAGGAAGCAAAGGCTATATAAGAAGAGATTGGCCAAGGACATTCGTGTTTATTGTGTGTCTGTGTCAAGTGGCACGGAAAGATGAGGAGGAGGGAGAAGTGTGGGGAGAAGGGGAAGAAGAAGGGAAGAGGAATGGGAGGAAGCCCCTTTGGACTTCTGATCAAAAAACAATGTGCATTTACACACATGCATTAATGTTAATACAATGTGTAATTTTAATATTATGTAAAGAATAGCAATTAAAATGAAACACTTTCCTTTAGGATTAAAAATCTAATCCTTTTTTTGTCCAAAAATTAAGAAAAATAATTTGTAATTGTATACAATCTATATCCATGACTTATACAAAGATAATGAATGATATATCTAAGTTAGCGAATAACCAATGTTGGGAAATGTAAACTTCGAGGAGCACACAAAACGTCTGAATGAAATGAAGATGATATAGGTACACTGTGTGACATGGTCGTGGATTCAGAAGTTTGAGGTTCTTCACTTTGGAAATAGGAGAAACAAACTTTTTTTAATGTGAAACTTTTAAATATTGATGTTCTAAGAAATTTGGGTTTACTTGTACAATAAATACAAAAATGTCAGATGCACGTATGGTAAGTAATTAGGAAGAAAATTGCCATGTTGAACTCAAATGCAATGGGACTGGAATACAAAAATAAGGAATTCTCGGTACAATTGTGTAAGACTTTGACAGACAATACCTGTACACAGTTTTGACCTGTTTATTAAGGCTATCGGAACTGATCCATCAAAAATTTACAAGAGTGGCTCCTGGAATGCTAATGCAGTCGACACTAAAAACCTGAGTAAATTGGACTTGTGGTTTCCAACATTTAGAGGAATGAAAATTGATCTAATTGAAACATACAAGATCCTGAAGGGGCGTGAAAGGGCCGATATTGAAAGGTTGTTTCTCCTGGCAAGGGTTTCAAGAAGCGCAGTTTCAGGGTAAAGGGTTATCCATTTAGGACGAAGGTAAGCAGCAATTACTTCTTTGGAATTCTTCATCAGAAGGTTCTATCATTGAGTAAAGTCAACATTGGCATTAGCAAAATGTTAGATCTCTCAAGTAATCGAGAGATATGGGGAATGGACAGGGTCGTGGAGGTGAAATCGAAGCTCAGTCATGATAATATTGACTGATTGAGCAGGTCAAAAGAATTCAATAGTCCATTCCTGCTGTTATTCTTATATTCATAAAAGTTAAAGCCCTGCATGTTGGAGTCAGTAACGTGATGGAACGCATACAATTCACTGATACCGCATTTTCAATTAAATTTGTCTAAATTTACATGTGATTCGCTGAAATGAGTGCCTGAAGCTTTAATGTGAACTTTAATTCTGAAGTAAAGTTTGGGAAGACGATTTGTCAGTGAAATCATGAAGGATTACAACAGCATACCAAATATAGGTATCAATAAAGTAGAGGAAGAAACAATTTTGCATTGAGTAATGGAGACGTAACTGACCGTCACTGCAAAATATGTTGCAAAACTCCCTAAAGTTGACTTTCAATCCATCACAGTAGATCAGAAGGATTTCATCTCAGATTTTATCTTAACAAAAATGAAAGAAAGAAATCCAATAATATTCTGATATTTCCCATGGTTACAAGGTCAGCCAGGTATACTGCATTGAACATCAATTCCCAGAATGGGGCTGTTAATCAGGTTCAATTAGGGAGCCCAGGCTGACAGGTAAAAACAATGTCGGACATCCTGCCTGGCTGAGAGAGCTGGATCAGTGTCAAGGACTTTCCATGTGTAAATTAAGGGTGACTTGGTGACAGGGTATTGGACTATGTGGAGTTTTTTTCAGTAGTGATTTCAGCAAACCACACCCCTGAAGAAATTCACTCTCGATAGCTGCCTTTAAGTTGGGGTAAGCATTTTTGGCATCATGCTTTTCCTCAGTAAGCTTGACTCATTTGATCCTTCTGCGCATTTTTTTTTACAGGCAAAAGACATTGGGGCAGATGAAAAGCAACAATTCTCCTGACAGCTTACGGACCCGCAGCCTTTTCAGTTATTGGGAGTTTAGGTTTCCCTGAGCCACTAGATACTAAAGTTGAAACTTTATTGATGGAACAGCACAGCAGGTCAGGCAGCATCCAGGGAACAGGAGATTCGACGTTTCGGGCACAGGCCCTTCTTCAGGAATGAGCAGAGAGTGTTCAGCAGGAGAAGATAAAAGGTAGGGAGGAGGGACTTGGAGGAGGGGCGGGGGAAATGTGATAGGTGGAAAGAGGCCCCACCTACGTTCGTGACACCACCCACGCCCTCCACCTCCTCCAGGATTT
>NC_057751.1:13595882-13776385 GCF_004010195.1 Chiloscyllium plagiosum
CTTTTCCAGCAATAAAGTTTCAACTTTGATCTCCAGCATCTGCAGATCTCACTTTCTCCTCGAAGATTTCAACCTACTGCGAATCCTCTTACAAGGATGCCTTCCTTGAAGAAGCTCTCTGCCTCTCTCTACAAAGATTTCAGTGAGTCCCTCTCTCACTGCACACCCCAGGTCATCTCCTCTGCCAACTCCCCTCCTCCAAGTCCCTTCTCCCTACCTTTTATCTTCTCCTGCTGAACACTCTCTGCTCATTCCTGAAGAAGGGCCTGTGCCCGAAACGTCGAATCTCCTGTTCCCTGGATGCTGCCTGACCTGCTGTGCTGTTCCAGCAATAAAGTTTCAACTTTGATCTCCAGCATCTGCAGACCTCACTTTCTCCACTAGATACTAAAACCTTTCAAAACTTAATGGATTTAGTTAAGGTATGTTATGATCCCAAGCCTCCTCTGATTGAGTCGTCATTGTTTTTACTTGGCAACTCATGAAGCAGGGGAATCCATATCAGGATTTCTGATTTTTCTTTCCTTATCCCCAGACTACCACCAAACTGCAGTAGTGCCAGCACCCATTTCGTGTGTGTGTAGGTGTAGGACACAGTGAAGAACAACAGGTGTTTAATTCTTTATTTGTATTCCACTACCCGGAAGAAAGGAAACACCTGAGTGGCCAATGACAAGCAGTGCGCTCCTCATCAAAGGGCAACACTGGGTGATCAAAAAAGTGAAGAGGTGGACAGGGATTAAATGAAAATAGAGTTGGAGGGGGAAAAAGCACTCCACTCCCTGAGGTGCATTAAGATTTTTGATTAGGTTGAGATGACTCGCTGAGACCAGTGACTTTGATTTAACCCTTAATGAGATGCTGAGAGACCATTTGCAATGCGGGATTAATGATTTAACCATACAAAAACACATACAAGCTGAAATCCAGCTGGACTTCAAACTACAAGTGGGGTTATCATTGGAAAATGTGGCAAGTGGAGTATATGAGTTGCAGGGTATTCTGATGAAAGTAGCACCCTCTCCTGACTGACTGAGCATGGGGAACACCACTTGAGTGAAGATAATTGCAGAGCATCATCCAGGACTTATCCAGACCAAATGGACTCTCGGTTTGCCCACAGCAAAATCTCAAAACAAAGCCAAGCCTCGGCCGAACAGATAAAAGTTTCTTCAGGATCCAAGCTGGCAAGCCATTGCAGTTGCTGCTGGTATGTGGATTTGAGATAGAGAGAGCCACACCAGACCCAAATAGACTAAGAGAACTCTTAGGCCAGCAGGCAATTGCACAGCCTGGAAAGTCCACTAATAACTGGTTTGGAACACTTAGTAGCTTCCAAATCAGAACCAATCAAAATAAACGTCTGGTTAAGTGGTCATCCGGTTCTAATGGAGGTGAATTAAAATAGTTGTTTTTAGTGATCGCAAAACCAGTTTTAACAAAATTCACTCTGGATGCCAACCTTTAACTTTATGCAAGGCCCTTGCTAGTCTGAGAACCTACACTGGGAAACCTTTACAGATCAAGAGGACAACTTCGGTTCCGGTCTCTTATGAGAAGCTGCTGGCTCAGTTCCCACTGATTGAGGTAAAAGGCTCCCCAGCTTGATGCGGCAACATTGGTTGGGGAAGATTCACCTTGATTAATTCACCATTTTTAAGTTCAAAAATGGATGCCTAAGTGAAATCCTAATTAAATATCCAGAGGTTTTTAAGAAGGCTGGAAAGCAAAGGAATCATGAAACCTGTCCAGTTTGTGGAATTTACAGTACCAGTTGTACTGATTATGAAGTTCCATTTGTGGAGATTTTAAACAAATGGTAAACTGCTTTCCACAGCTCAATAAGTACCCAATCACTCATGTGGAGGAGTTATACACAAAGGTAGCAGAGGGTGTGCCCTTCACAAAGCTGGACATGAGACATGCGTACTTGCAATTGCAGTTAGATGAGGATTCCTAAAAATATGCTGCAAATCATAACCATAAGAGTTGGTACATTTTACAAGGTCTACTCCAGGTCACTGTTGATCTTGATGATGTGCTAATAATAAGGAAGACCAGACTGTTTAGATGGAGCTTGTTGTTGCAGCTATTCAATGTGACAATTGTGCATGTGGCAGGTCGTGAAAACATGACTGCTGATGTGTTATCGAGACTTGAATGAGATAGGATGGTGTTCAGTGGTGGGTGTGCCACGGCCTGAGTTTGCATGTGGTTGTGCATGTTTGCATGTGTATAGTTAGTATAGTATATGTGTGTGTTTTAGAATACTTACCAGTTTGTTTTGAAAGTTTTTAAAAAATGAAGCCATCTTTTGGTATTGATGGTTCATTTTTTAAGGGGGAGGTGTAACAAAGCTGGTTCCTCTTTATCCTTTTCTCAAGGATACTGTGTCCTTAGTTTTTCTCAGAGGGGTCGTAAACAACTCCCGGTGCTGATTAGACTGGTTTGGTACAGAGATTAAAAGGTATTGAGAGGCCTTTTTGTTTATATATAAACAGATGAGACTTCAGGCCAAAGTGAAAAAAAGTGAGGACTGCAGATGCTGGAGTACCAGAGTCAAAAAATGTGGTGCTGGAAAAACACAGCAGGCCAGTCAGCATCTGAGGAGCAGGAGAATCGACGTTTCGGGCATAAGCCCTTCTTCAGGCCAAAGTGGTCATGTTTTAGAAGTGATGTGTAAAATGAAAGGGGAAGGGTCAGCTCTCTAGCTGAGCAGTTCAGTCCAGAACTAGTTAGGAATTCAACAGTGAGCTGTGTGGAAACTCTCCCTCTCTCTTTCTATTACTCTCTCTCTCTCTCCTTCTGTTCTTCTAACTTCAACCTGTAAGCATTTGTTCTATTTATACTGTTTTTTAAGAGAGTTTACTTATTGAGACAGGTATGTATATTTGGAATAGCAAATATAGTCTCATTTGGATAGACTAAGTTCTGTACCTCTGGGACACCCGGACCAACCAACCCAACCACCCTGTAGCTCAACATTTCAATTCCCCCTCCCACTCCACCAAGGATATGCAGGTCTTTGGACCCCTCCATCGTCAGACCACAGCGAAACAACGGTTGGAGGAAGAACGCCTCATCATCCGCCTAAAGGGCTAATGCCCGAAACGTCGATTCTCCTGTTCCCTAGATGCTGCCTGACCTGCTGCGCTTTTCCAGCAACACATTTCCATCTCTGATCTCCAGCATCTGCAGACCTCACTTTCTCCTCTAAGTTCTGTAGGAGTTCTTTATTCTGTTTTTTGTGTTTCATTGTGTAATTTTGTGAATAAATATTTTACCTGTTTCAAAACCTGGTAGTCAACCTAGCTAACTTTTCACAGTACACTTACTGAAACAAATTGCAAAGTAATGGTCTGGGCTGCCTGCTTAAGAATGTTTTGAGTGGTTTGGCCTAGTCCGTAACACATGGCTATGCAAAATTTGTTTACCTCTGGTGGGAGGCATGGTCCAAGCTGATTTCTGTAGAATTCACCTCAAACTGAGGGTCATGACTAGCTTACCTTTTAACCCAAGTATTCCTCCTCTCTCAGCCTATTTTGTGGACAGGTTTTTGCATCAGAAGGGAGTCAATGGATGGTTAGTTGATGGTAGAGGTTAAGAGGAGGGAAAAAGCCAGAAGGGTGGATTTGAATCCAGCTCAGTCCCACTGACTTGCCACAAACTCAACCCTCACCCATCCCTCCCAGTCCCTCAAACCTACACCTTTCAGATCCATCATAGCTTGCCAAACTCCTCTCCCCTACTTCTCACAGCCTACTCAGTTCTCATGCCAACACTGTCACTGGCCCAACATTCATTGGTATCCACTCCAAGCCATTGTCTTCCTGAGTCCTTTCAGTCCTTCTGCTGCAGACTCATTGATGCGGCTCCTGGATTTGAGCTGAGTGAAATCGCTTGTGTTGCACTATTCTTTGATCTTCCAATCACAAACTGTTTCTCTCCAGCATTTTCTTCTGATAGTTTCCGTTCATTCTCCTGAACTCCTCAGCAACAAATGTGGCTAAGAAATAACTTCTGACCAGAAGTACAGCTTCATGCAAAAATATCCATTTACACTTGTCTGTACTTTGTCCATCACCTTGGGGAGCATTTCAGGCTCCTGCAATGGCCACGTCTCATGGACAAGCATGGTCTAAATGTACAAGTGTAGCTTAATTTTATAATATATGGTAATAAGAACAGAAAAGAACAGCTAATGACCTGAAATATTAACCCACTATTGCTTTGCCCACAGATAATACCTGATCTATTTGTGGTTCTAGTGTTTTCTGTCTTTATTTCCAAGTGCTAGTGTTTTCTGTCTTTATTTCAAAGTTTCAGCATACAATTTTAAAAATTTTAACTACATATAGTTACATTTTGTTGCAAAATGTAGGTGTGTTGAATTGAAATTTAGTTAAAATGTCATGATTAGAACCATTGAAATGACCCATGATTCTAATTTGTTTCCATATTGTATCCTTTGCAGATATTGTGAATCACAAGAATGAAGGTCATCTTTAACAGTACGTATTTACTTCCCCCATTCTACTTAAGCATTTTTAGTCCAAACAAGAAGTTTATCTCTTGGTATCTATGTCAAGCATATACACAATAGAAAGTTCCCATTGATTTGCCTCCACTGGCTTAATTTAATCACCATCACAAGCATGAATGAGAGTTACTGCACGGTTGCCTGAAACTGCAAAACATACCTTTGATAGAGAAAAAGAAAATATTTGGAATTAATTTTCACAACCTAAGGATTTCCCCAAGTGCTTCACCTGCATTGATGTAAATTTTGAACTGTCGGTACTGTCATAAATTGTGGCAGCCAATTTGTGCACAGCAACCTCCCAAAAATACCACTGAGTCACAGAACTGTTGTATTGCAGAAAGAGGCCATTTGGCCTATCGTATTGTTACAACATGGGGTAAACCCCTCTGCTAATTTAAAGCAGCCATACCGAAATGCTCACCTCGTGCCTTAATCTGTAAAATTTCAAGTGGCAAAGAACTATCCCAAATACCATTATTTAAAGAAAAAAATGTAACAGTTTTATTCTTTAAGTCCAAATGAGAACAATAAACAACAAATATTTTTAACTCCTTTCTTTTAAGCCTATTTATACCCCCCACCCACTCTACAATACTGGTCCGATACATGTCCTCTTAAATTTATGGCAAAATCAATTTCAAACCCAGTTATTGTCTTCAGATGTCGAACTTTCTCTGCAGATTTCTCTTGGTCGGCTTTGATGTTCTGCTGCACAAATTTCTTATGGACAGGTACCTTTCAGAGAGCTGGCTGGCTGTTATGTTGGTTCTCCCTCTAACTGTTCATAAGTCCTATGTTATACCCCAAAACATCAGATCATTTCATTAGTTTGATGTCATTCAAAACAGTAAAATTCAAATTTGATTGGATTTTGGTGGCTGGGGCATAATTTAAACTGCTGAATTTGAATTTGTTTTTGTACCATGGCAATGTTGCTCCAGCTATTTGTGTCAATCAAATGTTACACCTTTAAATCTTTTAGCACACTGTGCACCAGCCAGAAATTTCAGCTCCCTTAAAAGGTACAGTACACATCTACAACTTCACAACAGTATGTGCACCAGCTAACCAAATAAAATTGCCAGTCATTTTTTTTTACCATCATCATCTAATGTCCGTTTGAAAGCCTTGATTGAAATTTCTACTTCCACACTTCCAAGCAATGCATTCTAACCCCTTAAATACCTGCTGTGTGAAAAAAGATCTCGTTTTTCATTTGCTTCTTTTGCAAATTGCTTTAAATTTGTGGCTTTTCTTTCTTGATCCATGTACAATGAGGAATAGTTTCTCCCTCCTCTGTCCAGACCCTTCATGACTTCAAAAACTTCAATCAGCTCTCCTCTTAGCCATCTCCTCTCTAAGAGGAATAGTCCTAACTTCACCGATTTATCTTTGTAGCTGAAGGTTCTCATCACTGGACCCATTTTTGTAAATCACTTCTGGACTCTCCCTCATGCATTCATATCCTTCCTCAGTGTGTCCTCACACTGGATCAATAATCCAGCTGAGGTTTCAATAATATCTCATACAAATTCAGCATAACATCCTTGCTTTTGTACTCTATACTGTCATGAATGAAGCCTAGGATACTGCATGCCATATTGATTGTTTTCTGTGCCTGTCCTGCCACTTTTGATGACTGATATACACTATACATCAAGGTTTCTCTGCTCCTAATCACCCTTGGCATAGTACCCTTTATTTAAGAAGAAGAATCCCTACAATTTTACACTCTTCCCATGTTCTTCTCACAAGCTTAAAGAGAGAAATTGGTGATTTTGTTCTTTTTGAACTTCTTGTCAGTCTTTAGTCAGCAGTTTGTATTTTTAACTAAATTTTAACTGATTTCCAAAATATTTAAAACACACGTCAGATGATAACCCAAGTAGCATAATTGTTGGATCAATAGATTGTATGTGCTGACATCAACTGGCTGATAAATGAATCAAGGTTGAAGCATGAAAGGTATTTTGTTTGGAGACAGTCACTTTGGACTCAGCACTCTTTTAGGAGCAGAAGATTATTATGTATTTCATGCAATATCTTCATAAAGGGCAGAAAGTTCCAAATCACATGAAAGCAAATGAGCTGAAACTATACAGGTAAGGGATTTCTTTTCAAAGATACAGCAGACAATGAAGATAGTGGATAGGTCAGTCACATATTCTGTAAGATCATCAACAGGGAAGTACAATTAGGCATGGAGTCTGGTCTGCTATTCAGTCATGACTGATCTATTTCTCAACCCCATTCTCCTACCTTCTTGGATCTCTTTACTAATCAAGGACCTCTATATCTCTGCCTTAAATACACCCATTCACTTGGCCTCCATAGCTGACTGCGGCACTGAGTTCCACAGATTTGCCACCCCCTGAATCAAGATATTCCACCTCATCTCAAAGGTCGTGCCTTCACTCTGTGGCGGTGCCCTCAGGTCCTAGTCTCTCCTACCAGTGGAAATATCTTCTCCACATCCAGTCTATCCAGGTTTTATGGTATTCTGTAAGGTTCAATGAGATTTCCCACACAATTCTTAAAAGCTCCACAGTGTCTAGACACAGAGTCCTCAACCGTTTCTCATGTGACAAGTCTTTCATTCCTGGGGTCTTTCTTGTAAACTGGCAAAAATGAGGACTGCAGATGCTGGAGTTCAGAGTCAAGATTAGAGTGGTGCTGGAAAAGCACAACAGGTCAGGTAACATCCGAGGAGCAGGAAAATTGATGTTTCGGGAAAAAGCCTGAAACATCGATTTTCCTGCTCCTCGGAAAATGCCTGACCTGCTGTACTTTTCCAGCACTACACTAATCTTGACTCTTTCTTGTAAACCCTGTCCAACACCAGCATACCTTTCCTTAGATACGAGGCCCAAAACTTCTCAGCATATTCCAAATGTGGTCTGGCCAGAGCCTTATTCAGCCTCAGCTGTACATCTTTGCTCTTGTATTGTAGCCCTCTTGAGATGAATGCTAACACGGCATTTGCCTTCCGAACTGCCAACTGAACTTGCATGTTAACTTTAAAAGAATCCAGAACAAAGACTCCTAATTCCCTTTGTGCTTCTGATTTCCAAAGCCTTTCCCTATGTAGAAAATAGTTTATTTTTCTTCCTACCAAAGAAAATATTCTTCCTACCAAAGTCCATAATCTCACACTTGCTCACATTGTATTCCATCTACCACTTCCTTGTCCTACCCTTGTCCAAGTCCTGCAGCCACTCCACTTTCTCAACATTACGTGTTAGATTTCAGTGAATGTCGGAGCAAGAAAAATAATAAATGAGTGAGGAGGTTATGCCTGTGGTATTGAATTGGATTGAATTGAATTTATTGTCACATGTACCGAGGCACAGTGAAAAGCTTTGTCTTGCGAACAATACAGGCAGACCACAGAGTTAAGGAGCATAGATAGTAAATAATAGGTAAACAGCGGCAAAAACAAAAACAGATACAGGCGAATGTTAAGAGTTTATGAGTCCATTCAGTATTCTAACAACAGTAGGGTAGAAACTGTTACAAAACCGGCTGGTGCATGTGTTCAGGCTTCTGTACCTTCTCCCCGATGGTAGAGGTTGTATAGAAATGTTGCCAAGGTGGGATAGATCTTTGAGAATGCTGGCGGCCTTTCCTTGGAAAAAAGCCTGGTAGATGGATTCTATAGATGGGAGATTGGCCTTTGTGATTGTCCGGGCCAAGTTCCCACTCTCTGTAATTGTCTCCGAACCTGACTGGTCCAGTTGCCATATCACGTAAAGATACATCCAGACAGAATGCTCTCGATGGTGCACCGATGGTCTGAAATTCTGACAATGAACAAAATATCAGAGTAGAATACCAGAAATAAACGTTGTCCTCTCCTTTCAAGCTAAATCCACTATCTCCCTCAGTGGGAGACAGCATGTGCAGTAGCAACGTGTACCTCTCGGAATCAAATCAGTTTAATACCACTGTATTCTTGGTGAGGAAAGAGCCATGAAATCCTTAGTTCCAGATTTGAATGGGGTGGGCTAAAGCACATACCCAGAAATCTGTGCAAAAGTGCCTCATTTCAGCGCAACATAATGCGATATGATTTATTTCATTACGGATTCAATGTATCAATATTTTAGAACCTGTTTCTTCATGCATATTGTTCTATTTTGCACTATTAATCCATCATTTGGACTTTCCAAAGCCTGTTAAATGGATATATCTGAGACCTAGAGGAAATTGAAACTGCACTCAGTCAATAAGACTTTCATACTGTCACCTAATGTTAGCTTTTTCAAATTACCCGACCTGAGTCTGGTGTGCTCATTAGGAATTAACATTGAAAGTAAGCTCATAGTGTTCACAACCCCAACTGACCTCATGGTCTCTGATTCTTCTCCTTATCTCTTGCCTTCCACCCAGACTCCCTATATGCTACCCCATCCCATATGATCCTCTCCTTCAACCTCCAATCCTGATGATTCTCTGGTTGATTTGCAATTAGAATGCTAACACCAGTCCAAAATTGTTCTCGAAGCCTCACACACAGCACAGAAGGAGGCCATAAAATCCATCATTTCAGCTGACAAAGATCCGGCGACATTAATCTCATTTTCTAGCCCTTGGCTCATGTAGCCCTGGAGACGATCGAAACATAAGTGAAGATTGAAATACGGCTGAACTGTTACAAGAGTTTCTGACTCAATCACTCATCCAGGTAGTGAGTTCTTGATTCCCACAACTCACTGAATGAAAAAAGCTTCTCCTCAGCTCTTCTCTGAGCCTTATTAAACCTATGCCCCCTGGTGATTAATGGGAATTCCTAATCACTCTGTCTATGCCCCTCATAATCTTATACATCTCGAAAAGGTCCCTTTTCAACTTTTGCTGCTCCAAGGCAAAACAACCTGAGCCGACCCAATCTTTCCTCATATCTCAGATTGACCCTCTAGCCAATGCACCACTCAGGTTATCTCATCTGCACCCTCTCCACTGCAATCACAGTCTTTCTATTGTGTGGTGACCAAGATAAATGCTTATGTATTTTAGCTTGAATTTTTCCCACTCTTAAATGATCCCCTCCTGGTAAGTCATGCGCCACTCACAACATATCCGTTCTATAACCCACTGGCAATACGACTTGATGAACTCCTGCCCATTTTTCATCTGCCTAAATATGTGATGGTCTCCATTTCCTCATTAAGACATCATTTTTAAGATAATAACATTCAGAGATACATTCAGATTCTTTTTCTGGGTGTGCCTTTTGAGACAATTGCTTTAAATATTTATCTTTCTGCTGTAACTCAGTTAATTTATCTGAGCTAATGATGTCTGCTTTGTCATGTATTTGCTCCTGGCTTGTCTCAACCATCTGATCAAACAGGGTCTTTGCTAATTCCACTTCAACTTTCTTATCTATATTGTTTGATCTCTCCTGTTTCAACTGGTGACTTTGTGACCTCATTAAAACAAAGTCAGGAAAAATCTGAGGATATGTGTCCTACAATAGTTGAGTTGCTTGAGTTTCCATTGGCTTTTAAACCACAGTAGCCAGCACTCTTACCTGTGAACCAGCTATATCATTGGCAAGGACAAATTGTATTCCCGGAGCTGAGAGTTTGTCCAGTACTCCTACCATGACTTCCCTACTCTTCAATGGACACTTTAACCTCACTCTACATAATGGAGTGCTCCTTGTCTCACCATGAATTCCCATGACTAGCACCTTTTCTGGCAATAGTCCTTCAGAGGTACATATCTCCTCATCTTCCAACACCACAGATTGAGACGATCCTGTATCTCTTAATATTGTAACCTCTTTACTTGCTGATCCTGGCCTAAGCAAGGAAACTTCACCTTCGCAGGTACATGGTTTAAGAAGATCTGGCATTTCCTCCTTAACCATCCTCTGACCAGCTTGTACATACTGGTGCAGCTTTCTAGCCTCCACTGTCCCTTCCATTACCACTCCAACAAAATTCACTGGCTTATCTTGTTTTCCTACATCTGGCTTCCCAATGCTTTTCCTAATTCATCAACACTGTGGCCTATTTTATTGCAGTGAAAACATTGGAACTTTTTTAACTTCTGGTTCACCTTCAAGGGTTTTCTTTTTCTTATGACCCTCACTGAGATCTACCTTTTCCTTTGACTGTGAGGATTTCTCTTTTCCTCAATTTACACCTCTCATGGATTGAAATTTATTTGGGAAGCCAAACTTTCATTGATGGACCAACTCATAATCAGCAGCCATTTCAGCTCCTAATCTGCTGTTCAAACTCTCTGCTCTTCCACATGAGTTCTCACTACTTCAGGAAGTGAATTATTGAACTCCTCCAAAATAATTGTCTCTCGAAGAGCGTCATAGGTTTGCTCTGTTTTTGACCCACCTCTCAAAATTACTTTGTTTGATTATTTCAAACTCAATGTAGGTTTGACTAGGGTCCCTTCTTAGATTCTTAAAACGTTGTCTGTCGGCTTCTGGCATAAGCTCATATGCATTAAGATGACATTAAGATGCTCCAGATACCTCCTCTGATAGTGATGCAAATACCTCACTAGCCCTACCTAAATGTTTTGTTTGGATCATCAAAACCCACATGGTCACTGACCACCGCATTTGTTTAGCCACCTTTTCAAATGAGATGAAAAAGGTTTTTACATCCTTCTCCTCAAATTTAGGCAATGCTTGAAGATATTTAAACAGATTCTCACTCGGCCCATGACATCGATATGTTTGCTCATCCTCGCTTCCTTCTTCACTAGGTTTGCCTTCAGTCTTCATCTCCACCCTTTTTTGCTGACTTTCCTGGCTATTCGCAGAGCGCTTCAGAGAACATTTCTGGGACACCCGCACCAACCAACCCCATAAAGGCTGAACACTTCAACTCCCCCTCCCACTCCACCAAGAAGATGCAGGTCCTGGGCCTCCTCCATCGCCACTCCCTAACCACCTGATGTCTGGAGGAAGAACCCCTCATCTTCGGCTTCGGGACCCTCCAACCCCACGGCATCAATGTGGATTTCACCAGTTTCCTCATTTCCCCTCCCCTCACCTTATCCTAGATCGAATCTTCCAACTTGACAGCACCCTCATAACCTGTCATACCTGTCCATTTTCCTTTCCACCTATCTGCTCCACCCTGCCCTTTGACCTATCACCTTCACCTCACCTCCATCTACCTATCGCACTCTCAGCCACTTTCCCCCCAGCCCAATACCCACTTCCCATTTATCTTACCACCCCCTCAGTTCACAGCCTCATTCCTCATTAAGGGCTTTTGCCCAAAATGTCGATTCTCCTGCTCCTCGGATGCTGCCTGACCTGCTGTGCTTTTCCAGCACCACATTCTCGACGTTAATCTCCAGCATCTGCCGTCCTCACTTTTGCCTTTCCTGTCTAAGTGCCAATTGATGAAATTCAAACTCCCTCTTTTTCTTCCTTTCCTCTCTCTCTGTCCTTTCTGTCTTTTTCTTTTTGTTTTGCTAAAGTTATTTGTTCTTCTTCTCTTGCCTCTGCTTTTAATTGCAATTCAAACTGTTTCATTTTTGTTGCCCTTTCCTTGTCTTTTGCCTCGAACTCAAGCTGCTTCATTTTCAACTCAATTTTCGCCATCTCGAAAGATTCTGGTGCATTTCCATCAAATTTAAATGCTGTAATTATCTTTCCTTTCTTCATGGAAGGAGGCAGCTGCAACTCTAGTTTGTCTGCTAATTCCAGCAGCATGCCCCTAATCACCTTTTACAAAATCCCTGAAGTCACTTCTTCCACCCCCAGAAAACCCTTTGTGACTAAAAGAGCCATTGTAATCCCAAGCACAGTTTAAAGCAACCCAAAATCAACAAAAGACACTAACACCTACCATTCGCAGCCTTTGAGCCCAGTAATCCTAATCCCAATTTGTAACGATAGAACAAATCCCAGATGAGCCCCCAATCTGTTATGGACCAGGCCAGACCCCCTCAGAGCATTTCAAGAAAGTAGCCCAGACCATAACTTTGCTAGTTCCTTTCAGCAAGTATAACACAGATATTCCAGGAGGAATGCAAATGGTCAAATCACTTGGTTTTAAACAAAACAGAATTTATTTACAAGATTACCGAATGAAAAACAAAGAGAAGAGAATACAGAATAACTTAACCTATCTGAAAATCCAACAGATTATCCCAATTTAATGATGCTGTACCCACAACAATCCCCATAAACACCCCTTAGCACCAAAGATAAGATAGGGTCTTTCAGGAGAGAGAGAGAGAGAGGTAGCAATATGAAACACCCTCTTCCATGTATCTGTTTCTTTGATCAACAGCCTCAAAACTGCCTGACTGCTTTCACTGAGCAGCCAGACAGCTAAAAACCAAACCAAACCACAGTAAAGCTGAGTTGGGAGAACTGACCACTCCCTTTTCATTGTACAAGTGTTTTATTTTACATTGAAAGCCTTTTTCCTGAGGCAGTATCTGTTAGCTATAATCAAATTGGCCCTAAAACCCATCTAAACCAGACTTTTCAGAATTGCTGCTTTTACGACCTCTCTGAAGAAAAACCCATTACCTTGTTAAAGGAGCAGCATCATGGCAAAACCATTTGGCTTTTCTTTTATTTGACCAGCCAGGGCTTTCTCATGCATTCTCTTGAATTTCTTAATTTCCTTGCTAAGTTCTTCCCTGTGATTTTTATACCATGTAGGAACTCTGTTGTATTGAGCCCAGAAGCTTCTCCTTTTATCTTCATCCTTCAGACCTTGACCTTCAGAGTTCTTCGGCCTTGATCCAATCCTTTGTCTTCCCAGGAACATAGTTGCCTTATACTTTTGCTATTTCCTTCCTGAATGCCTCCCACTGCTCTTAGTAAGTTTGATCTGGAAGTAGCTGTTCTCCAGCCATCTGAGCAAAATCTTATCTTAGTAAAATTAGCCTCTCCCTAGTTTCGAACCTTTATTCTGGGACAATCTTTCTTCTTTTCTACAACTATCATTAATCCAACTGAATTACAGTCATTATGTCCAAGATGTTTCCCTCCTGAACGTTGATGAAATTTGACTCTCTGGTTCTCTCTGACTGTTGGGGACCGAGAGTACCCAATGAATAGTGTTTTTTCTCCTTTTGTGATTTTTACTTCTCGCCATGTGGCCTCATATGGTGATCCTTCCATGAAATCATCCTCCATCATTGATGTAATGAATAACTCAATCAATATTGCAACCCCCGGCACCCCCTCTGCACTTCACCTGACTCTGGTATAACCAGAAATATTGCTCTGACAATCTTTCCCATCTTTCAGCCAAGTCTTAGTCATAGTTATGGTATAATACTCCCACATCGGTACAACGTTCGACAAAGTTTCTCATGGTAGACTGGTTAGCAAGATTACATTGCATGAAATACAGAGAGAACTAGCCATTTGGATTCAGAACTGGCTTGAAGGAAGAAGAAAGAGGGTGGTGGTGAAGGGTTGCCTTTCAGACTGGAGGCCTGTGGCCAGTGATATGCCACAAGGATCGGTGCTGGGTTCACTGCTTTTCATCAGAGAACAAAGAACAAAGAAAATTTACAGCTCAGGAAAATTTACCACCCTCCAAGTCTGAGCTGATCCAAATCTACTGTTTAAACCTGTCGCCCAATTCCTAAGCATCTGTATCCCTCTGCTCCCCACCGACTCATGCATCTGTCAAGATGCACCTTAAATGAATCTACCGTGCCTGCCTTTACCACCTGTGCTGGCAACGCGTTCCAGGCGCCTACCACCCTCTGTGTAAAGTACTTGTCACGTGTATCCCCCTTAAACTTTTCACCTCTCACCTTGAAAGTGTAACCTCTCGTTATTGAACCCTTCAAACTGGGAAAATGTTTATCTCTATCCACCCTGTCTATACCCTTCATGATTTTGTTGACCTCAATCAGGTCCCCCCTCAATCTCCTTTTTTCTAATGAAAACAATCCTAACCGACTCAACCATTCTTCATAGCTAGCACCTTCCATACCAGGCAACAGCCTCGTAAACCTTCTCTGCACCCTCTCCAAAGTGTCCACACCTTTTTGGTAATGTGGTGACCAGAACTATACACAGTACTCGAAATACAGCTGAACCAAAGTCATGCACAATTTTAACATGACCTACCAGTGTTTATACTCAATACCCCGTCTGATGAAGACATGCATACCATATGCCTTCTTGACCACTCTATCCATCTGTGTGGCAACCTTCAGGGTACAATGAACCTGAACTCCCAGATTTCTCTGCTCATCAACTTTTCCCAAGGCTCTTCCATTTACTGTATAATTTGCTCTAGAATTAGACTTCTCAAAATGCATCACCTCACATTTGCCTGGATTGAACTCCATCTGTCACTTCTCTGCCCAACTCTCCAATCTATCTATATTCTCCTGTATTCTTTGACAGTCCCTTATGCTTTCTGCTACTCCACCAATCTTCGTGTCATCTACAAACTTGCTGATCATAACAACAGTGCCCTCTTCCAGATCATTTATGTATATCACAAACAACACTGGCACCAGCACTGATCCCTGTGGAACACCACTGGTCACCTTTCTCCATTTCAAGAAACTACCTTCAACTCTTACTGTCTGACTCTTGTTGCTTAACCAGTTCTTTATCCACCTAGCTGGAACACTCTGCACACCATGTGACTTCACTTTCTCTGTTAACTTACCATGGGGAACCTTCTCAAACGCCTTACTAAAGTCCATGTATATGACATCTACAGCCCTTCCTTCATCTATCAACTTGGTCACCTCCTCAAAGAGCTCTATTAAGTTGGTAAGGCACAATCTCCCCTGCACAAAACCATGTTGCTTATCACTGATAAGCCCATTGTTTTCTAAATATAAATAGATCCTATCCCTCAGTACCTTCTCCAGCAACTTTCCCACCACTGATGTCAGGCTCACTGCTCTGTGGTTACCCAGAATATCCCTGCTACCTTCTTGTATAGGGGGACAACATGAGCAATCCTCCAGTCCTCCGGCACCTCACCTGTGTTTAAGGATGCTACAAAGATATCTGTCAGGGCTCCAACTATTTCCTCTCTTGCCTTCCTCAGCAACCTGGGTTAGATCCTATCCAGTCCTGGAGATTTGTCCACCTTAGTAACCTCTAGCCTACCCACACATCTTCCCTACTTATGTCAACGTAATCCAGACTAATCAAACTTCTATCTCTAATCTCAACATTCATCATGTTCCTCTCCTCAGTGAATATTGATGCAAAGTAACCATTCAGAATCTCACCCATTCTCTCAGGTTCGACACACAGCCTTTCTTCATTATCCTTTAGTGGATCAATCCTTTCTCTGGTTACCCGCTTGCTTCTTATATAAGAATAAAAGTACAAATGACTTAAATGTGAACATAGGAGATATAGTTAATAAGTTTGCAGATGACACCAAAATTGGAGGTGTAGTGGACAGCAAAGAAGGTTACCTCAAAGTACAACAGGACCTTTATCAGATGGGCCAATGGGCTGAGGAGTGGCAGATGGAGTTTAATTTAGATAAATGTGAGGTCATAGAGCCATAGAGATGTACAGCATGGAAACAGACCCTTTGGTCAAACTCATCCATGCTGACTAGATATCCCAACCTAATCTAGATCCATTTGCCAGCACATGGCCCATATCTCTCCAAACTCTTCCTACTCATATACCCATCCAGATGCCTTTTAAATGTTGCAATTGTACCAGCCTCCACCAGTTCCTCTGGCAGCTCATTCCATACACGTACCACCTGCTGCGTGAAACAATTGCCCCTTAGGTCTCTTTTATATCTTTTCCCCTTATCCCAAACCTATGTCCTCTAATTCTGGACTCCCCCACCCCAGGGAAAAGACTTTGTCTGTTTATCTTATCCATGCCCCCTCATTTTTTAAAGCTCTATAAGATCACCATTCAGACTCCAACGCTCCAGGGAAAACAGCCTGTTTCAGCTGTTCAACTTCTCCCTACAGCTCAAATCCTCCAACCCTGGCAACGATCTTGTAAATCTTTTCTGAGCCCTTTCAAGTTTCACAACATCCTTCTGATAGGAAGGAGACCATGTTAACTACCCCTAATCAGTCCTTGCTTTTCCAGATACATGTAAATCATGTCCCTCAGGATTCCCTCCAACAACTTGCCCACCACTAACATCAGGCTCACCGGTCTATAATTCCCTGGCTTGTCCTTACCACCTTTCTTAAATAGTGGTAGCATGTTAGCCAACCTCGAATCTTCCAGCACCTCACCTGTAACTATCGATGATGGAAATATCTCAGCAAGGGGCCCAGCAATCACTTCCCTAGCTTTCCACAGAGTTCTAGGGTACTGGGGATTTATCCACCTTTATGCATTTCAAGACATCCAGCACTTTCTCCTGTGTAATATGGACATTTTTCAAGATGTTACCATCTATTTCCCTACATTCTATGTCTTCAATTTCCTTTCCCACAGTAAACATTGATGCCAAATACTCATTTAATATCTCCCCCATCTCCTGCGGGCTCCACACAAAGGCCGCCTTGCTGATCTTTGAGAGGCCCTATTCTCTCCCTAGTTACCCTTTTGTCCTTAATGTATTTGTAAAAACCCTTTGGATTTTCCTTAACCATATTTGCCAAAGCTATCTCATGTCCCCTTTTTGCCCTCCTGATTTCCCTTTTAAGTATACTCTTACTGCCTTTATACTCGTCTAAGGATTCACTCGATTTATCCTGTCTATACCTGACAAACACTTACTTCTTTTTCTTAACCAAACCCTCAATTTATCTAGTCATCCAGCACTCCCTATACCTACCAGCCTTCCCTTTCATCCTGACAGGAATCTACTGTCTCTGGACTCTCGTTATCTCATTTCTGAAGGCTTCCCATTTTCCAACCGTCCCTTTACCTGCGAACATCTGCGCCCAATCAGCTTTCGAAAGTTCTTGCCTAATGCCGTCAAAATTAGCCTTCCGCAAATTTAGAACTTAAACTTTTAGATTGGTCTATCCTTTTCCATCACTATTTTAAAACAAATAGAATTGTGGTTGCTAGCCCCAAAGTGCTCCCCCACTGACACCTCAGTCAGCTGCCCTGCCTTATTTCCCAAGAGCAAGTCAAGTTTTGCACATTCTCTAGTAGGTACATCCACATACTGAATCAGAAAATGTTCTTGTACACACTTAACAAATTACTCTGCATCTAAACCTTTAACACTATGGCAGTCCCAGTCTATGTTTGGAAAGTTAAAAATCCCCTTCCATAACCACCCTATTATTCTTTCAGATAACTGAAATCTCCTTACAAATTTGCTTCTCAATTTTCTGCTATTAGGGGGTCTGTAATACAATCACAATAAGGTGATCATCCCTTTCTTATTTCTTAATTCCACCCAAATAACTTCCCTGGATAGTTCCCAGGAATATCCTCCCTCAGTACAGCTGATGAAGGACCACCTGATGAAGGAGCGGCGCTCCGAAAGCTAGTGTTTCCAATTAAACCTGTTGGACTATAACCTGGTGTTGTGTGATTTTTAACTTTGTACACCCCAGTCCAACACCAGCATCTACAAATTACAGCTGTAATGCTATCCTTTATTAAAAATACCACTCTGCCTTCTATCCTTCCTGTACCATTTGTATCTGGGAATATTAAGCTGCCAGTCCTTGCCATCGCTGAGCCACATTTCTGTGATTGCTATGATAGCCCAGTCCCATGTTCCGAGCCATACCCTGAGTTCATCTGCCTTCCCTATTAGGCCTCTTGCATTGAAATAAATGCAGTTTAATTAATCAGTCCTCCCTTGTTCTCTGCTTTGTTTCTGCCTGCCCTGACTGTTTGACTCGCTTCTTTTCTCAACTGTACCTGTCTCAGATTGATCTCTTTTCTCACTATCTCCCCACCTTACTAGTTTAAATCCTCCCGAGTAGCTCTCGCAAATCTTCCTGCCAGTATATTAGCCCCCTTCCAACTCAGGTGCAATCCGTCCTTCTTGTACAGATCACTTCTACCCCAAAAGCGATTCCGATGATCCAAAAATGTGAATCCTTCTCCCATACACTAGCTCCTCAGCCACACATTCATCTGCTCTATCCTCCTATTCCTGCCCTCACTAGCTCATAGCACCGGGATTAATCCAGATATTACTACTCTCGAGGACCTTTTTAAATGCATGCATAACTTTTTATATTCTCCCTTCAGAATCTCATCCTTTTCTCTTCCTATGTCATTGGTTCCAATGTGTATTATGAGGTGTTGCATTTTGGAAAGTCAAATCAGGGCAGCACTTTTCACTTAATGGTCAAGTCCTGGGGAGTGTTGTTGAACAAAGAGACATTGGAACCCAGGTTCATAGTTCCTTACAAGTGAAATCGCAGATAGGTAGGATAATGAAGAAGGCATTTGATATGCTTTCCTTTACTGGTCAGAACACTGAGTAAAGGAGTTGGGAGGTCATGTTGTGGCAATGCAGGCCCCTGGTTTGTCCACTTTTGGAATGTTATGTGCATTTCTGGTCTCCCTCCTATAGGGTTCAGAAAAGATTTACAATGATCTTGCCAGGTTTGAAGGGTTTGAGCTATAGGGAGAGGCTAAATAGACTGGGGCTGTTTTCCCTGGAGCATTGGAGTCTGAGGGGTGACCTTACAGAGGTTTATAAAATCATGAGGGCATGAATAGGATAAATAGACAAGGTCTTTTCCCTGCATGGGGGGAGTCCAAAACTAGAGGGCATAGCTTTAAGGTGAGAGGGGAAAGATGTAAAAGAGACCTGAGGGGAAACTTTTTAATGCAGAGGGTAGTGCGTGTATGGAATGAACTGCCAGAGGAAGTGGTGGAGGCTGGTACAATTACAACATTCAAAAGGCACCTGGATGGGTAAGGTGCTGGCAAATGGGACTAGATTAGGTTAGGATATCTGGTCGCATGGACGAGTTGGACAGAAGGGTTTGGTTCTGTGCTGTACATCTCTGTGACTCTATGGCATGCATATCTGTGCCCTCATGTTTATCTGTTTTATTCCTAAGGCTCCTTGCATTAAAATATATTCCTTTTAGCCTTGCTAAACTCATTTCTTTCTTATCTTGTATGTGTCCTCTTTCATACAAACTCACTCACACATGTTTGAACATCTTAATTCCAATTTCAGGTTTTCTCCCTTCTAAACTACTGGTAAGGATGACATCCCCTTGCCAATTTCGATTAAATCTGCCCCAACAGCATTAGAAAAATTCCCAGTGAGGATGTCGGTTCCATTCCTATTCAGGTGTAGCCTGTCCAACATGTGGAGAACCGTCTCTCCCTGAAACATTCCCAAAGCCTGAGAAATCTAAAGCCCTCCCTCCTGCACCATCTCTTCAGCCATGCATTCATCTGCTCTATTCTTCCAGTCCTATATTTACTGCTGCATAGCACAATTGGGTAATCTGGACACTGCTACTTTGGAAGTTTGCTTTTCAATTTACAACACAACTTCATTCAGTCTGCTTCCAAGCTTCATTTCACTTTCTTCTGATGTTGTTGATCCCAACAAATCTTCGCACAAACTTTGATCCCAACATAGATCACAACCTCTGGCTATTCAACTTATCCCTCAGAATGCCTTGCAGCCATTCTGTGACGTCCTTGACCATGGCACCTGAAAGCTGACAGACCATCCTGAAGTCACATCGATGGCCGCAAAAGCACCTGTCTACTCCCTTCACTGACATATTCCCGAACACAAATACCATTGCTCTTTTACATTTGTACCCCCACCGGAGTTGCTGGGCCACACACAGTGCCATGGCTTTGGTACTGGCCGGCCTCCACAAAGGAATCGTCACACTCACTGCTTTCCAAAGCTGAGAAATGGTTGTGAGCAAGGTGCACTCACGATCTAACTGGTCCCCTTCTTCTGTTTGATAGTCACCTCCTCTCTGCCTGCTTATTGTTATGCTGTGGGGTGACCATATCCTGAAATGCGCTATTTATGAATCTCCCACAGAGTACAGTGTGTGCAAATAATGAGTCTGAGTTCCCCAGAATATGGACCCTTGCTTTAATTTTACTTATTCCTACTTAAGTAATACAAAAGAAATCTTAGGCTTATTGATTAGATTAGATTAGATTAGATTAGATTCCCTACAGTATGGAAACAGGCCCTACGGCCCAACAAGTCCACACCAATCCTCCGAAGAGTAACCCAGCCAGACCCATTCCCCTAGCCTCCTGAGGCTTCTTGATGAAAGGCTTTTGCCTGGCCTGCTGTCCTTTTTCAGCACCACTCTAATCTATCAAAAAGATGTTGAATTTTGAAGCTCTAATATGTTAATAATATATGTCATGCTTTTAAACTGTCTTTGATTAGATTACTCACAGTGAGGAAACAGGCCCTTTGGGCCAACAAGTCCACACCGACCCACAACCCACCCAGACACATTCCCCTACATTTACCCCTTCACCTAACACTAATTCACCTGACCTGCACATTTTTGGACTGTGGGAGGAAACCGGAGCACCCGGAGGAAACCCATGCAGACACAGGGAGAATGTGCAAACTCCACACAGTCAGTCGCCTGAGGCGAGAATTGAACCCAGATCTCTGGCGCTGTGAGGCAGCAGTGCTAACCACTGTGCCACCGGGCCGCCCACAAATTTAAAATAAATTTAAAATGTCTTAATTTAAAATAAATATTGAATCGCAAGAGGCACTAGGGTAATAGCCACCAATACAATACCTGCTCTCCAGTGACGACATATTTCACTTTTATTAGAGTATCTCTACAACTGGTCTCACCTTCCACAACCTTCTGTACTCACTGCTCATTTTAATTTCACTCCTGTCATTCCTGAGTCCCCCACAGAGGGGACTCTGCTTGTCCATCAGAGATTCATCAAACAGCTGATTCCTGTCACTGGAGTCAAGCAAGACTCATTTACAATCAGTTCCAACAAATCCTCCTCTTCACCGGTTGACTGACTGTATTACATGAAATGAATTTGAAGTATGCCAAAGTGTAAAATTGGGCCAGCTCAGGCCTCAGTATTTAGAAAGAGGGTATAGATCCTTTTCCTCTTGTGTGCCCAAATATGGGCTTGTTTCCATTTCCACCCTACTACATTTTAGTCAATTGGAAGAGGGTGGTTGTGTGACAGGACACTGAATGCTCTTGATGCTCAGACCCCAAAGAATTCTTAAGTACGCTGGTACCTAATGCTGTAGGTGCCACCTTGTATATTTTTTGGAACGTCATTAGTCAAGCGCAGGGTAGATTGGTTAGACATTCCAGTTCTCTGAAATATCATTTAGTCTTCTGCCCCTTTGCTTGCCATTCCCCTGCTGCTTGGCATTCTGTTAAGATTTCTCGTGATAAGTTAAGATGTCTAGTGATTGTGATAGAAGCAGACAGTTGGTTGGCTAAAGCTCTGCATTGTCATTCACACAAAGGGATTCCCCATCATTTTGAAACAACGCCAGAGAGATGGCAGTTTATTAATTCATGAGCAAAACCAAGTCGAGGATTAGAATCTCAGCAGCAGTATCCTTGATGTGGTTCCTGCCTACTTCCTGAATGGAAAACTAATGATTTGAAGTGATTTGGTTTCTTTTTTTAGGTACCTCCAGCAATGTCTGTGCTACATCTAAATAAACACAATTCTCTTTTGAAAGCAACTTTTAAGAATTTCATACTGATCAGATATTTGGCCCAACCTAAGATTGTGTTGGGTTCAATGTACTCAGGGAATATGAACAAATTTTTATGTAGGAGTTAATATCAAGAAATTATGCAAAGTCATCTTTCGTAATAAATTTGGTGCAGTGCATAAGGACCACATGGTTAGATTGGATGATTAGATTAGATTCCCTACAGTGTGGAAATAGGCCCTTCGGCCCAACAATGCCACACCGACCCTCCAAAGAGTAACCCACACAGACCCATTTCCCTCTGACTAATGCACGTAACATCATGGGCAATTTAGCGTGGCCAATTCACCTAACCTGCACATCTTTGAACTGTAGGAGGAAACCAGAGCACCCGGAGGAAACTCACGCAGACACGGGGAGAACGTGCAAACTCCACACAGACAGTCACCTCTTGCTGCAACATTCATAGAACTAAATAAAAAGACCACGTTTCAGATTCTCAGTTGCAAAGTATATTTGTGAAAAATTTAGAAGTGTAGGCTAAGAGATTTTAAAAGACTAGGAACTCTTCCTTCTGTCATTACAATTAAAAAAATCCTCTTTCATCAAGTTAATTGTAAAGAAATGTGAACAGAATTGATTGCTCACTTCCTGCAAGTTCAGGTGTCGAGCTGTTGTCAACATGAGGCCAACTGGCACCCCCTGTTGGCTCAGCTGTCCTATGTAACTGGATTTTGGCAATATCAGAAAGCCAAATGGTCTCATTCTCAAACAAGGCAACAACATAAATATGTAACAAAATATGAAACCTTGCCTTAAACTATAGGTAGTTTAAAATTAAGTGCGTATATAGTCAGGATATTACACTGACATAAGAGATTTATCAAAGGAACAAAATGCATTCACCTTTTGATCATAAAATGGGAGTGTACTTTAGTTAAGATTATTCACAATCAAGCATGTATGTCAACATGTATGTTTATAACATGTAGCAGTTACAGATGATGCTCATCATTACACAACGAGCATAGAGTTTCAGCTTAACTTTCAATATTGCTTTTTCCAAAGTGAAGGTCAAAATTTTCTACTTTAACACCATTTATAATAGAAGCCAATATCGATGCAAAGTTATCCTTTTCAAACAGAAGGTTATAATTTCATCCCTATCTGTTCCTGTTGATGTATATATGGTTAAGACCAAAGACCAAAACACCCCATAAGATATAAAAGTAGAACTGGGCCACACGCCTCATTGAGTCTGCTCGATGGCTGATATCTTTATCAACTGCATCCTCCTGCTTTCTCAGAACCCTTGATCCTCTGACTAATCAAGGACCTACCCCACTAATCTCGCAGCTTAACCATGTGCCAGCAGTGTTCGCAGAAACCATACTGCATGTGCAGCAAACAAATAACCACATGTGACAGTCTCAGGAGGGATTAGATTCCCTACAGTATGGAAGCAGGCCATTTGGCCCAACAAGTCCACACTGACCCTCCAATGAGTATCGCACCCAGACCCATTCCCCTACATTTACCCCTGACTAATGAACCTAATATTATGGGCAATTTAGCATGGCCAATTAACCTGACCTGCACATCGTTGGACGCTGGGAGGAAACTGGAGCACCTGGAGGAAACCCACACAGACACGGGGAGAATGTGCAAACTCCACACAGACAGTCACCCAAGGTGGGAATTGAACCCAGGTCCCTGGCACTGTGAGGCAACAGTGCTAACCACTGAGCCACCCTGGGAGGAGGGCTCTAGATTTTATAAAATTCATTTGTGGGACATGGACATCAGTGGCTGGCCAGCATTTATGGCCCATCACTAGTTGCTGTTGGGAAGGCAGTCGTGAGCTGCCTTCTTGAACTGTGGCAGGCCACCTGCAGTGGGTTGATTCACAATGCCATGAGGAAGGGAATTCCAAGATTTTGACCCAGCGACAGTAAAGGAATGGTGATATATTTCCAAGTCAGGGTGGTGAGTGGCTTGGAGGGGATATTGAAGATGGTGGTGTTCCTACATATCTGCTACCCTGGCCCTTCTAGATGAGAGTATCTGCAAAAAGAAGGCATTGGGGAAGTTGGGGGTGGGTGCAGTGGCAGCCGTTCCCAGCAGAATAAGACTCGATAAAGTTAGTTTTTGGCACTGGGGATTGGGGAAGAGAGGATGGCAGTTGTAGAGGGGGTAACAATATCTGCATGGATGAATAAGGAAAAGCAGGTCAGCCAGGAGAAGGGTGTTCATCTATGGTCAGGAGTACCATGGGTGTGCTTGAGAACACTTGGCATGTGTATGCCTTGTTCTTCTTGCTTTAAGATGATACAGCAGGCTCTCTGCACAGACCTCCATCAATGAAACATTGTCCGTGTGGCCATGAAATGATGCCTGATGCTGTTGCAAAGCCATTTGGGCCTACAGAGAGAGGCAAGCAATCCAATGTAAGGTGAAATCAGTGGCATTTTGACACAAGTCCACAATCAGTGACAGTGCATTTTTACATATGCCACTGAAAGTGGCCTCAGTAGGTTTTCTGTTTCATCTCCCTCCCATGATATCTTAGTGTGATCCCTGGTTCCATCGCAAATGTGGAGGGAGCAGACTCAGCAGTAGAATCTGTTGGCCCTGGAGGTTTTGTTGGCGGCCCTAGAGTGTTTATGTCTGGATAGTCACACATGCCGCGAATCTTGTCAGAGGCAGGTTGACCATCCCCAGCATAAACTTCGAGCTGTCAGAGTTGGATAGGCTGAATGGAGGTGAAGGGCTTGTCTACCTCTGGCATGTCCAAAGAGGAGTCTTCTGAGGGGACTGCATGTCATTTCCCCCTTCAGCTTAGTTCTTCATGGACCACCCCATGCGTGCGCATCAAGGTTCCCGTCCCATGACTTTGATTGTGAAGATAGTAGAGAGCAGCAAACCCTGAAGATGCTGGACTTGGCTCTCCATGGCTTGTGCCAACCTGTCTTTGGAGGCAAATAGACAGTTGCATAATTCATAGCACCGCTGCAGCTTCATTGCACCCACATAACTGTCTGCTGCTCCTGTTCCTGTGCATGCCGATGAAGTCCCTGACTGCCACCGTCACATAGCTGTGGCTGAGTAAGTGCCAGTTCTCCGACAGTCCTCTGAGTGCCAGTGGTCTGGGGCATTGTTTCCTCAGCCAGCTGTGGAACTGTTGCAGTCAAGAGCTTAACAGATTGTGCTCAAACACTCTCTAGGCGTAACGTTCCAAACGAGGTGTCAGTATCTGGGCTGATGGGGAAGACTGCCGGAGGCAGTATTGTTGATGGTACTCTTGTTCTCCGAGATTGTGTAGACGGCATCTGGGGCAGCAGCTGTGGCTAAGATACTGGTTGGACCTGCAACGTGAAAGACAAGACATTGTAACCAGTGGTTTTGAAGTAATATGCAACGAACGACAATGGCAGTGGGTTTCAGGTGAGAGTCGCAGTGGAACGAAGTTTGTTACTCACTCACTTAACAGGATGCGAATGCAGAAGTGGCGGTCCTGGTTTTCTCCTGCCGGGGCCAGGATTATTTCTCATAGGAGGTGATCAGCTGAATTTCAGGCACCCATCCACCCAAGCAGGCTTGCTCTGTACTGTTATTGGGCGCCTTCATCTTTAATGAGTGAGGTGAAAGTGGGTGGCATGGATGGTGCTGCTTGAATGGTGGTGAGGCGTGCTGAGGAGGCAGTGCGGAGGCCATGCATTGTCAGTAATGTGGGTGGTAGTTTGAAAAAGTGAGAGGGAATCATAGTGCCATCTTCCCCTTCCTGAAATGTTTACAATCTGTCCCCTTCATGAGCAAGACAGCTTTGATATGACAACGTTCCTCCAGGTACACATTGTTTGGTTTTAAAAATTGCACAGCGTTAGGGGGTGCTGGTCTTTTGGTGGCTATCCTCTGATCGGCAAGTTGTTCTGGGAACGGTGTCTGGTAAGGTGGGCCCAGAACTGGTCATGGTCGGGGCGAGGCACATAGTTAATGTCAAGTAAGTTTAATAAGATACAATGAGAAAACATATGAGGCCCTTGTGGTGGAAATCTCTCCAAAAACCTTGATGCAGTTCAGACTTAGCCAAAAAAGTAAGATTTAGCCTTAATTTTCCTCACCACCAGTCCCAATAAGGTTGAACAAGACCGTGCACAATCTTGGCTGTTATATTTATGATGAAGGGCTTTTGCCTGAAACATCGATTCTCCTGCTCCTCAGATGCTGCCTGACCTGCTGTGCTTTTCCAGCACCATTCTAATCTTGACTCTAATCTCCAATATCTACAGTACCCACTTCTGCTCTGTTATATTTATGTTTCCACTAAATTTGAGTTCTCTGTCACCTTTCTACAAGTTTTTATTTTCACCTCTGTGATATTGGGAATGTTGTTTCCCTGTCTCAACTCATATGCTGCTGAACCCCTCATTCATATCTTGTAAATTAATTATTTTAACCTGGCTTGCCTCCCACATTTTATTCTTGAGGTTGTTCAAAAGCCTGCTGCTGATATCTGAATTTGCAGAATTTCTCAAGTCCATCTTTCCTGCTTTGATTTTAAACCGTGCATACTTTCATGCAAACCTTTTTCAGGAAAACAACAGCCCTACACTTCAGTTCTCTACCAAGTCTAAACTCTTCAACATTGATGGCTGGGTCTTCAGTAACCTCCCTCCCTCTCTTCCTTTCTATCCTCTGTGGGAATATGGGTTCACATGACACATGGACTTTGATGTGGAATCATTACACAATGCGTTGAAACAATTTTCCGCTGACTGCTTCGTGATACAAGTCTCAGGCAAAGGTGAGGAATTGAATGAATGTGTGAAGTTTGACAAGCATTCATGTGTTAAGCAATCTTCTTAAGATATAGCTCTTTATTGATCACTGTTTCATACTGTGGACAGCTATAGTCAGTACACTAGAAGTAAGTGGCAAAGGGTTCAGAAGGAGTACAGCAGAGGATTATTACAATGATCTGAGGGGTGAGGGACTACAGCCAGAGGGAGAGACTGGAAAAGGTATGACTGTTCTCCTTAGAACAGGGAAGGTTAGGAAGTGATAAAAATGATTAATCCTCCATGTTGAAAAACACTTCGAGCAAGCACTGAGGATGACAATGGTGCTAAATGCACCCCTGCGTGAGGGATTTCTCTGTCCACTACCAAGAGTGGCTCAGTAGCACCACAACTGATTGAGCTGGTCAGGTCCAAAAGGACATAGCTGCTAGACTGAGTGTGTAGTAAGTGGTAAGGGAACCAACAAGAAAGCAGCACAGTGGCTCAGTGGTTAGCACTGCTGCCTGACATCACTACAGACCCAGGTTCGAGTCCAGTCTCAGGCGACTGACTGTGTGGAGTTTGCACATTCTCCATGTGTCTTCATTGGTTTCCTCCGGGTGCTCCAGTTTCCTCCCACAATTCAAGGATGTGCAGGTTAGGTGAAGTGGCCGTGCTAAGTGTTCAGGGATGTGTAGGTTCGGTGCATTAGTTAGGGGTAAATGTGGAGTAATAGGGTAGGGGAATGGGTCTGGGTAGGTTACTCTTTGGAGGGTCAATGTGGACTTGTCGGGCAAAAGGGCCTGTTTCCATATTGTAGGGATTCTATAATGTGATATGAAAGGAAAAATGAACTTGACATCATCCTCACCAATCTGTTGGCTGCAGCTACATCTGTCCTTGTGGAGATAATATCCCTTCACATTGAGAATAGCTTCTATCATGCTGTATGATACTATCAAAGTGCTAAATAGGTAAATTCATGCAGATCTAGCAACTGAAGACTGGCTAACCATGAGGCACAGTGGGCCAACAGCAGCAGAATTATTCAGACACAATTTGCACCTTCATGGCCCGGCACATCCACATTCAACAATTCCAACAAGTCAGGAGATTAACCCTGATTCAATGGAGAGTGCAGGAGGGCCACTGGGCATACCTAAAAAAAATGAGGCGTCAATCTGATGGAGCTATCAAACGGGATGACTTAGGTGCCAAACAGCATAAGCAGCAAGTGAGAGAGGTAAGCGATCCGAGAACCAATGAATCAGATCTATGCTTTGCGGTCCTTCCACATCCAGTCAAGACTGGTGGTGAACAATTCAGCAACTCACTTCAGGAGGAGGCTCCACATATATCCCCATCCTCAATGATGGAACAGCCAGCACACCAGTGCAAAAGGTTGAAGCATTCACAGAAATCTGCAGCCAGAAATGCTGAGCGGATGATCCATCTCTGCCTTCTCCAGTGGTCCCAGCATCATGGACGCCAGTCTTCAGCCAATTCGATTCACTATATGTGATATGAGCCCTCACAACATTCCAGCAATATTACTGAAGACTTATGCTCCAGAACTTGCCACTCCCTTAGCCAAGCTCTTTCAGTACAGTTACAACACTGGCATCTGCCAGCAATGTAGGAAGTTGCCCAGGTATGTTCTGTGCACAAAAAGCCAGACCTGACCAATGACTGCCCCTTTGCTCATCACTAAAGTGATGGAAGGTGGTGTCAGCAGTGTTATCAGGCAGCACTATCAATAACATGTACACTGATTCCCAGTCAGGGTTCCGCCAGGACCACTCAGTTCTTAACCTCATTCAATCTTTGCTTCAAACATGGGCAAAACAGCTGAATTCCAGAAGTGCAGGAAGAGTAACAACACTGCAAGGCTGCATTTGACTGAGTGTGGCTTCAAGGAGTCCTACCAAAACTGGAATTCATCAGTATCGAGGTAAACACTTCATTGATTGGAGTCATACCTGGCACAGAGGAAGATGGGCTTCCTGAAGAAGGGCTTATGCCCGAAACGTCGATTCTCCTGTTCCTTGGATGCTGCCTGACCTGCTGCGCTTTTCCAGATACACATTTTCAGCTCTGATCTCCAGCACCTGCAGTCCTCACTTTCTCCTCCACAGAGGAAGATGGATGTGGTTGTTGGAGGTCAGTCACGTCGGCTCCAGGACATCTTTGCAGGAGTTTCTCAGGGTAGTGTCCTCAGCCCAACTGTCTTCAGCTGCTTCATCAATGGCCTTCCTTCCATCATAAGGTCAGAATTGTAGATATTCATCACCGTCCAGACTCCTCAATTACTGAAGAAGTGCACTTTGCAAGGTAAAAAGACCTGGACAGTATCCGGTCTTAGGATAAAAAGTGGCAGATCAATTTTGTGCTACACAAATGGGGATGGTCAGGCAATGACCATTGCCAAGAAGAGACAATCTAACCAATGCCCCTTCAGTTACCATCACTGAATTCCCTGCTATCAAGATCCTGGGAGTTACTGTTGATCGGAAGCTCAACTGGACTCACCACAAAAACACAGTGACTACAAGAGCAGGTCATAGACTAGGAAAACTGCAGTGAGTAACTCACATCCTCACTCCACAAAGCCTGTCAAGCACCTACAAGGCACAAATCAGGATTGTGATGGAATACTCCCCACTTGCCTGGATGGGTGCAGCTCCAACAACACTCAAGAAGCTTGGACACCATCCAGGATAAAGCAGCCCACTTGATTGGCATCACATCCACAAACATCCACTCTCTCTATCACTGACCCTCAGTCAGAGCAGTGTGTACAGTATCATCTAGAAAGTTAAGGGCAGCTGACACAAGGGAACATGACCACCTGTAAGTTCCCCTCCAAGCCACTCACCATCCTGACTTGGAAATACTTCAACGTTTCTTCAGTGTTGCTGGGTCAAAATCCTCGGCATTGTGAGTCCACCCACAGAATGTGAACTGTAGGGCTTCAAGAAGGTAGCTTACCACTAGCTTCTCAAGGGCAACTGGGGACAAGCAGTAAATGCCAGCGACAACCATGTCCCATGTGCGAATAGGAAAACAAGAGTCGATAGTGCAAAATCATTTCTGCTGGTGAGTGAATCAATAATCAGAGGTTATTGTTTAAAATGGTTGACAAAGATTTAGAGGGGAGATCTGAGAATTTTTTTTCAACTTCAAGTTGTCAGGATCTCAAATACTTTACGATTTTGAATAAATAATTTTTAATTTGAAGTTGAGGAAATTATGAATGCTGTTTTTAGAGCTAGCATGGGCACAATGGGTTGATTGGTCTGCTTCTATATTGTATGCTTCTATGAATTTATAACCTGGTACAATTTCCAGTTTGTGAAAAGAATTGGAGAACAGTTCATTTGGCAAAACCCATCGTGTGACTAATGTTTTAACAGTTAAGAGCAATCCATGAGCTATAAATACTGTTTTAAGTATCCTGTTGGTAACATAAAACATTGTGTGCTCTCACAGTTGAATCATTCACTCTTTTGGGCATGTGTGTGTATGTTTGTGAGACATGCAGTACCTCAGGCATTGTGGAACACCCATTGAAATGTTATCTTTCAGAGGCATAATGAAAGTCTATTATCAAGAGAATGTACCACAGGTTCTTGATCAGTGAAAGCAATAAATTAGGCGTGTGCTAGGAGAGGATATGGTGTGTTTAAGTACCGAACAAAGAACGTTATTGTGTCACTCTGTTAATTGCAACACTCAGACAAGAAAATGCAACTTTAAAGAAATTTGCTCTGAATGGAGGAATGGCATTACATTTTAAAATCTGTATTTTTGGAACCATGCATGATGGTTGTGATTTTTCCAGTTGTCCATAATGCACTGTTTTATTTGTCTGGTTCCAAAATTGCATGACAGAAGAAATGCAAATTGTGTGTACATTTATTGGGAGCCACTGAACTGAGCACGCAGGCAAAATCTAATGCTGCTTGTTGGTCATTTAAGGTGGGCCAGGAGCTATTGGTAATAGTTCAGTGGTCGTGATTTTCACCAGTCCCAGTCCAATTCAGAGGGCATGAGCATCCAAAATCGTCTATTTCTAAAGAAATCCAAGAATCAAATTCATGCCATTTTGGTTTAACATGAGACTTTTGAGTGATTTCAGTCATTATATTTCCAATGTGGGGACCTCAGTGATAGTACATTCGAAAAGAAATTCTAAACCCACCATTTAACCTTTGACAAGGTGCCTCACAGGAGGTTGTGAACTAAATTTGGAACACATAGCGTAAGGGGCAGGTTATTAGCATGGACAGAGGATTGGTTGACTCGCGGAAAACAAAGAGTCAGGATAAAGGGTCTTTTTCATGATCAGAGTCAAAAAGCGTGGAACTGGAAAAGCACACCAGACAGAGAGCATGCACGCAGCAGTGGAGTCGATGTTTTGGGAACAAGCCCTTCCTCAGAAATGTGGGGTGGAGGCAAGAGGGCTGAGATATAAATGGGAGGGCATGCTGGAGGGAAGGTAGCTTGGAAGGTGTTAGGTGGATGAAGGTGGGGGGGTTAATGGTGATAGGTAGGAGCAGAGATTGGAGCAGATAGGTGGGAAGGACGATGGACACGTAGAACAGATCAAGAGGGCGGTGCCGAGTAGGAGGGTTGGACCTGGGATAGGATGGGGTTAGGGGAGATGAGGAAACTGGTGAAATTGACATTGATGTCGAGTGGTTGGAGCGTCCCAAGGTAGACCAGACATTCCTCCTCCAGGCGTCGGGTGGCTTAGATTTGGTAATGAAGGAGGCGCAGGACTTGCATGTCACTGGCAGAGTGAGAGGGGGAGTTGAAGTGGTCAGCCACGGAGCAGCGGGGTTGTTGTGTGCGCGTGTCCCGGAGATGTTCCCTGAAATGTTCCGAAGTGGGCATCCTGTCTCCCCACTGTAGAGGAGACCGCATCGGGAGCAGCAGACACAGTAGATGAGGTGTTTGGATACGCAGGAAAATCTCTGCCGGATGTGAAAGGATCCTTTGGAGCCTTGGATGGAGTTAAGGGGCGAGGTGTGGGCTCAGGTTTTACACCTCTTAAGGTGGCAAGGGAAGGTGCCAGAAGTGGATGGTGGGTTGGTGGGAGGGGGGACATGGACCTAATGAGGGAGTTGCAGAGTGAGTGGTCTCTGTGGAATGCTGATAGGGGTGTTGAGGGAAATATATCTCTGGTGGTGGGGTCTGACTGTAGGTGGCAGAAATGGCGAAGGATGATGTGATGTATCCGGAGATTGGTGGGGCGGAAGATGAGGACCGGAGGGGTTCTATCCTTGTTGCAGCACACAACTGTGCAGCAAGACATCCATTCCCTTGTGTAACTGCACCAGTTGGTACAGTAGGTCAAGGCATGGAGACTGCCAACCCTGGAGTGGGGAAGTCCAGAACTAGAGGGCATAGGTTTAGGGTAAAAGGGGAAAGATATAAAAGACCTAAGGGACAACTTTTTCACACAGAGGGTGGTACATGTATGGAATGAGCTGCCAGAGGAAGTGGTGGAGGCTGGTACAATTACAATACTTAAAAGGCATCTGGACGTGCATATGAATAGGTAGGGTTTGGAGGGATATGGGCCCAGGTGCTGGCAGATGGGACTAGATTGGGTTGGGATATCTGGTCGGCGTGGACGGGTTGGACGGAAGAGTCTGTTTCCATGCTGTACATCTCTATGACTCTATGTAGGTAAGTGCTAAATTAGCACGGACAAAAAGAGAAAACCCGGAGTTGCAACCCGGTCCAACTCCTCAGTTGGATTCATGTCCATGCATGCAAACTGTTGCTCAGCAGCCTGCCAATGCTAGTTGCCATTATGTATTGCAATATACATCTGTGCTTCCAGACCACTCTGCCAGTGTATCGGAGAGGTGCCATGCTGGTCGTGAAGGGTTGGCAGATGCTAGATGACAACATACATGGACAAGGCATGCATGCAGCTGGTGCCTGTGGAATGTGCCCTGATCTACACTTTAACCTAATACACCAGAAGTTGCTCAGATTCAGTGTGCCCTAGTTTCCTTGTTGAATTTTCACAATGTCAAGCTTATTTGGCAAGTTCAGTAAGACAGGAAGTTGAATATTAATAAGGGGAGTTGAGTCAAGGGGAGTTTAAGAAGCAATAATCCCCTTTAATTGGCAACTTGCAACTGACAAACCAGCAATTCGCTGTGCTGCTTGTGAAAAACATGAAAGATGGAGCGGGCTTGCTCTTAACATCAAGATTGGCCTCATTTGACTTCTTGTCCATTACTTCCACAAATCTTGCCACATTGCTCAGACCCCTCGAAGATTCCGGCCAGAGCTTCTGAAGAGCACCCAAGGCAATAGGTTCTTAATTTCCACTGTTTGACCAAAACTCTGCAAATCCAGTAATCGGTTGAATAGGTTTAACCAGCTCATTCATGTCATTTGAGGCTCAGCGGGTAGTACTGCAACTTCTGAGATGGAAACTTATTAATTTAAGTCCCACTCTCAAAACTTCAGGACAGAAATTCAGGTTGTCACTTTTGTGCAGCACTGAGGGAGTGCCATCTTCCAAATGAGACAGGAAGCCAAGATATCAGCTGTTCTGCAAAGTATTTACAATATGCAAAGAATAGTACAAGAGATATTCCTAGGACTCTGTCCAATATTTATCCCTCAAACACAGAAAGAAAAACAAATTCTGATCAGTATGACACACTATTTTTGGGAGCTGCTTGTATGCACATTCATTTGCATGTTCCCTAAAGTGGTTGGCTCCTTATTTTCATTTGTACAGAAGGGGAGGCTTTGATAAATTGCAAGTGTTGGAATTGCTCGCGGCAAACTTCAATTCAGGAGACAAGCATGAAGACGTTATGAATAGTTAAGCATTGTGCATCATGAGATATAACAGTTTCATCAACAGGCAAGGAACAAAATCGGTGCATGTTTATTGAATGATAATGCATCCCCAAATCTTGACAAATAACAGTTGATATTTACCGCTTATGTTTGGTTTCACAATTGAAGACAGACGTAGCATCTGAAAATCATCAACTGCATTTTTCAGCAGAAGCAAAATAGCATGAGATCAAAATTTCTTCCCCATGAGAACTCTGATCTATTAACCTGGCATGTGTGGTGGACTCCCAATAATATCTTTCACTAGAAGGGAGGCAGCTGCAAGGCTGCAAAATGCTGCTTCTGAACTCAACAACTGACCATTAGATCAAAATGGAGGCAGAGCAAGTCTGTACTAACAGACCTCTGACCAGTATCAGGACTTCTCCTGACGAATTGAATTGAACTTATTGTCACGTGTACCGAGGCACAGTGAAAAGCTTTGTCTTGCGAGCAATACAGGCAGATCACAGAGTTAAGTAGCACAGATAAGTAAATAATAGGTAAACAGCAGCAAAAATAAAAACACAGGTACAGGTGAATATTAAGAGTTTGTGAGTCCATTCAATATTCTAAAAACAGTAGGGTAGAAACTGGCTGGTGCGTGTGTTCAGGCTTCTGTACCTTCTCCCCGATGGTAGAGGTTGTAGAAAAACATTGCCAGGGTGGGATGGATCTGTAAGAATGCTTGCGGCCTTTCCTTGACAGTGGGCCTGGTAGATGGATTCTGTAGGTGGGAGGTTGGCCTTTGTGATATTCTATAGATGGGAGGTTGGCCTTTGTGATTGTCTGGGCCGAGTTCACCACTCTCTGTAACCGCCTCCAATCTTGCATGGTACAGTTGCCATTCCAGGTAGTGATACATGCAGACAGAATGCTCTTGATGGCGCACCTATAAAAATTGGCGACTTCCTCAAGATATTCCATGTGTGACAGCATCTAGGCCAGGCTATAGGAAAATAAGACAGACCCAGTTCGGTTTCCCCAACAAAGTTTAGATGTGATAGTCTTAGAAGGGGTGGCAAGAAACTATCCTGGTCAGAGCATGAGAAGGTAATGTGGGTGAGGAAGGTAGGTGGCAGTCAGAGATCTGATCAACATTTTTTTGAAGTTGTGTGAGTGCACAATATTGGCAGTGGTCAGGCAGAGGAGGTGAGGCTTGAAGGTGAATGAACAATAGCAGGATGGGGACGAAACCAGTCAACCCCTGTTCAAGGCCTTAATTAGTCTAAATTATTTTAAAAAGCTAACTGCTGCTTATGACCAAGCTGAGCTCCAACAGAATGGCCAAGAGTGAGGACTGTGGCAAGGAAATGGCATGCCAGTGAACTTTAGGCAAGTATACTACTACTTACCTCTAATCACAGTTGCATACTGGGCCCAGAATCTTGTGCACGAGGAAACTGTGCCCACTGACCCATTTTTCCATCACATGCTGTCCAATTTTAATGCCATCCCAAAAGTTCTATTTCACTGTATAATTTTAGCTATGTAACAGTGTGGAAGTTTAACACGGTAATTAATATTGCAATCTTCCAAGTAATTTGATTTTTCTGCTCCTTTATATATGCTTTGAAAGTATTCTGTCAGTGAAGTCACTCCTAGGTTTTATCTGTACAGCTAATAGCTGAGAATTGTGATTCTGCACAACAGGATAACCACTGTGTGACTGTCAGGAGCGATATATTAAACAGGAAGTTTTTAACATTTATTGACATTATTTTAAATCTCCAAAGCTACTCTCTTTTCAGCTACACTTATGAACATAAGACTATAATAAGGCTGGAAGAAATAGGCGCAGGAAACAGTGACTCCTCCACCAGCAGAAATACCAACACTGAACTGATGAGAAAGTTCATACATGACCTTAACCTGAACCAGTCAAAACTGAAAACCAGCAGAAAATATTGTCAAAATATATGCTGTGTATACTTGTCTCACAGTGAAATATGAGACACCTTTTTCACCAAGTTAAGGGGTCAACTATTATACAAAGAACAAAGAAGAAGAACAAAGAAAATTTACAGCCCAGGAACAGGCCCTTCGACCTTCCAAGCCTGTGCCGATCCAAATCCACTATTGAAACCTATTGCCCAATTTCTAAGGATCTGTATCCCTCTGCTCCCCACCTACTCAAGCATCTGTCCAGACGCACCTTAAATGAATCTACCGTGCCTGCCTCTACTACCTCTGCTGGCAACGCATTCCAGGCACCTACCACCCTCTGTGTACTTTGCATGTGTATCCCCCTGAAACTTTTCACCTCTCACCTTGAATGCGTGACCTCTTGTTATTGAGTCCCTCACTCTGGGAAAAAGCTCAACTCTATCCACCCTGTCTATACCCTTCATGATTTTCTAGACCTCAATCAAGTCCCCCCTCAATCTCCTTTTTTCTAATGAGAACAATCCTAACCTACTCAACCTCTCTTCATAGGTAACACCTTCCATACCAGGCAACATCCTCGTAAACCTTCTCTGCACCCTCTCCAAAGCATTCACATTCTTTTGGTAATGTGGCGACCAGAACTGTGCACAGTATTCTAAATGTAGCTGAACCAAAGTCCTGTACAATTTTAACATGACCTGCCAGCTCTTATACTCAATATCCCGCCCAATGAAGGCAAGCATACCATATGCCTTCTTGACCACTCTATCCACCTGCGCAGCCACTTTCAGGGTACAATGGTCCTGAACTCCCAGATCTCTCTGCTCATTAACTTTTCCTAAGGCTCTTCTGTTTACAATGTAGTTCACTCTAGAATTAGACTTACCAAAATGCATCACCTCATACTTACCTGGATTGAACTCCATCTGCCAATTCTCCAGTCTATCTATATTCTCCTGTATTCTTTGACAGTCTCCTCTGCTTTCTGCTACTCCACTAATCTTATATAGATAATATTGTCAAGGGGGTTACACTGAAGCTCAGGGCTGATACAGAAACAGAAAACCATGCGAGATCTTTAACATCTCAGTCTCAGACATACATAGTTCACAACTAAGTGGACTGGAACATGGGAACAAAGGCAGTCCATTCAGCCCCTCGATCTTATTCTGCCACTCGATAAGATCATGGTTGATCTGTGGCCTAACTCCACATGCCTGTCTTTGGCCCATATCCCTTCATACCCTTGCTGAATGAAAATCTATCTATCTCAGATTTAAATATCACAACTGAACTAGCTTCAACCACTGCTTGAGGAACAGTGTTTCAAATCTCCACTCGTCTGTGAGTTGAGTATTTTCTAACATTTCCCCTGAATGGCATGCCCAGATTCTGAGATGATGCCTCTGGTTCGAGAATCTTCAACCAGTGGAAATAGTTCATCTTTATCTGCCTTGTCTTTTCCTGTTAATAACCTCAATCAGATCACCCCTAACCTTCTGTGTTCCACAGTATAAAGGCTAAATCCATCAAATCACTCCTCCTGATAACCCCTGAAGTCCAGATAGCATCCTTGTAAACTATGTTGATCTTCATACAGACCCAAACCATCCTTCCTAAAGGGTGGGTGGTGAGGGGGTGCCCAGATCTGCTCACAGTACTCGATGTAAGGTGAAACTTGGGTTTTGCGTAACTGCAGCATAATATCTGCATCCCGATATTCCACCTCTTTTGATATGAAAGCCAGCATTCCATTAGCCTTCCTGACTATTTTCTGCACTTGTTCAGGCATTTTAAAGAGCTAAGCACCTGAACACCTAAATCTTGTCGGACAGTATGTATTTAACTTGGTGCTTTCTAAAAATAACCCAATCTATCCTTTTCTGTCTGCCACAACCTTGCCCATTCACCTCATCTATCAATATCCTGTTGTAAGTTTATGCTGTCGGATATTTGACTTTTCATGCGATTATCAAAATTGTTAATTGATACTATGAATAACTGAGACACCAACATAGATCTCTGCACCAACCCCCAATTTGAGCACTTAAGCATGATTTCAACCCTGTTTCCTGACACTTGACTAATTTCCTATCCATATCAGCCCTCAATTTCCCCTCAATTCTGTGGGCTTTCACCTTGGTTGATGATCTCTTGCGTGGGACTTTATCAAAAGCCTTTTGGAAGTTCATATAACAACATTCATTGACTTATCTCTGTCCACTTTTGTCAATTCTTCAGAAAGTTCTTTCAATAAGCCGTCAATAACCTCTTCTTTTTCCAGACAGCCACTTGGCTGTTTATGACAATTGAGTGAGCTTAGATGAGTTTCTGAGGAATTTAAATAATTTGCTGACAGCTCACAGGTGCTATTTACACTGATTCTACAGTTTTTTTCAGTCTTTTTCCAAGAGAAATTAAATTAAAATTTGCACAGTACCTCAGTGGAGAAACTGCGCTCAATGATCAAGCATGAATCAGGTAGATCAATGTGGATTTCACCAGTTTCCTCATTTACCCTCCCCCACCTTATCTGAGTTCCAACCTTCCAGCACATGACCTGGCCTACCTGTCCATCTTCCTTCCCACCTCTCCGCTCCACCCTCCCCTCTGACCGATCACCATTACCCCCACCTCCATCCACCTAATGCACTCTCAGCTACCTTCCCCCTAGCCCCACTCCCCTCCCATTTATCTCTCCACCACTGAGGCTCCCAGCCTCATTCCTGATGAAGGGTTTTTGCCTGAAACATTGATTTTCCTACTGTTCGGATGCTGCATGACCTGTTATGCTTTTCCAGCACCACTCTCTCGACTCTAACCTCTAGCATCTGCAGTCCTCACTTTTGCCTGTTGCTTCATACACCCATCTCTATTCTATTCTTCTTTGTGCACCGTGGGAAAATAAGCAGACTCAAAGCACAGGGTCTTGAAAAAAGTGACAGTAGACTTGTTAAGAAATGTGTGAAAAATGAAGAAGTATTTGGCCAAATATTAGGGATCAAATTTTCACATGAGATTGATTATTACTTGAGTATATGGCACTAGTAAAGTTACTTCTAAATGATCCACCATGCAATTTTATTGAGTAAATTATAAATTACCAACAATCCTCAGTTCAAAACCAAGAATCAGCAGAAAAGTTAAAAATCAGTTTTGATCTTGTGTTACATGTGATGGTTTATAGTTAAAAAAAAACAAAATTGGATAGGATGGAAGTATGGAGTGTTAAATATTCCATTGAAAGAGACCAGATTAATTGTCATTTCCAATCGTTTCTGTGTCGCCATGAGAATACCACCCAATGTTCTGCAGAAAATCCATTAACACAGTAAGAGTTAATATCTGCACAACTGAACCCAAGTCCTATTTAAATAAAGGATAGAGCTTGACATGAACGAAGCACTAAAACCTGGACGAATATCTCAGTCACCGAGTCTTCTCTCACTCTACATTATTCCTATTCAAAACAGGTTCTCAAAATGACAAGGGTGTTTCATTTTTCCAACTTCAGACTGTTCACAAAGTTCTTCACCTGAAAGAGGAAGCAGAACCAAAAATAAAACACTGTAGTACAACATCAAAACCTATTTTATGAACAAAACCCGGAACTTTCATGGACCAGGACCAAAAATGAAATGTGTGCAGCAATCTCCAATGTTCTGCACAACTGTTGCCAACAATTACCCCAATTATTACTTTATGCCTTGATGTAACACCTTTGTAACTGCCGAGGTCATGCTGCGGGATTAAGAATCATGGGGGCACAGTATAGGCCTTGATTGTTTTGCTTGAAGATGTTGAGGACAGATAAATATTGAAAGATTCATGCATTATGACAACAATCAGCACATGTGCAGTAATTTTTATGTTAGTCACACAGAATATGTAGGATTTGGAAGAAGTTTCAATTGATCATGATGATTGGAGAAGTTCTCAAAGCACCACAGGTACGGCCGATTGTAATGTAACTCAATGGAAAGACCGCATCCCTGTAAAAGTTTTCTTGATGCTCCAGTTCGCACATAAAATACAGAAGTAACCTCCTGGTCACAATTTCATACTGCAGCCTTGTTGATATTAAAGAGATTAGCATGGGTGTTTCTGCTTGAAGTTCCCATGCGAGAAAGTGGGTGTGGTTGTACACTTGCGTAGCCACAGACAGTACAATGTGAACAGATGCTCGTGGCTGCAGAATGCCATGCTGTAGCCTCTTTTGTGAATTTCAATACTCAGCCCAAAACTAAAGTTCTCCTGGGACCGGGATGTCAATATATTCTTTGGAAGGAGTAACATTTGAGGATATGGGAATCCTCCTTCAATTATATTCTGTGGTGAGTGACTGCAAGGTACAAGTCAGGGGTATGATGGAATACTCAGCATCTGCCTGGAGCAGGGCCAAGCCAATAATACTCAGGAAACTTGACACCATCTAGACAAATAGCTCACTGATTTGGCACCTATCCACCACCCGAAACACTGACTCCTCCACCAACAAAAGTGGCTGCAGTATGAATATCAACTACAAGATGTGTTGCAACAAACAACCTCGGTTTCTTCAACAGCTGGAACACCCTTTATTACAGAATTGGGGATGCACCTCCATCATAAGGACAGGAGTGGTTCAAGAAGGCAGTTCACCACTAGTTCTTGAGCAATGAGGGACAGGCAACAAATGGTGGCCTCAGCAACAATGCTAAACTCACTTCATGTGAAAAGACTTCAACTAAATGCTTCCCAAATTTGTGACCTCTACCTCCAAGAAGGACAAGGGTCACAAGTGTATGGGAATGCCAATATCGATTGATTTCTATCTATGTTACTAGATTCCCCTACAGCGTGGAAACAGGCCCTTCGGCCCAACAAGTCCACACTGACCCTTCGAAGAGTAACCCAGCCAGACCCATTTCCCTCTGACTAATGCACCCCACACTATGGGCAATTTAGCATGGCCAATTCGCCTGATCTGCACATCCCCAGACTGTGGGAGGAAACAGGAGCACCCGGAGGAAACCCACGCAGACACAGGGAGAATACAGATAGTTGCCCAAGGCTGGAATTGAACCAGAGTCCCTGGCGTTGTGAGGCAGCAGTGCTAACCACTGAGCCACCGTGCCGCTCCATGCTGACTTAGGAATATTTCAGAAATCCTTCGGAATCTTTAGGTCAAAATCCTGGAGCGTACTGTCAACCAGCACTACTGAAATCTCTTCACCATGAGGACTACAATGGATCGACAGGCAGTTTACCAGTATCTATCCAAAGGTAATTAGAGATGGACAACAAATTCTCAGTTTATATTCAATGAATGAACAAACTGAGGAAAACCGAACAAAATAAATCACAAGAAAGAACAGCACTTTACATCTTCAAACAGCTTTTCTCGTCTTGTTTTATCATCTTCAAACTCTTCATTGACATCCAACACCAAGACTGGAATGTTCTTCAGATGTTCAAAGTGCAGTCTGTTGAAAATGAAAAGAGTGGATATAATTCCTCATGGAAAAAAAACTCTTCCACACATCATAATTTCTCTCCAGGTTGCAGCTAGCAAACTGACTAAAAACGTTTCATCCCTGTTCTCACTGGATGATCATTACTTGTTCTCTCCTTCTGGGTGATGTCTGATCTGTGCTGTTCTTAATAAAATAGATCCAGGATGATATTTAGCTGAATTCTATCACCATTGATGGGGACTGGCTGCATTCCCAAAGCAGTGCTGTGTTTTAAATCTATTGGCCATCTGATTGGTTAGCAGCTCTGAGACATGAGACTTCACCTCAGATAGGGCAGAAATCATGCCTTTAGCCCAAGTGATGCTAAATCACTGCCGATAGGGGACAGCCTTGAATTTTTAGCGAGGGTAAGTGGGGGGGCCACTACTCCTGTGTAAATATCCAGCTACAGATCATTTTTACTGAAAATAATATTTGGCTACAAAGTTTCAATCTTTATATAGAGGATTTAAAAAACACAAAAGTTTCTGGAAGTACTATACTGCCTGTAAGAAATTGAGGAAGATTCATTTTTACTGGTGTCGCCTTGCACATGCAGTCCAGCACTTCTTGACCCCCTTCCTGTCGTGATTGGAAGCAGGTTGACCTCAGAGACGATGAGGTCATTGAGTGGGGTTGTCAACCTGGCCAATCAAGAGAGCCCTGTCGTCCCCTTCACTTTTTTGATCACACAGCATTGCCCTTTGACGAGAAGGGAATTGGTGGTCACTGGCCGATCTCGTGTTTCTTTTCTTCTTGGTGAGTGGAAAATGAACAAAGATTTGTACACCTGCTGTCTTTCACTGTGTCTCACACTTTCGCGCACACACACTATAAGCACTATAGCTGTTAGGCGGTATAGGGGAATAGATAAAAAAAAAACAGGAGATTTAGAGTCTCCTCAGTTTAGGGGGCTGAAAAAATATATATAAACAGAAGAAACATAACCAGGAGATGAAAATCACCTCAGTTCAGTCCTCAGCTGGCTGGCCTCACAGCCAGTGTACTGTGAGGAGGAAGAGTGTTCCCTTGGCTAGGGAGATGTTTGCTTTCTGTGACAGAAAAATATAAACAGGAGATTAGAAGCTCCTCAGTTCAGGTACTGGCTGGGCCACAGCCAGAATACTGTGCACAAGTAAATAATGGGTGACTTGGTGACAGGATACTGGCCTCTGTGCAGTTATTTCAATTTCCTTTTATCTCCTTGACAGTTTTGATCTCTTTACACGAGAAGGGATAGACTTGCATTCACAAAAAAACTTCACGAGGCTGATTCTTAAAATGAAGGGGCTATCTTGCAAGAACAACTTGAGAGAGTTGGGTCTGTACCCGTTATAGTATAGAACATATTCAAGGTTCTGAGGGGACTCGGCAAGGTAGATGTTGACAGGATGTTTCCCTCATTTGGAATCTGAAGTAGAGGGGGAGAGTTTATAAATAAGGGAGGGTTGGTACTGTGTGGAATTGTTTTCCCCAGAAAGCAGTGCAGGCTAGGACATTCAATACCCTCAAGACTGAATTGGAGAGTGTTTGAGTGACAAAGGAGTCCAGAGAGTCAGGACACAAACCATTCAAGGAAGCCAAGTTAAGGCCGCATCAGCTATGAGCACATTGAAAGGTGCAGCAGATTCGAGTCGGATAATGGCATCACCTGCTCCTATTTCTTATGATTTTAGAAGGAGAGTTCAAAAATAGGGAAATTATGCTAAACTGACTAAATACACAACATCTGATTGTTCCATTTAATTTTGTGGAAAAGTTGCCCTGGAGGGAGCCCAGAAAACTTGTTCTCCTTGGAGCACTGTATACCAAGAGGTGATTTGACACAGAGGTACAAAATCACAAATGCAGGAAATAGTGATAGTTCTAGTGACAGAACAGAGAGAAGACACAATGAAATGTCAGTGGCACCAAGGGTATCACAGCAAATTGATCTGGAATGCATTCTCTAAAAGTGTGGCATTTGCAGATTCAATAATAATTTTTGAAAGAGGATTGGCTAAATATTGCAAAGGAAAATTTTCCAGGGAAAGAAGGAAACTGCAGCAGAGTGGTACTCACTGGACAATTCTAGTCTGACGTATCATTCAATGATTTAACTTTTACAGAATTCTGGGCATTAAGCTGCATTTTTGCAGACTCAGTTGTTGAATTGTGCGTTCTTGAGAAGCAAAGCAGAAAAAGAATAGCAAAATGGCAGGAAGAACCAATAAGTTAAGGTTCAGGGAACAAAAAAATCATCCCATTTTGATCAGTGGCAAACAAGTAGGAGGCTGGGAGAACACAGCAAGCCAGGCAGCGTCAGGAGGTGCAGAAGTCAACGTTTTGGGTGTAAACCTTCTTCAGGACTGGGAGTGAGTGTAGGAGGAGCTGCAGATAAAGGAGGTGACGCAGGCAGGGTGGTGAAAGCAGGTAAAGGGTATGACCTGGTTGGTCAATGGGAGGAATGAATCCGGTAGGTGGCCAAGAGGAGTGGAAGGAAGAAGGAGGGGTTGAGAAGAGAGTCGGGGGAAGGCAAGGGAGGTTACTTGAAATTGAAGAACTCAATGTTGAGTTCATTTTCATCAGCAGTCATTAGAATTTGTAATTTGCCATGAAATTAAACACAAAAGAACAGAAGAATTAGAATCAAAACCACTTACTCTGTGCAGCGTTTCACAAGCCAGTTTTCATGTTGTGAATGGAGCTGTTTCAGGTACTCCAGCTGAATTTCCTTTTCTTCATCTCTACCCCTTCGGTGTAATCTTTCCAAACACTTCTATGGAAAAGAAATCTTTCAAAATCTTTCAGAGACAGAAAACAGTTCAAATAATGCATGTAACCCCATATTTCTAATTCCCAGTTAAATGTACCAATTTTCTTTGGTCAAAATTCATGTCACTTTGGGGAACAAGACTTAACACTATCATATGGGAAAAGTCTCTCATTGTAAACGTAGGTAAGTGTGATCAGAAACTTTTCCTCCTCCTGTTGAGCAAACTTCGCAGCGTTGAGTCATAAGCTTCATTTTTATTTGTGATTTTCACCAATTAAACAGGTATCTTTGAAAATATCCCACTGCAGTCTCATTTTCAATGTATTGCTTACTTTAGTATCATTCATAAATGCAACAACTGTGCAGGTGATTTCAGAGTCCAGCCCATTTATGTAAATAAGACGTGAGAGATAAGTTCACCATGCACTGATCCCATTAAAAACACCACTCAACAGTTTCTTCAAATGCAAGAAAACACTTCCAACATTGCTTCCTTTTTAGTCAATATTTATATTTTATTCTTATGACTCCAGGTTGTTGACATTTTCTTTACATTTACCCACCTAAACTCTTGCATAGTTTTAAAGACCTCCTGGTAACTTCTCAGCCTTTTATTTTCCACAGAAAAGAGCTCCAGGCTTTTCAGTCTTTCCAGATAGATATCACCTTTTACGTCTGGTAGCAATTTTGCCCATCTTGTTTGATCTTCTGTTCTCTCACTCCATCTCTACTGAAACATGGAGTCCAGACAAGTGCACAGTACTCTTAATGTTTCTCATTTACACCCTGTACAAAGATTGTGACAACAGATTCACGTTTGTCTGGTGAACAAAGTTTGTGACCTACATGTAAATGGCGATGTGGGAGTATTATATAGTGGCAATTGTGGAAAGGACTAGGTACCTAATATTAAAGTTCACAAAAAGTTCACAAAAGATAGGTCGCCCAGTTGTAGGAAGGATATTATTAAGCTGGAGAGGGTCAGAAGAGATTTACCAGGATGGATACAGAAAGTTTGAGTTATAAAGGAAACCTGCAAAGCTGGGACTTGTTTCACTCGAGCACAGGAGGTTGACAGGTGACCTTATAGAAGTTTGTAAAATCATACCAGGTAAATGTAGGGTTAACAGTAGGTCTTTTCCCTAGGATCGGGGATTTCAAGACCGGCACCACATTTTTAAAGTGAAAGGAGAGAGATTGAAAAAGGGGCAAATTTTTTCCAGAGGGTGGTTCACATGTGGAATGAACTTCCTGAGGAAGTGGTGGATGTAGGCACAATTACAGTGTTTAAAAGATATTTGGAGAGGTACACAAATAGGAAAGTCTTGGAGGGATGTGGGCCAGGAAAAGGCAGATGGGACTAGTTTAGCTTGGGATTATGTTCAGCATGGGTGGTACAGAAAGCAACGATCGAGTCAATCCTTAGAAGAGTATAAAGGCAGTAGGAGTATACTGAAGAGGGAAATCAGGAGGGCAAAAAGGGGACACGAGGTTGCTTTAGCAAATAGGGTTAAGGAAAATCCAAAAGGATTTTATAAATAGACTACGAACAAAACTGCACTTGGAGTATTGCGTGCAGGTCTGGTCACATTATAGGAAGGATATGGAAGATTTGGAAAGGGTTCAGCGCCAGAGACCCGGGTTCAATTCCCGCCTCAGGCGACTGACTGTGTGGAGTTTGCACGTTCTCCCCGTGTCTGCGTGGGTTTCCTCCGGGTGCTCCGGTTTCCTCCCACATCACAAAGATGTGCAGGGTCAGGTGAATTGGCCATACTAAATTGCCCGTAGTGCTAGGTAAGGGGTAAATGTAGGGGTATGGGTGGGTTTCGCTTCGGCGGGTCGGTGTGGACTTGTTGGGCCGAAGGGCCTGTTTCCACACTGTAATCTAATCTAATCTAATCTAATCTAATTTACGAGGATGTTGCCTGGTATGGAGGGAAGATCTTACGAGGACAGACTAAGGGATTTGAGGCTGTTTTTATGAGAGAAATTTAAAAGGGACCTAAGGGGAAATGTTTTCATACAGAGGGTGGTGCGTGTATGGAATAAGCTGCCAGAGGAAGTGGTGGAGGCTGGTACAATTGCAGCATTTAAAAGGCATCTGAATGGGTATATGAATAGGAAGGGTTTAGAGGGAAATGGGCCAAGTGCTGGTGAATGGGACTAGATTAGGTTGGGATATCTGGTTAGCATGGACGGGTCTGTTTCCATGCAGTCCAACTCTATGACTCTATAAGGGACAAAAAATGTCAAGGTGAAATACATGATCAGGAAAGTTGTCCTGGTGTTGAAAACAGATGTTTGTGAGGGAATGTATTGAAACTAGGAGCAGGAGTAGACCATTCAGTGATTTGAACTTGCTTCACAATTTAATATGATCAAAACAGTATCCTGTTCTCATTTTCTTCCACTAGCCTTTGATTTAGCCGATGAATCTAATTCCTTCTTCAAAGCATTCAATGTTTTGACCTCATCCACTGTCCACTCTCAAAGTGTCCACTCTCCTCATCTCAGTCCTAAATGGCCTTCCCCATATGCTTAAACTGTGACCCTTGGTTCTGGATTCCATGGTCATCAGGAATATCATTCTTGCATTTACTCTGTCTCGCCCCGTTCAAATTTTACAGGTTTCTGGGAGATCCGCCCTTACTCTTCTAAATCGCAATTAATATAATCCTAACCAATCTAGTCTTTCTTTATATGTCAGTCCTGCCATCCCAAGGATCAGTCTGGGAAACCTTTGCTGCACTCCCTCCACAGCAGGAACACCCTACCTCAGATAAGACGACAAAAATTGCACCTATAACACCAGGTGTAGTCTCACCAAGGCCCTGTACAATTGCCCCAAGACCTCCCTGCTCCTGTACTTGAATCCTTTCACTATCAAGGTCAACATACCACTTGACCTTTTCAGCATCTGCTGCATCTGCATGCTTACTTTCAGTAACTGATGAAAAATGACACCCAGTGTTCGCTGCACCTTCCCCTTTTCAATTTATCACAATTTAGGTCATAATTGGCCTTCTTGTTCGTGCTTCTAAACTGGATAACCTCATATGTTTCCCTGTTACATTTCATCTAGCAAGCATTTCCCCACTTACTGAACTTGTCCAAATGACATTAAAGCATCTTTATATCTTCCTCATAGCTCACCCTTCTACCCAGCGTCATGTAGTCTATACACTTGGAAATATTACATCTAGTTCCCTCATCTAAATAATTATATTGTAAAGAGCAGAGTCCAAGCTTTGATCAGTCCAGTATCCCATTAGTCACTGCGTGCCACTCAGGCAAAGATCTGTTATTCCTATTCTTTGATTTCTGCCTGCCAACCAGTTCTTTTTCTGGTTCTCTACACAACCCCCAGGCCCATGTATTATATATTTAGATACTAAATTGTTGTGGACCTTATTGGAAGTCCAAGTGAACCAAATCCACCTGTCCCACGCTCAATTCGACAAGAAATCCTCAAAAAATTCCAATTGATTTGTCAACCAGTTTCCCTTACATAAATCTATGTTGGCTACGTTCAATCCTACCAGTGTTTTCCAAGTGGTCTGCTAGTATATCTTTCATACTAGATTCCAGCAATGGGGACATTAAAGGGTGTAAATTGGGGATATCAACAGTTATATAAAGGAGCTGAACTGAAATAGGAGGAGGCTAACAGGTCATCCGGGGCGACAGCGAAAAAAAGGGCATTATGGTGACTCATTAGGTAGCACTGCTGCCTCACAGCACCAGGGACCTGGATTTGATTCCAGCCTTGAATGACTGTCTTGTGTGGAATTTGCACATTCTTCCCATGTCTGCATGTGTTTCCCCCCGGTGCTCTGATTTCCTCCTACAGTCCAACTAAGTGGATTGGCCATGCTAAATTGTCCATAGTGTCCCGGGATGTACAGGCTAAGTGGATTAGCCTTAGTAAATGCAGGGTTTTGGGGATACAGTAGAATTGGGTATGGGTGCGAGGGTTGGTCAAGACTCAAGAAGCAGAATGGCTTCTTTCTGCACTGTAGGCATTCTTTGAGTCTAAGGACCAATGCCATGCAAGCCAGTTAATGTTTCCATTTTCTCTCTACCTCCTCCTTTCAACAGTGGAGTTACATTGGTTATGCTCCAAATCCAGAGAAACTGTCCCAGTCATGACAAAATACCTGAAAGATGACCAGAAATAATTATTTCTGCAGCCACTTCCTTATGTTCACTCAATGTAGATTATCAGACCCTCAGGATTTATCAGCATTGGATCACTTCAAATTTCCCAATACAATTTCTCAACGAATATTATTCCCTTCATTTCCTCCCTCTCATGAAAACCTATGTTCCCCAACATATTTGGGGTGTTATTTGTATCTTCCATTGTGAAGACAGAACCAAAGCATTTATTTACTTTGTCTGCCAGCTCTTTGTTCCTCATTATAACTTTGCCTGTGTCTCACTAGAAGGGACTTACGTTCGAGACGCCACCCATGCTCTCCACCTCCTCCAAGACTTCCGTTTCCCCAGCCCCCAACGTCTCATCTTCACCATGGATATCCAATCCCTCTACACCTCTATCAGCCATTTCCAGGGCCTCCCAGCCCTCCATTTCTTCCCCTCCCGACGTTCCCAACAGTACCCTTCCACCGACACTCTCATTCGTTGGGCCAAACTGGTCCTCACTCTTAACAAGTTCTCCTTCGAATCCTCCCACTTCCTCCAGACCAACGGGTAGCCATGGGCACCCGTATGGGCCCCAGCTATGCCTGTCTCTTTGTTGGCTACGTAGAACAGTCCATCTTGTGTAGTTACACCGGCACCACTCCCCACCTCTTCCTCCGCTACATTGATGACTGCATTGGCACCACCTCGTGCTCCCGCGAGGAGGTTGAGCAATTCATCAACTTTAACAACACATTCCACCCTGACCTTAAATTTACCTGGACCATCTCTGATAGCTCCCTCCCCTTCCTGGACCTCTCCATCTCCATTAATGACGACCGACTTGACACCGACATTTTTTACAAACCCACCGACTCCCACAGCTACCTGGATTACACCTCTTCCCACGTGGTTAAAGATGCCCTCCAACGCATCTCGTCCACATCCCGCACCTCTGCCCTCAGATCCCATCCCTCCAATCATAACAAGGACAGAACCCCCTGGTGCTCACCTTCCACCCTACCAACCTTCACATAAACCAAATCATCCGACGACATTTCCGCCACCTCCAAACGGACCCCACCACCAGGGATATATTTCCCTCCTCGCCCCTTTCCGCCTTCTGCAAAGACCGTTCCCTCTGTGACTACCTGGTCAGGTCCACGCCCCCCAACAACCCACCGTCCCATCCTGGCACCTCCCCTGCCACCGCAGGAATTGCAAAACCTGTGCCCACACCTCCTCCCTCACCTCCAACCAAGGCCCCAAAGGAGCCTTCCACATCCATCAAAGTTTTACCTGCACATGCATCAATATCATTTATTGTATCTGTTGCTCCCGATGCGGTCTCCTCTACATTGGGGAGACTGGACACCTCCTAGCAAAGCACTTTAGGGAACATCTCCGGGACACCCGCACCAATCAACCACACCGCCCTGTGGCCCAACATTTCAACTCCCCCTCCCATTCAGCCGAGGACATGGAGGTCCTGGGCCTCCTTCACTGCCACTCCCTCACCACCTGACACCTGGAGGAAGAACGCCTCATCTTCCACCTCAGAACACTTCATACCTAGGGCATCAATGTGGACTTCACTAGTTTCCTCATTTCCCCTTCCCCCACATCACCCCAGTTCCAAATTTCCAGCTCAGCACTGTCCCCATGACTTGTCCGACCTATCTTCCTTTCCACCTATCCACTCCACCCTCCTCCCTGACCTATCACCTTCATCCCCACCCCCACTCACCTATTGTACTCTATGCTACTTTCTCCCCACCCTCCTCTCATTTATCTCTCCACCCTTCAGCCACTCTGCCTCTATTCCTGATGAAGGGCTTTTGCCCGAAACGTCTATTTTCCTGCTCCTCAGATGCTGCCTGAACTGCTGTGCTTTTCCAGCACCATTCCAATCCAGTATAAAGGACTTATATTTGTTTTCACTTCCTTTTTCCTCTTCACATATCTATGGAAGCTTTTACAATCAGTGTTCATGCTCTCCCCAAACTTATTCTATTTTCTCCCTCTTAATTTATCTTTTTGTCCTCCTTTGCTGCAATCTAAATTGCACCCAATCCTCAGATCTGCTGCTTTTTGTAGTCAATTTGTATACACCTTCTTTGATCTAATACGAACCTAATTTCACTTGTTGACCATGGTCAGACTACCTTTCCCCTTTTCCTTTTATGCCAGACAGGAATGAACAACTGTTCCAGGTCATCCAAATGCTCTTTTTATTTTCTACCGTTGACTATCCACCATCATCTCTTTCAATAACATTCCCCAATTTATGAGGGCCAGCTCGTGCCTCATACCATGAAAACTTTCCTTTGTATTGGTCCAAGACCCTGGTCTCGGAGTCATCTACATCACTCTCCATATTAATGAGGAATTCTGTCATATTATAGTCACTCTTCCCCAAGAGTCCTCACACAGCTAGAATGTCAATTAGTCCTTTCCCATTGCACAATGCCCAGTCTAGGATGGCCTGTTCTCTAATTCATTCCTGAATGCACTGATCCAGAAAACATTCCCTGTACACACTCTGGGAATTGCTCCTCAAATGGTATTGTTACGGAATTTAATTTTGTCCATTTATATGCAGATTAACGTCACCCATAATTGCAGCTGTACCTTTATGTCTTGCATTTCTAATTCCCTGTGTTTGCCTTCCCAGTATTAGCATGATAGAGTGGAACTCTGCATACAGTCACCACCACTCGTTTTCTTGTTCCTTTCACTTAAAGATTTAATTTGGTTGCATTTGCCCGCATCAAATTTCCTTCACAGAAGTGTGGGAAGTGCCAAATAGGTCACATTGTAAGCTTAAACATACCCTCTCAGATTTCACAATACCATTTGATTAATTATGCACGTTAAAACATCAAAATCAAAAATGATTAGTCAGTGTTGTTCGACTTCAGCACGTAACTTACTTCAGGAGATGCCTGAAGGTAGATAATTCCTTCCAAAGCCACTCGACTCCCAAATTGGTTGAGAAGGTACGTGTGCCAGTCCTGGTAGACGGTCCATTCAATCTCATTCAACCAACCAATTTCATATAGATTGGATGCAAATACATATCTGCATAGAGAACCATAAACATGACTCAATTCAGGTTTCTTAATCCTTAAAACAACCAGAGAAATGTATAGTTCGACTCTGGAACTTCTGCAAGCATCTTGCAAATTTCCAGTCAGGTGGTTATTCCAGCAGATCCGAGCTGTCGATGAAATAATTAATTTTAAGTTGGAAAGTCAATTGAAGCCTTGAAGGGATTCTCTATTGTTCAGTGTCTTGATTCATAAAGCAGCTGAGTAATACAGCAGGTCAAGGGTCAAATTCAATCCCCTCTGTACAATAGTTATTTTATGCTATGGCAGCAGTAAGGTTACTCAAAACAACATCAATTACACCATGGCTCAGGGGAGGACAGGAAAAAAGTCAACTACAATTCTATTTCCTCTTCAATATACAATAGAAAATGCAGATACTGGATGCTGAAGGAGGGTGGTGGGGGGTCAGTTTTGGCTTCCTTGATTAAACATTGTTCCAAATAAGTGTTGAGCCTCAGAGATTACAAAAAGTGAGTTTGGTTCTGTTGGACAATTCTATAATGGAGCCATGTTTCATTCAAGAAGTTAAAGAAAGAGAAAAGACAGCTCGGGAAACAGCCCTTAAACTTCACAGTAATCTTACTTATCAGGAGCTATGTACAACTCGTTGCTCATGGTGATGTTCAGAAAAGTATCAATATTAAGAGTATGCTGTTGGCAGTGGCTGCAAGGTTCTAATTTTGACAGTCCAGAGGAAGCAAGTAGAGGTTGGCTCTGTTTTTCACAGAGGACAACTCGTTACAATGCTTGCACGTATCCATAAGACCATAAGACACAGGAGTGGAAGTAAGGCCAGTTGGCCCAATGCATCCACTCCGCCAATCAATCATGGCTGATGAGCATTTCAACGCCACTTACCCGCACACTCCCCATAGCCCTTAATTCCTTGCAAGATCAAGAATTTATCAATCTCTGCCTTGAAGACAAATAATGTCCCGGCCTCCACTGCACTCCGTGACAATGAATTCCACAGACCCACCACTCTCTTGCTGAATGTCTCCTCTTTTCCATTCTAAACTGACTCCCTCTAATTCTAAGGCTGTGCCCACAGGTCCTAGTATCCCCGCCTAATGGAAACAAACTCCCAGCATCCATCCTTTCTAAGCCACACTTTATTTTGTAAGTCTCTATTAGATCTCCCCTCAACCTTCTAAACTCTAATGAACACAATCCCAGGATCCTCAGCCGTTCATTACCATTCCAGGGATCATCCGTGTGAATCTCTGCTGGACACGCTCCAGTGCCAGTATATCCTTCCTGAGGTGTGGGGACCAGAATTGGTTGCAGCATTCTAAATGGGGCCTAACTAGAGCTTTATAAAGTCTCAGTAGCACATCGCTGGTTTTACATTCGAACCTTCTTGAGGTAAGTGACAACATTACATTTGCTTTCTTAACCACAGACTCAATCTGTAAGTCAACCTTTAGAGAATCCTGGACTAGCACTCCTAGGTACCTTTGTACTTTGGCTTCATGAATTTTCTCACTGTTTAGAAAATAATCCATGCCTGCATTCTTACTTCCAAAGTGCAAGACCTTGCATTTGCTCTCATTGAATTTCATCAGCCATGTCTTGGATCACTCTCCTAAACTAGGCAGAAATGGGTACTGTAGATGCTGGAGATTACAGTCAAGATTACAGTGGTGCTGGAAAAGCACAGCCGGCCAGACAGCATCCAAGGAACAGGAAAATCGACGTTTTGGGCAAAACGTCAATTGTTCTGCTCCTCAGATGCTGCCTGACCTGCTGCGCTTTTCCAGCACTTTAATCTTCACTCTCCTAGGCTGTCTAAGTCTTTCCGCAGCCTCCCCACCTCCTCAGAACCACCTACCTATCCGTCTAATTTCGTATCATCGCCAAACTTCACTAGAATGGCCCCAGTCCCTTCATCCAGATCATTAATATATAAAGTGAACAGCTGCAGCCCCAACACTGAACCTTGTGGGACACCACTTGTCACATTCCGAAAAAGAACCTTGTATCCCAACTCTCTGCCTTCTGTCAGACAGCCAATTCTCAATCCATGCCAATAGCACACTTCGAACACCACGGGCCCTCACCTTACTCAGCAGCCTCCCATGAGGCACCTTATCAAAGGCCTTTTGGAAATCTAGGTAGATAACATCCACTGGGTTTTCCTGGTTTAACCTACTTGTTATCTCTTCAAAGAATTCTAACAGGTTTGTCAGGCACGACCTCCCCTTACTAAATCCATGCTGACTTGTTCTAATCCGACCCTGCACTTCCAAGAATTTAGAAATCTCATTCTTAACGATAGAGTCTAGAATTTTACCTACAACTGAGGTTAGGCTAATTGGCCTATAATTTTCCATCTTTTGTCTTGATCCTTTCTTGAATAAGGGGGTTACAATAACCATTTTCCAATCATCTGGGACTTTCCCTGAGTCCAGTGATTTTTGAAAGATCACAATCAACGCCTCTGCTATTTCCTCAGCCACCTCCCTCAGAACTTGAGGATGTAGCCCATCGGGGCCAGGAGATTTATCAGTTTTTAGACCTTTTAGCTTTTCTAGCACTTTCTCTTTTGTAATGGCGACCATACTCAACTCTGGTCCTTGACTCTCCTTAAATGTTGGCATATTTCTCACGTCTTCCATGGTGAAGACTGACACAAAGTATTCATTAAGTTATTCAGCTATTTCCTTATCTCCCATCACAAGCCTTCCAGCATCAATTTGGAGCAGCCTAATTTCTACTTTTGCCTCTCATTTGTTTCTTATGTGTTGAAAGAAACTTTCACTATCATTTCCCTGAAGATCAAGTACCCAGTATTGCAGAGGTCTGAGCAGTTTAAGTGCTCTCAGTGTATCCCATTTAGTATGGTACTGTTGTGCTAGATAACATGACGGATGGTACTGTTAACGTGAATGCGGGATTTCATCTCTACAAGGATGGTGCTGTTATTTTGATGGATAAGCTGAGTGACCAACGACCAGAAGAGTCTTCAGGACTCGGTCAGTTCAGTTTTTAGTAATGCTACTGAGCCACTCTTGAGATGGACATGACTGTCCCTGCCAAGAGGACATTCTCTGTCCTTGCCACCCTCAATGACTTTCAAAGTTGTGTTCAACATGGGATAATGTTAGTTCCTCAACAGAGGCAGGATGGATGGTAATCAACAGATTTCCCTTCCCAAATCATGAGGTTCAAAGTCAACGTCAAGTATTCAGATGGTAACTCCTTTCCAACAGTCATCAATGCTGCCACTCTCTATGGTGGATCTGCTCTGTCCATGGAAAAGTGGCTCAGACAGGGATGGTGAAGAATATATATGATCCATTGTCTGTTGAACATCGGGTGAAGAGAGTATGATATTTCCAGGATATTACTCAATTTACCTGTGGGACATGTTATGGACGAGGTCAGACCCCAAGCAGTGTTGCTCTGTAGACCAGACCAAGTTTAAAACAGAGGATTTCCTTCCCTGAAGGATATTAGTGAACCAGTGACATTTTTAAATGATCATCTGATAGTTTCTTGGTCAGTGTTCATGACACTAGCTTTTCAGGGCAGGTTTTGTTTCCCAATAATCTTCCCATCAAACCATCCAGCTTGATTAAGTAACTGAATTCCACCAGCTGCCTTAGTTTGGAACCCATCTTCCCAGACTATTATCCTGGGTCTTAGGATCAATGATCCAGGGAAACTGCCACTATGCTACTTGTGGATTTCACAGATGCAAATGATAACTCAAAAAAAATCCATAATTACCCACTTCACGACAATAAGTGGAATGTGTCGTGATTGTAATGAGATCAGTCAGTGGACCTCATAGAATCTGAGGTCCCTAACTGAAGCTGTTAATGTGGTCCAATCAGGCAGCCCTGGCTGATAAGCTAGAAAAGGGAGCATTAGAGATGCTGACATTCTGTGAGCTGAAGAGGTAATATGAGGGTCAAGGACCATTCATGTGTAAATAAAGGGTAACTTGGTGACAGGATACCGGTCTCAGTGTAGTTAACTCATAATGAAACAAATAAACTAGGAGCAGGAATAGGCTATTTGGCACTTTGAGCCTGCTCTGTTATTCAATATTATCATAGCTGATCCTCTACCTCAATGTCACATTCCCACTTTGTCCTCCCACTCCTTGATGTCTTTAAGATCGAAAAGATTAACTATGTCTTTCCTGGATACATTCAATAAAACAGAGAAGTCACCAATGAGGCACTGAGGTATTCCACTGAAATAGATGGTGACTGAAGTTTTGCACTTCTCACTCCATTTTGGTGGACACACCAAGTCGATAGCATTAAGAGTCAACACTGTAGCCATGTAGTTACCTGTCACTGTAGACTGATCTTTCAAATATCTGCACTGGTTGTTCTGCACTTAGTAGTCTGGGAGATACTGGTGCCAAATGGACCTTGATTCGGCTCATACAGGAGTATGACTGAAAGGTATAGGACCAACGGTGGGGATCCTGATACAACATCTGAAGTAGGTTACCAGCAGTCTTTTGTGTGGAAGACAGCTCCTGGGGAACAACAAACATTTGTTAATAAAAACTGTGATAGCTGAATACTGAAATACAATGGAAAATATTGCACATTTGCATCTGCTGAGTCAGCACTTCCAAAAGCTATCTCGTAGACATTCCACAAATCCCTTTTCTTGCAATTCACTACCAACCAGATTTTCCCAGTCCACTCTCAATAATAAGACAACTCCACCCCCTCTACCCCAACCTGCCTATCTTTTCGATAGGATGTATATCCTTGAATATTCAGCTCCCAGTCCTGATCCCCTTGCAGTAACGTCACTGTGATGTCCACCATGTCATACCAGCCAATTTCGATCTGTGCCACAAGCTCATTTACCTTATTCTTTACACTGCGTGCATTCAGATATAACCCCATCAGTCCTGTATTCACCGCCCCTCTTCTCAATGTGCAGTGTGCTTGAAGTTTGATGGCTAACCCTTTCCATTTGCTCTCCTATTTATGTCTGTGCTGGAGATTTTAGTAACCTCTCCTGAGTTCTGCACTCTTGCCTCCTCCTTGAATTCAGGTTTCTGATTTCCCCCATTAACTCTCCTATTTTACAATTTCAGAAACCTTACATGAATTGAATATTTACCTCTGTGCAAACATAGACATATCTTTGATATGAATATTATATTGTCTCATGCTTTCAATCTTCTTGTTCATATTAACAAAGAGACACAATATTTACCTTTTCATGTTTCACTGCTAAGAAATTTCAGAAATGTTTTGCTTATTGTTATTCATCTTCTAAAGTAGAAGTAGAGTCATTGCAACAAATTGAAAGTTATAAGTTTAACGGAGGAGTCAATTCTTCAAATAAGTTACAGGCTCACGCATGTGAACACAGATGTGATTTCATGCAATTTGGTGGCTCAACATTGCTGGTGAAAATTTGGGCAGTGAATGTACTGCGTTCACTTCAGTAACCTCCGTAATCGCAAAGTTAAAATGGCTGTAGTATCTGGGAACATGAAAGGTTCACTGTTGGATACAATGCAACATATGAACCTCCCCTGAATCGAAGTTTCAATTGTTTCCAAGAAATTAACTCAAACTGTTTGGTTGATTCTTCATGTGAAGCACTTTGAGACATAGAGAGATAACAAGGATTTTTATAAATTCATCTCGGGTTTAACAACGGGGTTCCTTGCTTTTGTCACAACTACACTCGCACACAAAAGTATTAACTTTTCCCATGAAACATTAGATCTCAAGAGTGTCCTGTCATGTTAATAACTTCTTTGCGCTTGACACAGTGGCAGGAGAACACAGTTTTCTGACTCAGACACAGCAGTACCACCGCCTAGCCACATAATTGCAGAAAGTAGCAACTTCTGGAATTTTTTTGGACCTGCAATCAATGATCTCAAAGTAGTGTTCTGACCCAGTTTATTAAAAAAAAATCAATCATACCTTGATTAGAGATAATTCAGTGATGCTATAGCTCATCAACTCCTTGCAACCTCAGGAAAAAAACAATGAATAGCACCTAGGTCTACAGAATGCAAGGTATTACTGTATTTTAGTAAGGTGCATTTTCTTTTCAAATTTGCAATCCTGCCAAGATGTAATGTCTATAACGCATGCTTGTCCTTTCATTTTCTCAGAGGAGGTCTCGCCAAAATTTCAAATCATAGCTGCAATAAAGCCAAATTAACAAGTCCCAAATAAAATCTCTTGTTCATTTCACAAGTTTTATTATTAAGTGTGTATGTAAGTATTTTGGTTCAAGAAGCAGGCAACAGTGTGATATTGCAAAATGTTACAATTTCATTTGAGGTTCAAGTTTAATACTTTGGTTTATTCTGGCAAATTGTTTAAGAAGAAGAATCACCAGACTTACGACTCAATCTGTACTCACAGCATGCAGAGTGACCAGAAAATCTACCCCAAAACCCTCCCAAAATTCACATGAAAATTCAATCTTAGGAGCAACCAAGCACAGAGATGGTTCCCTGTCAGTAAAAGGGCGGAAATGTTTGAGGAAATGTTTCTATAATGCCAGGCTGCCCTGGTCTCACTCTTGAGCCTCCCTCAGACAATGCATTCCTACCCGAACTACTCACAATGTGATAAAGTTATTGCTCACATCACCTTGCCTCACTTGCGCATCACTGCTAATCTAGGCCCTCTCGTTCTTTTGTGAGTGGGAACAACTTCTCTGAATCTACTTTATCCAGCCTGCTCCTGATTTTGAATATCTCTATTAAATCTTCTTTTGACCGTCTTCTCTCCAAGAACAGGCTCAAGTTCTTCAATCTACCATTATAACTGAAAATTTTCATCACTGGAAATATTATTGGAAACTTATCTCCAATTGATTCACATCTTTCCTGTGATGTGGCACTCACAACACATAGCACACAATACTCCAGCTGAGTTCTAGCAAGTGTCTGGTATAAGTTAAATGTCCTTCACTCTAATAATAAAGCTGAGAACAATGTTCACTTTATTTACTGCTCCCTCCACTTGTTCTGCCACTGTCTGTGTATGTACACCTCCAGGTCTTTGGTCCTGCACCTCCTTTTGAATTGTACCCACTATTTTATATTGTCTCTCAATGCTCTTCTGAGCAAAATGCATCACCTCACACTTCTCGACATTGAATGTCATTTGCCACTTATCCGCCCATTCCACTACTTATCAAAGTCCTTCTGGAGTTCCACAAAACTGGTCCTTTTTTTAAAAGCTTTTCCTTTTCTCAAGGATCCTTTTTTTTCAGAGGGGTCATAAAACATTCCAGACTCCGAAATGTCTGGTTTGGTTCAGAGATTAAAAGGTATAGAGAGGCTTTTTGTTTATACGTAAACAGGTGAGACTTCAGGCCAAAGCTTTTATGTTTTTAGAAGTAACTTGTATCAGTCAAGGGAGCATGACCAACTCTCGAGCTTAGCAGTTCAGTCCAGAACTAATGAGGGAGTTCAGCTGTGGGCTGTGTGGAAACAGGCTGCTAGACTCTCTCTCCTACTGCCCTTCTAACCTCAACCTGTCAGTCTTTGTTTCATTTTTACTGTGTTTAAGGCAGTTTGTTTGTTGGCATTGTTGTATATATTCGGAATAGCATAATTAAGTCTGTTTTGGATAGACTGAATTCTGTAGGGGTTCTTCATTCTGTTCTTTGTGTTTCATTGTGTAATTCTGAGAGTAAATTTTTGTCTGTTTTAAAACCTGGTAGTCAACCTAGCTAACTCAATCCGGGTAATTTTCACTGTGCACTTACCAAAACAAATTGCAAAGTTATGGTCTGGACGGCCTGCTTCAGAATGTCTTGAGTGGTCAGGCCTAGTCCATAACAGATGGCGGGCTATTTGTGAGATTTTAAACCGTGAGTGGTAGGTGCTAGTGTCTTTATGTCGGGGGGTTGGTTTGGTTCGGGAGACAAGTTTTGGGATAGTAATGGTTCTTTCAGTCACCAAAAGATTTCTGGAAGTGGATGCAGTGACTTTGGAAGTTTTGCAAAAGGTGAATAAAACCAAGTTGCAGGAATTAGCAGAGAAGCTGGGGTTGGAACTGCTTGCTTCTGTGAGGAAAGGAAAAATAATTACAGCAGTAGCTCAGCATTTAAACATGCTGGAGAATCTGTAGTGATGGCAAAACTTCAACTGCAAATGAAGCAACTTGAGTTCGAGACGAGAGATAAGGAAAGGGCAGCAGAAAACAGTTTGAGCTACGGTTAAAAACAGGAGAGAAAGAAAAAGAACGAAGGGCTTGAGCAGAAGAGAAAGAAAAAGAGAGCGCGTTTGAACATCAGAAACTGACACTTAAATAGGAAAGTCAGCTTAAAAGGATGGAGATAAGGCTGAAGGTACGCTCAGTGACGAAGAGAGTGAGGATAAGCAAGCTCATGGTAGTCAGAAGCCTAGTGAGAAACTGTTGAAAGATGTCCAAACATTGCCTAAATTTAATGAGAAGGACCGTGGAAGCCTTTTTCATCTCATTTGAAAAGATGGCTAAACAAATGGCCATCCAAACAAAACTTGTAGGTAGGGATAGTGAAATCTTTTCATCACGATCAGAGGAGGTATCTGGGGAGTATGAGGAGGAGAAAAAAGTCATTTTAAATGCATATGAGTTTGTACCAGTTTCAAATAAAAAGGGCTGCAGCTTTCACCTCCTTCTTCAAGGAGAGGTGACCCCCATGCCTCCCCCACTACTCAGATCCTTACGGATCTCTGTCCATTATCCAACCTTCTGGAATCTATGTATACAATATCAATAATGCATATGGAGCCTTGTCCCCTTTATGTTACCTCTTCCAAAAACTCTGATACATTAGTTAAACATGATTTTCCCTTCAGAAATGCATGCTGATACTTCCTCATCAACCCCCCTTTTTCTACATGACGACTAATTTCCTCCTAATTAGTTGTTTCTCAACTTTCCCTCATCACCGAAGTTCAAGTAACTGGTCTGTAATTACCTTCATAATCTTTCTTGAACAAGGCCATGTTTGCAATTCTCCAGTCTTCTGGCACGACCCTTAAGTCCAAGAAGACTGAAAGGTTTCTCCTAAGATTTCCACCCTCATTTCCTTCAAAATCCTTGAATGCATTTCCTCGAGCCCCAATGCCTTGTTGACATGATGTCCTAACAATCTCTTCAATACTTCTGCCTTATTCATTTTGAACATTTCCTCCTCTGTTGCCACTATCCTGGGCAGCATCCTCGTCTTCTGCAAGGACAAATGCAACGTGTTCACTTAAAACCTGAGATATGCCCCCGCCTCCAATGCAAATCTTCCCTTTGGCTTCGCATAAGCCCTGCTCCGGCTTTAACAACCTTCTTACGACTTATTTGCCTCTAGAAGCTTTTGGGATTTCCTTTTATATTAGCTGATAGTCTTTTCTCATGGTTTTTCTTTGCTTCTCTGATTTGCTGTTTCACCTCCCCATACACCATCAGTATTCCTGTTGATTCTCAATTATATTTTCTGCCTTGCACCTCTCTTAGAGTTATTGACAATACTGATAAAAGTTTTTTTATTTCTACTTCGCTGTGTCCAAATAGAAACATGTGTCCAGGTGTCAACAGAAATTACCATTACCATACGAATGTATCATCCACTTCAACTTCAACTCCCCCTCCCACTCCGTCAAGGACATGCAGGTCCTGGGCCTCCACCACTGCCAAACCGTTACCACCCGACGCCTGGAGGAGGAACGCCTCATCTTCCACCTTAGGACCCTGCAACCACATGGGACAAATGTGGCTTTCAACAGTTTCCTCATTTCCCCTGCCCCCATATTATCCCAGAACCAAGCCTCCAACTTGGACCTGTCCTCCGGACCCGTCAATCATTGCCCCCCTCTGACCTATCACCTTCTCCCTCACCTTCATCCACCTATCATTGTCCCAGCTACCTCCCCACAACCCCAAACGCCCTCCCATTTATCTCTCAGTCCCGATCCACAAGCCTTATTCTTCATGAAGGGCTTGTGTCCAAAACGTCGATTCGCCTGCTCCTCGGATGCTGCCTGACCTGCTATGCTTTCCCAGTAACACACTTTCAACTTTGATCTCCAGCATTCGCAGTCCTCACTTTCTCCGAATGTATCTTTCAGTAAATAAGTTGGTCAGAATTAAAAAGTCCCAATTTCTAAAAGGTAGCCCTTTGGGAGAGCCCTAAAAGAAATAAAACTGTCTCCTGGATTCAGTGAATGCAAGATTTGACCACAAATATTTTAATGCCACTGTTAAATAAGATGATCATTGTTCTAATTAGAGAAACAGCACCCCTCCAGGTCTAATTTGGTCAGTTTTGATCACATTGTAAGGATATGATACTTACTTCACTGTCGCTGGAAGTTGGAATGTTGCACCATTTGGCTATAGGCTCCCGAATAATTTCCCACTGCTTACTAGCTACCTGCTCCAAGAGTTCAGCAAATGTGGATTTACCAACAGCTAAGTAAAAGCAGAAAGAAATTGGTCAATCTTCACGAAATACAATAGCATGATCATGAAGTGTTTAATAGCTTTTGTTTGCATTTTGATTACCCTGTAAGATACTCATACCAGTTCCTCCTGGCTATTTTGACCACCAAAACCAAAGCTTTCAGACTTGAAATGTTCAGTTTACTTGTTGCTCCACTGACATTGCTGGACCTGTCAGGTATTTCCAGCATTTTCTGCTTTTGTATTCAAGGTGGAGAGGAGGAGGATTTTTTTTATCTCTCAGAGGCTTGTTTGTATCTCAAATTCCTCTTCCTTACTGAGCAGTTGAAGCTACGTCACTGAATATAGTCAAGGCTGAGTTAGACAGATTTTTGATTGACAAGGGCGTCAGAGGTTAAGGAAAGGAAAATGGAGTTAAGGCCACAACCAGGTCAGTCAAAATCTCATGTAACGACAGGGTAAGCTGGGGATGAATCAAATGGCCTCTTACTGTTCCTATTTCTTGTGTTACATTCTCATATTGTGTCAGCACTTTATGTGATCACAAGTATACTTTCCAAAAGGAATTGCTCATTCTTAAATGGATAGTGATTTACTAAAGAGTTTTGATATGTAACTGGAACAAATAGATTAGAGTATGGCTGTTCTTTGTGTTTCTTCCTATACTATCCAGTGCTTTGAAAAACACGAAAGAGTTTCCAAAGATCTGTTTTGAAATCACCAAGATATTCAAACTGAATAGTAATCAGGTGGAAAATTCTATCTTGTCTGGAGTCAGACTAACACAGATTGTGGTGGTTGTGATCACTGGAGGCTCATTGTCCCAACCCAGGTCGTTATTGCAGAAGTTCTTCAGTCGGTCCAATCATCTTCAGCTGCTTTATAAATGACCTTCATCCCATCACAAGGACAGAATCACTGACAACTGTGCAATGTTCAATACCATTATAACTCCTCAGATGTTGAACTAGTTCACAGCCATACGCAGCAAGACCAAGACAACATTCAAGATTGAGATAATAAGTGGCTTGTAACATTTGTGTCACACAGTTACCAGACAAGGATCACCTCCAGCAGAACACAATCTAACCTTGACACTGAATGGCATTACCACAGCAGAATCCCACAGATAACATCATAGAAGTTACCAATGGACCAAAAACATAATTGGATCAGCTGCGTAGTGTGGTTACAAGAATAGGTCAGTTGGCATTTGGTTCACCACCACAAACATTCACACCCTCCACTCAGCGTACAGTGTCGACAGTATGCATCAGGTGCACTACAGCAACTCATCGATGATGGTTTGACAGCACTTGTGCCTCTATAGCCTCAGACAAGTGCAGCACATGCACAGGAACACAAGTTCTCCAAACAAATGCTAGCACAGCCAACCACACTCACCTCTCCCACTTGAAAAATACCCTGACATTTCTGAACATCTGTTCTTCAAGAACACAAGCTATTATTACACTGAGCATGCTTTTCACAGAACACTCACAATTTACTTATTCATATACATCTCGACCTGTCCAACCCATGTAATTATAATATTATCCATTTTGGAAAGAAAGCAAATCTCTCTCCAAAATGGACACAGAATCTCAAATGAATCTGAGGAAGGGTCACCAAACCCAAAACTTTAACTTTGATTTCTGTTCACAGATGCTGCCAGACTTGCTGAGCTTTTCCAGCAATTTCTATTTTTCCATAGAATCTTACAAAGTACATTCCAGAAGACACATGGCCACTCTTGTGCTTTTCAGTTAATACAGAGATGACATTGTACTTATCTCGGGATGAAACTTCAGGAGACTGTCAGCAGCGCCTGTCCAAATAGATATAATGGGTTACTGTTGTGCTGTTGCTTTCTCACCATAATGTAATACAAGTAACATTCTCCTCCCTCTTGAATATTTTGTTTGAACCTGCCTCCGCCACACTTCCAGGCAGTGCATTCTGAACCCAACCTACTCACTGTGTGAAAATATCTCTTCTCAGGTTGCAAATTGCAGCGGTTTCTTTTGAAAATTCCTTTATCCTCTTATTCTCGGTCTTTTTACATGGGTCTGGGATATCATAGCAATTACAGAAATGTGGCTCAGGGATGGACAGGGATGTGGCAGCTTAATGTTCCGGGATACAAATGCCACAGGTAGGGTAGAAAGGGAGGCAAGAGAGGAGGGGAGCGTTTTTGATAAGGGATAGCATTACAGCTGTACTGAGGGAGGGTATTCCTGGAAATACATCCAGGGAAGTTATTTGGGTAGAACTGAGAAATAAGAAAAGGATTATCACCTGATTGGGATTGTATTATAGACCCTCTAACAGTCAGCAGAAATTGAGAAACAGATTTGTAAGGAGATCTTGGTTATCTGTAAGAATAATAGGGTGGTTATGGTAGAGGATTTTAACTTTCCAAACATAGACTGGGACTATCATAGTGTTAAGGATTAAGATGGATAATAATTTGTTAAGTGTGTACAAGAATATTTTCTGATTCAGTATGTGGATGTACCTACTAGAGAATCTGCAAAACCTGACCTACTCTTGGGAAATAAGGTAGGGCAGGTGACTGAGGTGTCAGTGGGGAAGCACTTTGGGGCCAGTGACCATAATTCTATTAGTTTTAAAATAGTGATGGAAACGGATAGACAAGATCTAAAAGTTGAAGTTCTAAATCGGAGTAAGGCTAATTTTGACGGTATTAGGCAAGAACTTTCAAAAGCTGATTTGGGGCAGATGTTCGCAGTTAAAGGGACGGTTGGAAAATGGGAAGCCTTCAGAAATGAGAGAACGACAGTCAAGAGACAGTATATTCCGGTTAGGTGTATTCCTGTGAAAGGAAAGGCTGGTAGGTGTAAGGAATGACAGAAGAAATTGAGGGTTTGGTTAAGAAAAAGGAAGCAAATGTCAAGTATAGACAAGATAGATCAAATGAATCCTTAGAAGAGTATAAAGGCAGGAGGAGTATATATAAGAGGGAAATCAGGAGGGTGAAAAGGAAACATGAGATAGCTTTGCCAAACAGAGTTAAAGAGAACCAAAGGGTTTTTACAAGTACATTAAGGACAAAGGGTAACGAGGGAGAGAATAGAGCCCCTCAAAGATCAGCAAGGCGGCCTTTGTGTGGAACTGCAGGAAATGGGGAGATACTAAACAAGCATTTTGCATCCATATTTACTGCGGAAAAGGATATGGAAAATATAGAATGTAGGGAAATAGATAGCAATATCTTGAATACTGTCCATATTTCAGAGGAGGAAGTGCTCGGTGTCTTGAAACGCTTAAAAGTGGATAAATTCCCAAGATTTGATCAGGTGTACTTTCGAACTCTATGGGAAGCTACAGAAGTCCCTTGCTGAGATATTTGTATCATCGATTGTCACAGGTGAGGTGCCAGAAAACTGGAGGTTGGCTAATGTGGTGCCACTATTTAAGAAGGGTGGTAAGGACAAGCCAGGAAACTACAAACCAGTGAGCCTGACATCGGTGGTGGGCAAGTTGTTGGGGGGAATCCTGAAGGACAGGATGTACATGTATTTGGAAAGGCAAGGATTGATTAGGGTTGGTCAACATGGCTTTGTGCACAGGAAATCATGTCTCACAAACTTGATTGAGTTTTTTGAAGAAGTAACAAAGAGGATTGATGAGGGCAGAGTGGTGGATGTGAGCTATATGGACTTCAGTAAGGCGTTCGACAAGGTTCCCCATGGGAGACTGGTAAGCAAGGTTAGACCTCATGGAATACAGGAAGAACTAGCCTTTTGGAATCAGAACTGGCTCAAAGCTAGAAGACAGAGGGTGGTGGTGGAGGGTTGTTTTTCAGACTGGAGGCCTGTGACCAGTGGAGTGCCACAAGGATCAGTGCTGGGTCCACTACTTTTCGTCATTTATATAAATGATTTGGATGTGAGCATAAGAGGTACAGTTAGTAAGTTTGCAGATGACACCAAAATTGGAGGTGTAGTGGAAAGCAAAGAAGGTTACTTCAGATTGCAACGGGATCTTGATCAGATGGGCTAATGGGCTGAGAAGAAGCAGATGGAGTTTAATTTAGATAAATGCGATGTGCTGCATTTTTGGAAAGCAAAGCTTAGCAGGACTTATACACTTAACGGTAAAGTCCTAGGGACTGTTGCTGAACAAAGAGATTTTGCAGGTTCATAACTCCCTGAAAGTGTAGTCTCAGGTAGATAGGATAGTGAAGGCGGCATTTGGTATGCTTTCCTTTATTGGTCAGAGTATTGAGTACAGGAGTTGGGAGGTCATGTTGTGGCTGTTCAGAGCATTGGCTAGGCCACTTTTGGAGTATTGCATGCAATTCTGGTCTCCTTCCTAATGGAAGGATATTGTGAAACTTGAAAGGGTTCAGAAAAGATTTCCAAGAATTTTGCCAGGGTTGGAGGATTTGAGCTATAGGGAGAGGTTGAATAGGCTGGGGCTGTTTTCCCTGGAGCGTCGGAGGCTGAGAGGTGACCTTGTAGAGGTTTACAACATCATGAGGGGCATGGATAGGATAAATAGACAAAGTGTTGTCCCTGGGGTGGGGAAGTCCAGATTTAGAGCATAGGTTTAGGGTGAGAGAGGAAAGAAATAAAAGGGACCTAAAGGGCAATCTTTTCACACAGAGCATGTTATGTTTGTAGAATGAGCTGCCAGAGGGAGTGGTGGAGGCTAGTATGATTGCAATATTTCAAAGGCATTTGGATACATATATGAATAGGAAGTGTTTAAGAGGGAAATGGACTAGGTGCTGGCAGATGGGACTAGATTGGTTCGGGATATCTGGTGGCATGGACGAGTTGGACCGAATGGTCTGTTTCCGTGCTGTACATCTCTATTACTCTATGATTATGACCAATGGAAGGCTTTCTCTCCCAACACTATCCAGGTTGCTCACGATATCAAGAACCTCTGTCACATCTTCCCATACACTTCTCCTTTGAAAGGAAAACAGTCCCAATTTCACCACTCTCTTTTCATAGCACAAGTCTGTCAATCCTGGAACCATTCTTGTCAACTTGCTAGTGTTCACATTATTCTAAAAACATGGCGCCAAGAACTGTACACAACACTCCAGCTGAGGTTTAAATAACGTCTTATAAAATTCAGTACAAACCTTCAGCTTGCACTTTGTGCCCCTATTAATAACACCAGGATATTGTGTGTTTTATTATATGTTTGTATTTCAGGATGAAGTTGAGAGCAGGCATCTACTGAGTGGTTAAACTATTTAAACTTCGTGACAATGACACCTATAAACAGGACTAAACCTTTAAAAATATTATAATCACAGAATCCTGAACACACGCACCAGCCAGTTTCAAAACATTTCTACTCTACTGTTGTTATAATATTGAATGGATTCACAAACTCTCAACATGAATTGAATTTATTGTCACGTGCACTTAGGCACAGGAAAAATCGTTGTCTTGCGAGCAATACAGGCCGATCACAGAGTTAAGTGGCACAGATAGTAAATAATAGGTAAACAGCAGCAAAAACAAAAACACAGGTACAGGCGAATGTTAAGAGTTTGTAAGTCCATTCAGTATTCTAACAACAATAGGGTAGAAACTGTTACGAAACCGGCTGGTGCATGTGTTCAGGCTTCTGTACCTTCTCCCCCGATGGTAGGGGTTGTAGAAAAGCATTGCCAGGGTGGGATGGATCTTTGAGAATGCTAGTGGCTTTTCCTTGACAGTGGGCCTGGTAGATGGATTCTATAGATGGGAGGTTGGCCTTTGTGATTGTCCAGGCCGAGTTCACCACTCTCTGTAACCGTCTCAGATATTGAATGGTACAGTTGCCATACCAGGTAGTGATACATCCAGACAGAATGCTCTCGCTGGCACACCTATAAAAGTTGGCAAGGGTATTCGACATCATGCCAAATTTTCTCAGCTTCCTGAGGAGGAAGAGACATTGTTGGGCCTTTGTAACCAGTGTGTCCACATGAAGAGTCGAAGAAAGTTTGTTGTGGATGACCACTCCCAGGAGCTTGACACTCTCCACTCATTCCTCCTCTGTGCTGTTAATGTGTAGGGGGGCATGAGTAAGATCCTGCCGAAAGTCAATAATGAGTTCCTTGGTTTTGCTGGCATTGAGAGCTGGGTTGTTCTCAGTGTACCATTTTTCCATGTCTTCCACCTCCCATCTGTAGTCTGTTTCGTCGCCATCTGAGATTCAACCGACTGTGGTGGTGTCATCAGTGAACTTGTAAATGGCATTAGTCATAGCTATCCTGTGTTTTTGTTTTTGTCGCTGTTTATCTATTATTTACTTATCTATGCTACTTAACTCTGTGATCTGCCTGTATTGCTCGCAAAGCTTTTCATTGTGCATCAGTGCACCTGACAGTAAATTCAATTCAATTCGTTGTACAGTTTAGTTTTAAAGTTTATTTTCAATCTCAGAATTGCAACATTTGTATTACAGTTTTAAACTGAGAAACTAAAGTGAACTGGAAAGAATTAAAACAGCAACAAGGAACAAAAGAAAGCGACACGTTGCAGGAAGGATTGCGCGATATAATTTACTTCTCAAAATTGAGAAGTGCCTGGGAAGTTTAATAATTTCAAATTGATATGTAAATTTGGCCTGAAGGAAGTTGGGATTGAAAACAATGCAATGAATGTTAGTTTTAACCCGATGGCCACGAGGAAACCAGCGGACAGCGCACTTGAAAATTTAAACTCGCACAATCCAAGATTTTCACATTTATCCGCTTAATTTTGCCACTATTCAAAACAGACACGTTTTGTATGACAGCTGCAGTTCCTTTCCAAGCAAAAACACTTGTGCACTATTTTCTTTAACCAACAATTCACGCGATGGTTAAGTCTCCTGCAAATAATTTTATATTTTTCAATTTTCTTTGCGGAGCCCCTACCGATATTGCCCTCGACTGAAATCCTGGTAACTGCCTGACTTTTACTGTGAATCTCAACAGGCTCCGTTCTGGAGCAAACGCGTTTCCGAGCAGCTTCAGTTCCCATCATCAGCTCAACCCGATCGCCCGGTTTCCAGTGGGAGCTCACGGTGGACAGCAAGCTCCGTCCTCGGGTTCGCAAAGCGTACTGTGGGTCGGGGAATAAACACGCCACTCTGTGTAGCATCCGGCTCTGCGTGAATTTCACGCTTGTCCTTATCAGGAGAGCTCTGAAGGACAAAGCCATTTCAATAGTTCTGTGCTCAGAACCCCCGCACACATCATGCTGCAGTTCACGTTTCCTGTCTCAGCTCCTCAGCTTCTCCTGTCTCTCGTTCCATCACCTCGCTTCCTCTCTGCTGAAACCAACCTCCTCACATTTTGGTGAAACAGTTCCGGGTTAATGCAATTGAACAACGTTGTTTTCCAGCAGCCCTTTTCCATCAAGAAGGAGGTTGGGTTATTTGCATCTCAAGAGGATTCCAGATATCCGGCTGCGGATGATCTACGCGAAAACAAAACAAAATCGAATTTGATGCACAATTTATGTTTCAATTTATCGCTTCGCATCCATCTTCTTCTGCACCATCTTTGAGCATTTGGTACAACCCCTCTGTGTCATCCCCAAGCGGTTTCCTGTCCTGCCCTTCGCCTTAGCCACCGTCTCTTGCTTTTCAATCCCTACTGCTAAAATGGCCTGACAGCTTGCATCAGGTTATGTTCAAGGAACGTCGGCTAATTCAGTGTCTTGACATAGACTAAAGCGGGTCAGTTTTGTGCACTTAATCATTGAACGTAAGAATATGAAAAGTATCTTGCCTTGTGTGGTTGGACGCCACACCGAGTTTGGGTTCTTTTCAGACTGGTGAAGAAATTAAAGTCGTTTTCAGGTTTAGCTTTCAAAGTAACATTGTTTATTAAATATTAATACTAAACACTGCTGCCGGTGATCATCACTGGTCTGTCAGGCTCTGACTTACCATAACAATCAGTAAGAACTGATCTAACTTAATATGCTCTCAGTTCGACTCCCAGTACGCAGAGTTCGACTATTACCTGAAATAATGTTTTTCTCCAGTGTTCGACTATTACCTGAAATAATGTTCTTCTGATCCAATCGCTCTGTGATCTTAAAACTTATTGAGATGCAACTCTGTGACATCAGAAGATTGCTCCTGGGTTCCCAATCCTTATACAAATTAAAGTATAAGATAATTCACAGGGAAGAGAAGCACTGAGCATAGTCCTCGACTTGCTGTCCTGGCCAGAAAGTGTGTTAACTGAAAGTCTGAGTTTCATATTGTGCAAGAGGCCTTCTTTCCTGGTTAACTGCATGGATCTTTGATTTCTTAGTTAAAAATCACACCACACCAGGTTATAGTCTAACAGGTTTATTTGGAGGTACAAGCTTTGGGAGCGTTGCTCCTTCATCAGGTAGCTAGTGGGGCAGGATCATAAGACACAGAATTTATACTAAAAGGTCATAGTTTCATACATCTGATGCAATGTATTGATTGCTGTTAAGTCTTTAATCGCTTAGAATGGGGATGCAGGTTTTGATTGATAATATGTAAATTTCAGAAGTTCTTTCAAGCCACAGTTCTGAGATATCAAGATTTTTTTTAAAAAAAAGTAATATCTCAGCTCAGAAAATGCATTAAAGATGTGGGGTTAGAATCTATTATTTTTTTAAAAAAGTGACATTTCCACTTCAATTTCTTAGGCATGTTGTATTTAAATAACGAGCAATGCAGTAACAGGGTGGGGTGGGGAGAGAGGGTGCAGCATTGTTTGTTTATTCATTGAATATGAACATTTCTGACCTATTCCGGATTGCCAGGAGAAAAGTGGTGCTCTTGAACTGCTGGATTCTGTGTGATGAAGGAACACCCACATTGCATTACTTATCTCACAGCTCTGATTTGGACTAAGCTGTAACAGTAATACTGGACAAGTCAGATCCCAGAGTGACCTCTGAATCGCAGCAGCATAAATTTTATTTTTGTAATTGATTTATTGGGGTGGTCAGTCACGGAATATGTTCAAAACAGGTTGCAATGTACATTTAACAAAATAAAATCAAACATTTTGAGCATTCAAGGGGAAAAACAAAAATGTTACAAATTGTAAGAACTGTTTGAAAGGGTTTTATGACAAATATCATAAATAAAGTCAGCACAGTCTTATAAATACTCAAACTTCAATGAAGGGTCACCCTATTTCCATAGTTTTTTGTTCAGTTCACAAAGCTGTACTTGGTTTTCTTTTGGCAACTTCTGCATGCCTTGATGTCATTGAAATAATTCTGCAGAGACCAGAAACCCATTGCCAAGTCACCCTTCATTTACACCTGGAAAGTCCCTGACAATGAGCCAGCTCCCTCAGAGACAGCTCTCAGACTAAACAGCACCTCTGACACTCCTGTTTCTGCCAGTCAGACAGACCCAATCAGGAACTCCAATTCTATGATGTCCACCTGGCTGACATCATTCCAATCACTGTCCCTAAGACCCTTAAACTGATAATACAGATCACTTACTCCATAACATGTATTCTATAAATGCATTTAACAGTCTTGCATGATGTCTTACTCTCAGACACTTTAAAAGTCTTTGTTTCTGGAGCTTTAATCTCCTAAACCATGAAACTTTTGCTGACTTGATTGTTTTGGAGACTGATAGGCCTTTTTCTCTGATTTAATCACTTCTCGCAGACCTGTAAACAACCCTACAAATCACATTTTATGCACACTTATTAAAAAGTGCTACTCTTAATTCACAATCCTCACCACTTTTTCCATGCTTCATTCTGTGCTGAAATCAAGTATCTTTGTATATTCACGTCCTAGCTTTGATACTTTGCATTCAATTCTGTCAGATTATATATTTATAGCTCATTGATTAGACAATCTGTCCATTTTGTCACAATACTATGTTTCGGTACAGAGCCTTTAGTTCTGATTTTTACTCAGCTTGTAATTTCTGATCTTGCTTGCTGACTGACAGACCCTTAAGTTTGAATGTTCAGTCCCTTTTGCTGCACTCTGTTGATTAACCATGTTGTAACCCTCTACTACTGCCTTGTCCTTTCCATTTAAATTTATCACTTCTCCCCTCACATGACACCAAACTGCTAAACTTCAAAGCCTCTCCACTGCCCAAATTATACAATTCAGCGCAACACTTGTGCCAGTGAAATTCAAGTGAAGACCAAACCATAGGTACTGCTGCCACTTTCTGCAAGTATGGTAGTAGTATCCCATAAACTGAAAGATTTCTCCCACACCAATCTCTGAATGATACATTTAACTCTCTGATCTTATTTGCCCTTCACCAATTTGTGGTGATGTAAAAAAACAAAAGAAGCAGAAGGAAGACCAAGAGCATTTGGTTTCTGATGTTAGTTATAATTTGGAATGTGCAAGTTTCCAGAGGCAAAGTGAATATGCCTTTAAGGTTTTGTAAGAGAAAGAAATGTGTAAAGGAACTAGCAAGTAGAATTAAATCTAGGACACGTGTCTAAGTTATGGTATCAATAATGAAACAGTTACTCATGTTAGCAAAGTGACATCGTGAGACAGTTGTTTTGGCTGATTTCTTCCCTAACAGGACGATAATATTGATCTTTCAAAGTGTTATGTCCATGCAAGGACAACACAAAAAAAGTTAGTATTGAAATAAGAGAACAGAAAAAATAGACAATAGTTTATTTGCCAAGGAAATTGTATGTCACTGCAAGAGGACAGAAGATGTGGAAGGATGTTTCATCATGGTACGTGAACAAGGTATATTACTGTAGAATGAGAAAATTGAATTTAGAGTGAGATGTGTGTCTAACTGCCATATTTGTAATGGTATTGAACATGGAACCACAGAATGGGCATTTTTGAAGTGTACTGGGTAATGACAGTGCTGAATATATGAAAAGAATACAATGAGTAGCAACTGATGTACAACCACTGAAATTATACTCAAAAGGTCGACACGAGTATTGCACTTCTCTTACCTATCAAATAACCATTGCACTTAGAAGTATATGAAACAGGTTGCAGATGGAGAAGAGTACATTCAAGGCCAATGGTGGGACATGATATGTTAGCATTTCAGTGAAAAAAAATCTCAATTTTAGGCCAATAAAAGAATGTGGTGTAAAATTAAGTGCTGTCTTTCAACAATCCAGTTGTGATTCATCTAGTACATTTTGGGCTCATCCACTGTTTGTCTAAAAACACTGCGCAAAGTTTGAGAAGATTTGTAGCTCGGGTACTCATTGTTGTGGTTCTGTTCGCCGAGCTGGGAATTTGTGTTGCAGACGTTTTGTCCCCTGTCTAGGTGACATCCTCAGTGCTTGGGAGCCTCCTGTGAAGCGCTTCTGTGATCTTTCCTCCACCATTTATAGTGGTTTGAATCTGCCGCTTCCGGTGGTCAGTTCCAGCTGTCCGTTGCAGTGGTCGGTATATTGGGTCCAGGTCCATGTGCTTATTGATAGAATCTGTGGATGAATGCCATGTCTCTAGGAATTCTCTGGCTGTTCTCTGTTTGGCTTGTCCTATAATAGTAGTGTTGTCCCAGTCGAATTTGACAAGCAACATGAATTCGACTGGGACAACACTACTATTATAGGACAAGCCAAACAGAGAACAGCCAGGGAATTCCGAGAGGCATGGCACTCATCCACAGATTCAATCAATAAGCACATCGACCTGGACCCAATATACCGACCACTGCAACGGACAGCTGTAACTGACAACCGGAAGCGGCAGATTCAAACCACTACAAATGCCGGAGGAAAGATCACAGAAGCGCTTCACAGGAGGCTCCCAAGCACTGAGGATGTCACCTAGACAGTGGACGAAACGTCTGCAACACAAATTCTCAGCTCGGCAAACAGAACCACAACATTCTATGAGCTTAAAGAAAAGGACTTCAAGTGACAACACATTATGCAGATATCGGTTACAATAATGTTTTACTTTATTTAATGCTAAAGAATACACACCTCAAGCAAAATGATCAGATTCTTACAGAATCATACTCAGGAATAACATTAACCAACAGGAAATTGCACCAATACTCATTCCGTTAAATATTTCCAAATACTTAAAAGAAAATAAATTAAAACATATACAAGACATGACCCAAATCTGCCAAAAGGATGTAATGAGGTAACAGTTTCAGGTAATCTTGGTGTTTGTTACACACGAACCTGTGTCACATCTTTAAATGACTGGATCGACTTGATTTTATTTGGGTGTCAACATGGTTAAATGAACCAAATACAGGAAGTTCAGTCTTCATGAGATGACAAAAAAAGTACATGTCTATTTTGCTTTGTTTTGTTTTCTGTATATACTCTCTCACTTTCTTATCAAATTCAGTTAATAGTGTTCAGTGTTGAATTCAATTATTTTCATCAACAAAAGGTTTACTATCTCCAGTTTTGCACGTCAAAATGGTGGTGGAACAAAAATAAAGTAAACAAGAATAAAAAAGTTATTGGGAGAACTGCAAGATCTATTTACTTTAGCAACAGCTTTTGAAGTTTAATAATTCCACAAAGAATTGGGTGGGGAAAAATAATCCAGGGCAAGAGAGCAGGTGAAGATGACAATTTGTGCTGTGAATTCACAAAGCTGACTATTAGTACATCATCTTATTCACCAAAATTGTAATGTCATCGTAGTTGAAGATTGTTGACAAATAATACTTCGAAATGAAGATGTTTCCTGCTTAATTCACTGCCCCTCAAATTAAGAGGGCCAACCAACATGAAAATCAGGAAAATGCATATTTCTCTATGAGACATTCTTCCACATCTGATCTGAAAATCAGGAAAGACGAAAGGATGTCAAACAGATGTCTAAACATATACTTTCAAGTTAAGTTTTTGTTACAAACATTCACCATATCTTGCTTCATTTCTAAGATTATTTTGTATGGTCCTTTCTAATAGGATACCCATTCCGATACTCAAATGCTCCAGTCACAGAATATATAAATCGTTGAATAATTTCAGTGACTTCACAAATCATTCCCACATCGACATTAGGGACACACAATAGTTGACAATTCACTTTTTAAAACTATAACGTACGGGTATGGTCTGGAAAATAAACCAAGATAACAGATTGAAAGATCTGGTCCAAAAAAATAGCCTTGCAGCAGTCCACTGCACTGCAGAAAATACAACGCATCTTTCAAAGAAAATGTCAAGAGAGAATTCTGTACTGCACATAATTGTTGTTATGCAAGGACACCAGCCAACATGGTTCAGAAATGTAGCCTTTATGGCATTTGTGCACCACTAACTATGCTGCCTCAAGATTGGAATATCAGTTTTCCTTTAGGGAGAACAACAAGATCACGTGAAAACCACATATCCTCATGATGGGGAGTAACATAAAATTAAATCCTCACCTTCGGAAATCAGAATCCTAAGTTACTGACATAATGACAACATTAAAAAAAAGGACAATGGTTTTTTGAGAGTTTGGTTGAAGGTGCTACACAGTATCACTGCACTCCATAACACTGCGTTTTCTATTCCGTATGCCAACCCTGCAATGCAAAATTAACACCACTTTGCAATTTTTCAGCTTTTATCTTGCCCCATAAACTATGTTTCCAGTTAGAATTTAATAGATTTAAATCATTTTCTTTGAGAATAAGGTAGTTGATGATAATAAACAGCATTTCTTAAAAGTCAGGAAGGCGTAAATAAATTTCACAGCAGGGCACATCAAGTATAAACCTTTGGCTCACGTCAAGAACACTGCAAGTTAACTTGGAGTTCAACTCAAAAGCCCCTCAAGTACGGTTAACGATGTCATTTGGTTGTACTAATAACAACTTAACACACAAGGAAAAGGGAAGATTCAATTGGTAAGCAAACGGGGAGGCAAAGAGTCTTGCTGCTGCAGCAGTTGCCTTCAGAAGAGTTATGTTCGAACTTGAAATTTTCCAGCTTTTGTCATGTACTTGATGCCTTTAAATGGTTTATATTTCTCACCATACATGTCCAGTCGATTTACCTTCAAACCTGAGACAAGATGGAACACAATATCAGTTAGAGGGTTTATTCCATTCAGAAGTCAATGCCAATAAGGTATAGTCCATAGAACTAAAATTGCATTTTGTGGATCACAGTACGCAAAAATGAAAAGGGTTGCAAGAAATGAAGGGACAATCCAAAGACTCTGGCAGTTGTAAAGTCAAGATGATCATCTGTATCTAGTTCCATATTCCAGCAGAAAACATATTTGCAGTTGCATTGTAGTCATATTGATAACGGATCAAAAATCAAAATGTCACACAGCTGTCAAATGAAATGCTGTTCTGAGATTGGTACAGCATCACACTGTACCTAGGTACCTTTGTACTTAAGGTGGCACTGCAATTGGTGACTTGGTAAACTTGCAATGCACTTGTGTGAATACATGTGACAATAAACCTAATTATAATCAAAGTGCACTTCGTTTTTCTAACCCCTCAAACTTAAAACAGAATGATGTGGAGGAGCTAGTGTTGGACTGGGGTGGACAAAGTTAAAAAATCACAACACCAGGTTATAGTCCAACAGATTTATTTGAAAGCACTAGCTTTCAAAGCATTGCTCCTTTACCAGTGAACTGTAGAGCAGTTCTGGACAGCTGTGCCTTATGATCCTGCTTCACAGCTACCTGAAGGTGGAGCACTCTGAAAGCTCATGTGTGAAACCTGATGTGTGAATTTCAACTTTTAAACAGAATGATTAATGCTGAAACTCACTACATGATGCCTAAAAATAGTCAACTCCCATTTTGTATCCTTGATTTGCTTCAAGACAAAACATTAGCTGCCTAAAGATACTGCACAAGTCCAAGTATTTCTTATTTATTTCTATAATACCTAACAGAGACTAAACGCAATCAAATAATTCTTTTCAGTCCATTTAAAGTTCTTGTCAAGATCCATTAAAGGTGTTTTTGGCTCTTTCCACACTCCATTGCACTCAATTTTATCATCAGTACATACACTGGAAATGTGTTGCTGGAAAAGCGCAGCAGGTCAGGCAGCATCCAGGGAACAGGAGAATCGACGTTTCGGGCATAAGCCCTGAAGGAGGGCTTATGCCCGAAAAGTCGATTCTCCTGTTCCCTGGATGCTGCCTGACCTGCTGCGCTTTTCCAGCAACACATTTCCAGCCCTGATCTCCAGCATCTGCAGACCTCACTTTCTCCTCATCAGTATGTACAACCCATTTCATGAGGTCTACTTGGATATATCACTATCTGGTATGGCAACTGTACCCATTCAAGATCGGAGACAGTTACAGAGAGTGGTGAACTTGGCCCAGACAATCACAAAAGGCCAACCTCCCATCTATAGAATCCATCTACTAGGCCTGATGTCAAGGAAAGGCCGCCAGCATTCTCAAAGATCCATCCCACCTTGGCAATGTTTTTCTACAACCTCTACCATCGGGGAGAAGGTACAGAAGCCTGAACACACACACCAGCCAGTTTTGTAACAGTTACTACCCTGCTATTGTTAGAATATTGAATGGACACAAACTCTTAACATTCACCTGTACCTGTGTTTTTTTGTTTTTGCCGCTGTTTACCTATTACTTATCTATGCTACTTAACTCTGATCTGCCCATATTGTTCGCAAGACAAAGCTTTTCACTGTGCCTCAGGACACATGACAATCAATTCAATTCACTCATGTGAAGAAAAAGAGCATAATAATAAAATATTTCACAGTACTGTAAGCAGCAAAATTCAACAAAGCTAAAAACAATATTTTTCTTGCAAATTTTGAACAGCTGATTCTTTGCATGACTTTCTTTGGTATTCTAGTTCTACACTTGTACCTATTTCACTCAAAAAATTTAAATGTGCTTAAAGGTCAGGAAGAAGTGGGTACAATGTTCTGGGCTTTACTTTTAAGAAGCAGAATTGTCCTCTTTGGAATTCAAAATATCAGAACAATAGAGACAAATGTGCAGGTTGAAGCAGTGTATGGGAGTGTTATTTCTCCCCAGTTATGCCTCTGTTACCTCAGTGAAATGCCTGCCCATTTCCACATACAATGACTTCATTTACAATAAGCAGGGCAAAAATTCAGAAATAATGAAAATGAGAAAGCAAAACATGGTAACCACAGTCATCAAAATAAAGCACACATGGAATCAGACAGTCCTGCTCTGTAAACAGCAGGAAAACCTCCAAGCTTACGAAAATATGCAGGTGCACAAGGGCACCCTTTACTTCCAGAGTCCATAAGTAACCACCCCAAAAGCAAGCTAAAAATCAAGGTAATTTTTTTTGCCTTTCTTACCTGAAATTGCAAGTTGCTGGATTTTGAACTGGATGTTAATATTGGGGTTCTCATCAGGCTTGGGTGTACCTGCCTGGAGACTCATGGAACCTTTCAAGCTGGGCAGCTTCTGTGGGTTAATCTTCCCGATATCCCATGACAGTATCTGCAAAAACGTTGACAACAAATTATTGTATTATTACAGCTTTAAAAGTACTCAAATCACAAAATTTGTCATATTGAAAACAAAACATTCACTGCATTAATGCAGAAACCAAATCTGTAAATATTTCCGAAAATGTTCCAAGTTCCCCAAAAAGCCAAGCATAGTTGGTCTGCACAGAAGGAAACAGAATGGTTACATATTTGGAAAGGTTAATGAGGAAAGGCAAGGTGAGTACAATTTTAAAGCAGGTGCAGGAACAGAGATAACCTGGGTGTAGACAAAACTTTCAAGTCGCAAGGTCATCTTGAAAATACTGGCATAAAATACCAAAATAAGGAAGCTCTGCAAAACTTTGGTAAAGCTGATTCAAACTCGTCTGGGGTTCACCATTTGCGATTCTTCCCATTATAAAGCGTTCTGTATCCATTCAGAGTAAGGCTTGGACAAGTAAGTGCCAAGTAATATTCGCACCACATAAGTGCCAGGCAACATCCATCTCCAATGAGATAATCTAACCCTTGATTTTCAGTCATTCCCATTCCTGAATCCACCATCACAACATGCTGGGGGTCACCACTGCCCAGAAACTACTGAATTAGCCACAGAAATATTGTGACTACCATAGCACATCACAGGCTAGGATTTCATTGGTGATTAATTGACTTCCTGCCTCCCAAAGCCGGTGCACCATCTACAAGGCATAAACCAGGATTGTAATGGAATACTGATGTTATGGAGCAGGCCAGACCCTCAAAATATTTCAAGGTAGCCCAGACCTGAACTTTTCTAGCTGTTTTGAGCAGGTGTACAGTGCATATTCCAGGAGTGATGCAGCTGGTCAAAACCCCTGGGTTTTAATCGAAACAGAATTTATGTACAGACTACTGAATAAAACAAAACAGAAGTTAACAGAATACAGAATAACTTAACCTGTCTCGAAACCCAACAGATTATCCCAACTTCACGATGCTGTTGCAAATACTTGCAACAATCCCCGTACAGACCCCATGGCACAAAGGGTACAATCAAACACAGGGACTTACAGGAGAGAGAGAGAGAGAGAGAGAGAGAGATGGCAGACAGATTCAACATGGAACTCCTTCCATGTAATGGTTTCTTTTAGATTCCCAACTCACAACTGACCAGTAACTCTGAACAGCCAGGCTGCTAAAAACCAAAACCAAACCAAACCAAACCAGAGAAAAGCTGAGCTGGGAGAATTGGCCACTCCCCTTTCATTGTAAAAGTTTTTTTTGAAAACTTCACAAGGACAACTTCACCTTGTTCAACGAGCAGCATCGTCACACTGTCCACTTGCCTGGATGGGTGCAGCTCGAAGAACACTCAAGAAGCTTGACACCACTTGGCAATGCAGCCAACATCATTGGGAACTCCAACATTCACCTCCTTCACCACCAAATGCACAATGGCAGCAATATATACCACCTACAAGATGCACTGCATTAATTCACAGAGGCTCCATCAACAGCACTTTCCAAACCCCAAACTAATGCCATGTGGAAGGTGATCCATGGGAACACCACTGGTTGCCAATTTCTTTCCAAGCAACACAATATCCTGCCAAAGATCCTGATGGGGTTTGAAAGTAGTCATACCAGACTTGAAACATTTAACTCTATTTCTTTCTTCACAGATGTTGACAGACCTGCTGAGTTTCTCCAGTACTCTTGAGGTGGCACGGCGGCTCAGTGGTTAGTGCTGCTGCCTCATTGCACCAGGACCCAGATTCGATTCCAGCCTTGGGCGACCGTCTGTGTGGACTTTGCACATTCTCCTTATGTCTGTGTGGGTTTCCTCCCACAGTCTGATGATGTGCAGCTGAGGTGAATTGACCATGCTAAATTGCCCACTGTGTTGAGGGATGTAAAGGCTAGATGCATTAGTCAGGAGAAATGTAGAGTAATAGGGTAGGGGAATGGGTCTAGGTGGGTTACTCTGAGGGTCGGTGTGGACTTGTTGGGCCAAATGGCCTGTTTCAACACTGTAGGGATTCTAAGATTCTCTCTATGTTTCAGGTTTCCAGCATCTGCAATATTTTACTTGAAAGTCACTCACTGTCTTGAGTAGGAAATATATACCCGTTCCTTCACTGTCACGGAGTCAAAACCCTGAAACTCCCTGCCTAATCCTTTAGAGATGCACATACATCAAATGGATTGGAGTAATTCAAGAAAGCAGTGCATCATCACCTTTTCTTGGTGAATTCGGGAGGCACAATAAATGCTAATCTGGTCTAATGCTCACAAAGAAAATTACAGCACAGGTACAGAACCAAAGTCCTACACAACTGTCACATGTCCCGCCATCTCTTGTACTCAATACTCAATGAAGGCAAGTATTCCATATGCCTTCTTGACCACTCTTAATGACCTGCATTGCCACCTTCAGGGTACAATGGACCTGACCACCCAGACCTCTTTACATCAATTTTCCCTAGGGCTTTTCCATTTACTGGAGGGAGATGACCGCAGGGGACACCTGCACTGCCTTCCTGCTCGTTCTCTGCTTTTTGGTCACCCATGCCCTTCCTCCCTCAGCAATTCTAATCTGCGGTGTGACCAATTCGCTAAACGTGCTAAATCACGACATCCTCAGCATCACGGATGCTCCAAAGTGAATCCATCCGCAGCTCCAGGGCCGTTATGTGGTATAACAAGAGCTGCACGGGACACACTTCCTGCATGTGAAGTAGTCAGGGACATCAGCCATATCTCTGCACTCCCACACGGAGCAAGAGGAGCATAATGCAGGTCTGAGATCTCCTGCCTTTTTTTAATCTTTAGCTGAACTTAATTCAACTATAATATCAAATAATAGATAAATGGAATTAAATTTTTTTTTGCAATCACAGTACTTACCAGCACGCTATAAAAAAAGAAAAAGAAAAACCTTGCCTTAATCAACACACCGCAGAGTCTTTTGTTTGTTTAGAGGAGGAACAAAGAATTCCCAAAAAGTATTTTGAAAAGGTCTTGTGTTCCTTTCTGGGATCGATACATTAGCAAGAATATCATGGTCTTGAAGAGGGTACAGAGAAGATAGACTGGAACGGTATCATGGTGAAAAAACTTCAACTGGATGAAAACAGTGGAAAGCGGTGGGGGTTGTTCTCCAAAGAACAAACAGTTTGACAGAAATCCTCAAAACCACAAATTATTTTGACAGATTAAAATGAGAAAAAACTCAGTTCCACATCAGAAGTGTCAAGGGTTAAGAAGCAATATCTCTGATTGAGCAAGAACCAAAGGATGATCATAAGGAGAATATTTTTATGCAGCAAGCTATGGTTGGAAATAGACTTGTCTAAAAAAGGTGGTGGATGCAGATTCCTGAGTAACATAAAAAAGTAACTTGGACAAATAATGCAGAGGAAAAGAAACAGAGGTACAGAATAAGAGAAAGGAATGGGATTAATTAGCCACTCTGCCAAAAGCTGGCATGATGATGATGATAATGGCCTCCAGTGCTACATCATTCTTTTATCCATTCCAAATATCACAAATGAGACCTAATCCTGATTTACTTTTTATGTTGTATCAAGGTTTCAACTTCAAAACTGATATTTTCCACATCATTTCTTGTGGTAATTTGTAGGAATAGCAATGGCCAATTCTTGACATCAAGCCTGTAAGTATACTTCACTGCTACCACTTATTGGCTCCAAACGCTAAATAACCAATTCACAACCATTAATTGTTGGTTCTTATAAATGTTATTTCCCATGCATAACTTGTTCAATGGTACAGCTCCATCCAATTCCATTATTTCATTGAATGTTTCCATGTCATGGTGTCCAGTATCCTCAAATAGTTAAAACAGTATTGATTCTCAATACTTAGGCCAATTACCTCAAGCTACTGAAAACCATTCTAAGGAATGAAATTATTACTGGCCACACTTTTAAGGTGTGATGATCGTCAAAGAGAATCATTCTACCCATTTTGCAGATTTCTTAAAATCCAAACTACTTGTTGTTTCCCATTGTTTGGATGAATATAGGACAGTATGACCTAAAATATTGTTCTGGATGAAAGCATAATATTTAACAAGAGAATACAATTTCAACCACATAACATTTCCCACTTAGCTGCTTTTCAATACTCATCCCACTCTCTGTTCAATTATTACACATCCAGATGAAACATTTTCAAAATCTGTTGAATTCCATTCACATTTGTGAGTTTAATTGGATTAACAACAAATTAAGAGGTGACGATCAGTGTTTACAAGGTTAGTTAGGCCTCATTTAGAGCAGTATGTGTTGTTTTTGGAGAGAAAAACAAACTGTTGTATTGTATTATTCAGCAAATACAAGACTGAGAGGATCCAATTACTATGAAAACCTGGAGAAAATAAACCTGTCCTCACAGGTTTATTGGATAAAAACTTGGGGTGGCACAAGGAGAGCTTTGAATAGAAAGTTTCAAAGCTTGGAGAAATTGAGAAAATTAATTTCTACCAGTTTGATAATCAATAATGAAGGAACGAAAATTAAATATCAGTCCAGAATTTATAAAAGGACAAGATGAGGAAGTAATATTTTTCATACAACTGGTCAAAAGAATTTGGAATGCATTTTAATAAAATAATTTTAAAAACATTAATTATACACGACCGATGGGCATTGTTTGAGGTGGTACTGGGATCATTGATGAAGGGAGTCAGCTGCAAAATAGAGTGAAATAACTCTATTGAAGCCAGTATCCAGTCACCAAGTCACCCTTCATTCACACACAGAGTCCTTGACACTGATTCAGCTTCCTCAGAGCCAACTCAGTGAACAGAACCACCAACATTGCTGTTTATATTTGTCAGCCAGGATTCCTCGATTAGATCAGATTAATCCCAATCAGGGAACTCATATTCTAGGAAGTCCTCTTGGCTGACCTCGTTACAATCACGACAGAGAGTCATCAGGGGTACCGGGATAGTTGTCAGCATGCAAGGTTGCATCCTGTGATTAAACCTACTTTTAATGAAAAGGAATTGTGTTTTGTTCCAGACTTAATCATCTAGCTTGGATCCATTTTGCATGTATCATAAGACTGGTAAACGTGGAAGGAAGCGACCTTTCAAGGTATGTGATTTGCCATTGTTTTATGATTAGCCTTGCAAAAACAAAAACAACTAGCTTTCAACCTTCCCACAGCTGCACAAAGTCACTGCGCTATCACATTAATCTTGAATGTACTTGGTCATTGAGAATTTGGACTGGTAATTAACAGCTTCAAAACATTTTCATCAGAATTCAGGGAGTAGCAAGCTATGGACCAAGTGTATATAAATGAGATTAGTGGTGTTTGTTGGTCCACATAGACACGGTGGGCTAAAAGGCCTCTTTCTATTCTATGAGACTGTATGACAAAAACCAAAATGTATTTTGAAACAAAAACATTCAATAGATGAGGAAAGTGAACTCTGATGCTGAAAACATGTTTATCTGAGAGTGTGTACAACAATTTTTTTTCTTATGTTTAGATTAAGTTAGAAATCTCGGGTTTCATATGCTTGGTGAGAAACAATATATTTGTACATGAATAATTTTGTAATCTGGAGTTTATTTTTGAATCGTTACGTGCTCATTGATGTGCCATCAGCCATCATTTCCAATTACCTTGGTGACTGGGTCAAAGGTGTAGTTCCCTTGAGTGGAGGCGAGATTCATGTTCAGAACCACCTTTGGCAGCTGGCTGGTCACTACTGTACCTTCGACCATCTTTCCCATTGTTTGTTTGGGGCCAACGGTAATTTCAAACCGTCCCATGGAGCTGCCATCCCGGAAGGTGATGTTGTGCTTTACGTAGACAGGAATGGCAACCAAACTGTAAGGCAATAAATACAGACAGGCAAAGTGTTTGTATCTATTCAGATTGGCTAGATATATTGCAAGAGGGAAAAGCCATTAGTATTGTCAGCATTTCATTTTTGTTATTTCTTCCACTCCCCCATCCTTGAAGAAACCTGCAATGAAATGGCAGATGGATGCTTTACCTAGTGGCGATTATTTTAGCATGAGCTTCAGATCTTGAACGGAAAGGCCCCAAATTTGGATGCCATGCAGCTAGAAGGCCATCTGACCAGAGACAGCATCACAGCCAAATCCAATTATGTTAGAAAGTCAGCTGTTACTCAGATCCAAGCAAAAAGGTTCTTGAATATTCAGGTCATGAGCATTACATGCAAAGCAAAACACATTTAACATTTCAGATCTATTCTTTAAATACATAAAAAAAACAAGAGGGGCCAAAGTAAGCATAGACCCCTGGAGAGAATGAGGCTGGGAATGGGGAACCAGAAAATGGCAGAAGAGTTGAACAGTCTTGGATTCCTGATGAAGGGCTCCAGCCCGAAACGTCGATTGTTTGCTCCTCGGATGCTGCCTGACCTACTGTGATTTTCCAGCAATACACACTCAACTCTGATCTCTAGCATCTGCAGACCTCACTGTCTCCCAGTCTTGGCATCAACCAATAGCAATTATAAAACCATGAAGGGACAAAGAGAAGAGAGGAAATAAATACAAAGAACATCACTTCAGGAAAGGTGCAAGGGAAACCAGAGACCTGCATTCTAAAATATGAGAGGAAGTCGCAACAGAGATACCATATGTTCTTTTCTTATGGTCTACAGGTCATCATCTTCCAAGAATTCTTAGATTCTAGAGAGGTCCCAGAGGATTAGAAAACTGCTATTGTAACATCTTTTCTCTAACAAGAGAAGGAAGAACAGAGGAGCTGAAGATTATTGAAATGGACAAAGTCAGCAGAAAGCTACAGCACAAAGGAGTTTGGCAATCCTCAAATCTGAAAAGGCTAGCCTCCAAATTCTGCAGGTAATACAGAAGGGACATGGAATGCCAGAGTTTACGTCAAAGGGAATAAAGTAAAAATGGAATAGTCTTGCTTAAAGTGTACAAGGCACTATTCAAACCACAGCTGGAATTCTGGGAACAGTTCTGGATCACAAATCTAAAGATAGATATGTTTGCATTTGAGGCAGTCCAGAGAAGGTTCACTAGACTGACACAGGTGCACAATCCTTTATCTGAAATGCTTGGGACCAGCTGGTATTTGGAATTCAGATTTTTTCGAATTTCAGACTAAGTGGCCATTTAATGGTGAAATTTAAAAAAAAGTCTTTCCAAAGAATAAACTTACGTGAGTAAAACGGTCTTGAAACAAAATTGAGGCCTGCCAGTGCTGGGCCAGACCCCCACACAGCGCATCGAGTGGGTGTGGACTTGGGTCAACTGTTTACACGCCAAACAATCTTGTTAATGAGAAAAAAATTCACAGAAAACCTATGGACTTCGGAGCTTTTCGGATTTCGGGTAAAGGGTTGTCTACCTGTACCATGTGGAAAAACTGTCTTATAACGAGAAGTTGAGTAGTTGGGGCCTGTACTCAGTGGAATTCCTAAGAATGATAAATTACCTAATTAAAATATGTAAGACTTTTACAGGGCTTGACAGGGAGATGTGGAAAGGTTGTTTGCCCTTGTGGGAGAGTCGAGGGCTGGGGGCATAATCTGAGAAGGAGTGATTGCCAATTTATGATGGAGAGGAGGAGTAAATTCTTCTGAGGTGAATGAATTTGTGGATTTCTTTGCTGTTCAGGCTGAGTTATTCATTTGCAACAACTCCACAAACATGAACTCTCATTATCCATAAGTATTGTTAACCTGCTCAGTATTTGCAACCTCTTTTGGTTTCAGATTTCGAACATTTGCAATATTTTGCTTCAGCTGGCTGTTGGTTTTAGTTTCACAAGTGCTACACAACAGCTGGGTTTTGTGTTTTGAACAATTCACTTGACAGGAATGGCTAAACATTGGTTAAAAAGGAAATGTTAATTTTTCTACGCATTTGTTGGACATGGACATAGCAGGCTGGGCATCATTTATTGCCTGTCCCGAGGTGCCTTCGAGAAGGCGGTGGTGAGTTGCCATTTTGAACCATTGTAGCCCGTGCATTCTCCTTTCCCTGGAGATACAATGTAATTATCCTGAAAATTCACATTCTGCATCAAAAGTAATATTACTAGCTTTAACCACTCAACTTTGGAGTTGGTGCGAATTTCACATTTCACTTTTGGAGTTACTTAACATTGGAACATCAACAGGACAACATTTCCTAAATATGCAAGCAGTTAGGTTTCCTTTCAACAATTCCAGTTGTGTTCATAGGCATCAGACTGCTCTGATGAGCAGGAATGAAAGAAAGTCGATAGGCATGAGGGAATAGTGTGCTACAAAACCAATAATTCCACTTTCCCATTTCATTAGGCAGTACAGACTGCAAAGATGTTGAACACCCCAAACATTAACCCAAAATATAGTAAATGTTGACAGTCTAACTTACTTACATGAATGGCAGGAAGTAGCAACAATTCTGCGAACATATCCAAAAAAGTATTAAGATGCTAAATTCGACCTGCCAGCTTTATTCAGCACTGTCTAACTCCCGAACCATCTAAATTGCCAATATAATTCAGCAAACACAGGTATTGCTCCATTGCAAGACTATCTGCAGTTGAAAGATGTTCATACTGTATTATCAATGTCATCTTTGAATAATAATTTTACTTGGATATTTCAAACATTTAAGATGATCAAAGAACTGGTCCTTGTGCAAGGATGAAGAAAATTTACAAGAGGTCTGCTACTTAACCTCTTCAATTACATCCTCAGTCTTGAAAAATGTGCTTGTATCATTTGTACATATTTTAAAATAACCGAGTAAGACTGACTAGTTCAGGTCATTTTGCTATAACACAAGTTTCGTCAACACAAATGCGCTATAACGCGATTGAGAAATTGGGGACACTTTCTAAAGCATGAACATTTCCAACATGTTGGCTACATCGCCAACTCTTTAAGAACGGTTACTGAAGCACAATTTTTCTACAATACCAGGGTTGCACAAGAATACAACCGTCGCATCATAAAATAACTACCTATATGCTAGTTTTCAATTCTTACTCCTTCTAGTCACAATCGTAAAAGAGAAAACCAGCATGCAGATAGGGAAAAATTATGATCAAATATCCTTGACCCTGGATTTAAAGTGGGAGCAAGAGAGGACTGCAGATGCTGGAGGTCAGAGTTGAGAGTGTGGTGCTGGATAAAGCACAAGTCAGGCAGCATCCAGGAGCAGGAGAATCTAATGATGGGCTTATGCCCGAAACATTGATTCTCCTGCTCCTCGGATGCTGCCTGACCTTCTGTGCTTTTTCCAGCACCACATTCTCAACCCTAGAGTTACAATACCAAAGACTAGTACTGAAATGGAATGTGTTTTCACTTATTGAATAAATCCAGTAGTCAATACGTTGTGATCTGTAGTTAAAACAGAATACAAGATTAAACAGGATCCATGTTTGAATTTAACAACCAGAAATTTGAAGTTAGCCATGGGTACAAAGTGGAGTGTGTAGTTCCTTGGCTTAATGATACATTTGTTTTCTTTACTATCACACTACAGTTTTGTTTGCAACTGAAGGATAAAGGTATGGTCTACTTTATATTGCTTTGATAGCCTCTTTATAATTGGACTGAGGGGGTGACGTTATCGAGGTTTATAAAATCATGAGGGGCATGGATAGGGTAAATAGACAAAGTCTTTTCCCTGGGGTGGGGGAGTCCAGAATTAGAGGGTATAGGTTTAGGGTGAGAGGGGAAAGATTTAAAAGGGAACTGAGGAGCAACGTTTTCATGCAAAGGGTGGTACATGAATGGAATGAGCTGCCAAAGGAAGTGGAGGAAGCTGGTACAATTAGAACATTTAAAAGGCATCTGGATGGGTACATGAATAGGAAGGGTTTGGAGGAATATGGGCCAGGTCGTGGCAAATGGGACTAGATTGGGTTAGGATGTCAGGTCGGCATGGACAAGTTGGACAGAAGGGTGTGTTTCTGTGTTGTACATCTCTATGACTCTGTGACAAGATCCTTTGACCTAAATGTATTCAAATTACTGGCACATTGAAAGAAAATGAATATTTGACTTGTAGACTCTAATCCAACATTAAAAATAATTTAAGGTCAAATGAGAAAAACAAATGAATCAGCAAATGACCACATAATCTCCAATACACCAGAGAATGGTCATGCACTGATACATAGGGGACACATGAAGTGGAATAGTAGTATGGTAGTACACAGTCAAAGGGAAAGAGATTACAAGTTCTTTCTTCTATCAAGTTTTAACTTCAAAAGATCAGGAATCAATGTTAGGGCCACGACTATTTATAATCCATATTAATGAATTGGAAATGGAGAAAATCTGTATTGTAGCAAAATTTGCAAATTATACTTGGATAACTAGGAAAGCAAACTGTAGGAGGATACAAAGAGCTTGCAAAGGAGTATAGACAGGTGAATGGATGAGGTAGAAAAAAAATGGTGGTAGAATATAGTGTGGGAAAATCTGACAAAAATTCATTCAGCAGGAAAAATAAAGCATGAGAAACAGAATACAACTAACCAGAGAAACAATAGGTACACGATTCACCAAACAGCAAGTGTGCAGGTGCAGCAAGTGATTTGGAAGGCAATTAAATATTGGCCTTTATTGCAAGTGGAAAAAGAATATTAAAGCAGCAAATTGTTTTTACTACTACAAGGCATTTAAATGACAGCTACAGCAAAATACATCCAAGTAACAAAATAAAAACTGCATTAGTTACAAAACTACACATCCATTTGGCATGTAAATCTTTCAGTGCAAAATTAAAAATGAAATAGAGATCTGAAAATTAAGGTCTGAATATCCGTTCACCTACAGGTGAATACTAGACTTGTTCGGCTATTCACAGCTGAGACATTGGTCTCCAAATGAAAGAAAAATCTCGAAAGGGAATTAAATATTCATAATTCTTCCAAATACTCTTTGACCCAAAGAAGTGTTACTTACTTTTGGGAACTGACGTGATAAGATAGGAGACGAAAATTGCCATCAGGTGGTATGAAGGAAAGAATTCGTTCTGACTCCCAACGCTTGAAACGTACACAAGGATGGAAGCTGACATCATCCAAGAGTCGAGGATTCTGCAAACATTGCAAGAGATAATATGATTTCTCACAGATCTTTTAAGAACATTACATCAATGATCAGCCCCAATTTGTTAGGAGCACAGCGCCTCTTTTGTCAGGAGCCCAAACTCATCAACAGTTTAATTCCACAACCCTTCCTCTTAGTTTACAGAGCAAACCTTGACTGAAAGTCACTCATTTCTATGGTCACACTAGTCTCGAAGCACTTCATCATTTACCTCAATTGTCCATTTCAATAGTGAATTCCAGACAATAGAAACTGTCTCTGTGTATGAGCACCCACCTGGATTCATGGCATTATATAAAACGGAGGCAAGGAACCACTTGCTGATTTCTTTCTCCTGGCCTAAGTCATTGATGACTCAGCAGAAAAATCTGGACAATATCCAGGTTTCGGGAAACATTTGCACCACACAAGTGCTCAGCAATGATTATCATCTTTTGACATTCGATGGGAGCGCCATCCATGACCAACATGGCAGGGATTGGGGGAGAGCATTGGCCAGAAATTGAACTGAACTCACTATTTAAATAACATGATTACAGGAGCAGGTCAAAGGTGAGAACTTCTACAGCAAGTAACTCACCTCCCCAAAGCCTGTCCACCATCAACAAGGCACAAGTCGAATAGTGCAAGGTCACGTCCCCCGTATGCCCGGATGAATGAAGCTCCAACACCACTCAAGGAGCTTGACACCGAAGCAGGCCACTTGATTGGTATCACCTCCACAAACATCCACTCCCTCCACCATCGGCACTCAGTACGTACAAAATGCACAGCAGAAATTCTCCCAAGATCCTTAGACACCATCTTCTAAATCCATAATTACTACCATCTACAAGGGTGACGACAGCAGATCTATTATGGCAACACCATCATTTGTAATTTCCTCCTCCAAGACCTCAAAGTATGTCTGTATTCCATCACTGTCATTGGTTTAAATCCTGGGACTCCCTCCCTATTATGTGAGTATTTACACCAAATGAATCACAATAGTTCAAAATGGCAACACCCCATCACCTTTGAAAGGTCAATTATGGATGTGCAACAAATAGTGACCAGGCCACATTCCCTGAATGATTAAAGGAACATTGTGTTAAACAGCACACAGAATTTTATTTAGGTCGGTACTTCAATGTCAATCCCCAATAGCAGCTCAGTAGGACTGCTACTGAGTGAGCTGGCAGAATCCAGTATAGACTTGTAGTAGATGACTAAAGAACCCACAGCAGAAAAACCTACCTGGCCTCAACTTTGCCAATCTGCCTTTCAAAGTTCTGTGGTAATATCAAGAGTAGTGACCACTACAAAGTGTGAAAACAATTCACACAAACTGTGTTAAGTTCTTCATTGTTTTGCGTGGCATGAACACTATTCTAAATGGGATTGTTGGAGAACCCGAATCGAGCACCTCAAAAACTAGGCATCCATGAGGCGATAAAGACCATTTCAGCAACTCGGTGTTCCACGAAGATTTGTAACATCGTTCTCCTAACCCCCATTCCATCATGGTCACCAAGTCAAGTGACCAACCCTGATTTCATGAAAAAATGTGGAAGAGCATGTTAGCATAAGGGGTACCTGAAATGACGAGCAAGCCAATGAAGCAACACTACTGTACTCCATGCATGCTAACAGAGGAAAGCTCTTTGGTCCTGTCACTTCCTGTCATGAATGGTGACAGCCAACTAAACGACTCTATGAACATCACATCCTAAATAATGGCAGAGTCAAAACGAATCAATGAAGAAGTCTGAAGAAAGTCTTAACAACCATCTTCAGTCAAAAGTGCTGACAGGATCACCAATCCTAGCCACCTCCAGAAGTCCCCATCATCTTAGATGTTAGCTTTCAGCTGACCAATTCACCCACAGACTAAAAAAAATGGCCTTGTATAATCATTTTGTAGAAAATGGTTTCTCAGTGATATTTGAAATTGCTCAAGCACTACGCAGCAAATCTTACCGTGAAGGAGAGGGTGAGATCCGGCATTCCAGTCAGTTTCACACAAGCATCAATGACACCCTGTATTTCAGCAAATACTGTTGAACCTACAGCAAGTGTAACATCAGCATTAATAACCATTCAGACAAAAAAAAATGCAATCAGAACTACATGCATGAACAATTACATATTTGCTTAGAATTCAAATAATTTCAGAGAAATCTGAACCATCCAATGGAGGTATTTTTATTTTAATCAAAAAAAGATATGATTTGTCAGAAACCGCACCTTTGATTCTGGAGCACATATGGACCAAATGCCTTATCTGAACACTTCTCCAATTAGCCTTGCACTTCTGAGGGGGTATGAGCAATGGGTATCAAGTGTGTCAGAGGTTTACCACTACAAAGTTTACAAACACAGCATAACACAACAGCTGATTTTCTGAATACTATTGCACAGCTAACTGTAGATAGTGATACATAATGGGCGATATTCAACTCTAATTCTCAAGCAGAAAGGGTGATGTCATTAGATTCAAAACTAACTTTCGAAAGGGAAAATATTTATAAAGTAAATATTTCAGGGCCCTGGTGCAAAAGCAGAGAAGTGGGTTAACTTGAATAGTTCTTTCAATGAACCAGCCTAAGGATAGATGGTGCATCGTGCTGATTCTATCAATGTAGCAAGAGCTCAAGGAAAAAAAATAGTATGTTTCTACACTTCTGACCTTAGTAACAGCAGAAGCAATATATCCTCTATTAATCAAAAGTTACTTTGAAGTCAGCTGACTGGATGAGAGTCTGAAATCAATCTCATGTCTGCACCATAGTTACAATTCACAGGCTGCATGCAATAATGGGCCTCAGTAACTTGTTTGGAAAGAGGTGAGGCTGCATACACTTTCTGTCCAGTCTAGCACAGCAGTCAAGTAGTCAACATTAACATTCAGGTCAAGTGGCTAATAATATTTACCAACAAATATGGGGATGAGGTTACAAATAAAGCAAACAGTCAAGACAAGAACTACTAAAATAGGAGCATTAACAGAGGTTAAGCAATCACATTTAACTATATCAAACAATGATGGGCAGCTTGCAACATTTAACAGGACTACGAATGAATCAAGGTGTGCCTAAGCTTAATCAGCTCATCGGTATTATATGAGCATTAAGATTGAATTACAGCTCCATTACATACTTCCTGGGGGCAGTTTTAGTGATAGCAATGGTAGTTTTAGGTAAAACAGGATAGGTCCGTGTCTATTTATACTACATTTGGATGGACATTTCAAACATAGATGCTGAGCTCACAAGTCAGCCAGGATAGAAAATTATGGTTTACATTCAATGTCAACTATGTTAAGTTCTCAGGCAACAAAGACACAATGGGTCTTATGAGAACCCTCGCTGATTTTTCATTATTTTTGTTATTATTCTTGTATCAATTTTGAAGTGCAAGCCAGAAATGAACCACTTTCAGATAGCTTGTGGTAACAGAAAAAGAAAAGACCAAACAAATTTTGTTTTTTCAGGAGGCCAGGCCTGGTGGCTAACTGCAGTCTGATTCTTAGTTAAAGAGATTCCAATGCATGTAGGGACCCTGGGAATCAGTTCCAGCAAGTCTGGAAGGGATCCTGTGTTCAAGCAGATGGCAGCTGTTGAATGGTAATTAAGGCCCCGGGAAGAGTCCATCAGGGCGGAACCAGAATTAAAGGTTTGTTTTAAACTATGCTTTCTCAGAAATGATTTTTGGCTGCTTCTGGGATAGCATGAAGCTTTGACACCTCTCCACTAGCTTCCAGAAACCCAAAAAGAGTGGAGAGATGAGTTACGTATTGTTGTCTTTGCCAGAGTGAATGGACCACATGTTAGGAAAAGCAGTCAAGGAGTCCACATTTATGCCTGTGACCAATGCAGCATGAAAGTCATTTACATAGTTAGTTTGTGATTTTATTTTATCTATCCCTGAACTGTGTTTGCCTGTCCTTGGTGTAAGTGGGGACCGAAAACACATGTTTTAAGTACAGACAATAATCAGCTTAGTGTTTTTAAGTTTGCTCTCAACTATTTATTAAATGCACAATAATCTTAGTAAAGTCTTTTGTTTAAGATCCAAAACTGGGAGTTTTAAATTTACTTATTCAAAATCTGGACTTTATTATCACAAAGTCTGGCTTGGAACCATCGGATTGCCAGTTGGGAATCTTTGATGGTTTAGTTTTATGTAGTATGAAGACAGATCTAGAGAATTTGGTTTGGTTGAGCTGTTCCGTATCGTAACAATGTTCATCAATAACAAAGAATGCTACAACGTCATGTGTACCTGATTTGTCAATGATAGCATCAATCTCTTCCACCACATCAAAGTAGGCTTCATTGTTAGCATATCTCACTCCTGTACGGCGCCAGGGTACCACAGACAGCTGTCCTGTGGGGAGATGGTCCCCAACATTGGTACTACCTACAAATAGCACAAACATGAAGAATGCAAGTACAAAATGAAAAAGCTACATCTCTCAGGAAAATTCATGAGTCAAGACAAATTAAAAATTGAAAAGCTACTGCTCAATAAAATATTCAATTAAACATTTTGAATTGAATGTTATGATTCAAAGAGTATCTCAACAAAAACTGCCAGAGAAAATTACATTCAAAAAAGATTCAGCAAATCCTAAAATTCAATGCATGTTTTAATATTTTTACATGATCAAAAGCTGCCAGCTGTGAACATTTTACTCAGGAATTCTTTCAAAATACTTCATGAGTACTCCTTACAAACCTACATCTTCCTGTGAATGCAATATTTTGCTTGCAAGCGATTAATGTCCTTCTGCCAAGACATAGCACATGGATTGAGCTGCACCTTGGCAGACAACTGCAATACTGGAAATCCAGCATAAAGCATCTACTCTACAGAGTATCATGAAACAGCACCAACTGTACCTATTGCTAATGTAAAATATCATTGGTCATGCAATCAGAAGCAGCAATATTTTAAAATGTGTTGCCAAATAAGTAGTGCAGCTTAATCATGCAAATGGACAAATGAAATATTGTGGAAGTATCAAGAATAAGCCATGATGCCTCTGTATTTCACTGCTACTATACATAAAAGGGAAGGTGCCTCACTGCAGTGATACTGAAGCAGTATAACATATCAAGTAGATCTTCAATATCCAACTTACATTTCATGCCTGCAGGCAATCAGGACAAGGAAACCTGGTCAACATGAATGTGTTGGGCCGAAGGGCCTGTTTCCATGCTGTATAACACTGACGATATAAGTGATTGGACTTTTTGATTCAATGTTTTGAAGAGGTGACCAGGTGTGTGGATGAGAGTGATGCTTTTGATGTCATCAATTTGGAATTCAGCAAGGTTTTTGATCAGGTCCTGCATAAGGGACTTATAGCAAGAGTCGATGGGATCCAAGGAAATCTGGCTTATTGGATCGACAATCTAATTTGTGGCAGGAAGCTCATGGTGATGATAGAGGGGAGTAATGGAAGTAATGTCCAGCAGGGTTCGGTGTTGGGGCACTTGCTATTTGAGTTGTAAATAAATGAATGTTGGAAGGTTGGTCAGTGAGTTGGCAGATGATACAAAAATTGGTGGGAAGCAAATAGTGAGCAGGATAGCCTCAGATTACAAGAGGCTAGAGTCAGGCTATTCAATGTGCTGATTGGAAACAAACAGAAGTCAATCTGAATAAATGTGAGGTGATGCAGGACAAACCAAGACAAGGGAATACATGATGAATGACTGGAATCTGGGAAGCACTAAGGATCAGAAGAACCTTGGCATGCAAGTGTACCAGTCCCTGTAGAGATCAGGATAGGTTGATGCAGTGGCTACAAAAGCATATGATATACTTTCTTTTATTAGCCAAGATTTATACTAAAACCACATAAAACATTAGTTAGACCATGGCTGGAGCAGTGAATGCAGTTCTGCGATTCACACTGTAGGAGGAATAGCACTGGAGAGGGTCCAGAGGAGATTAACCAGGATGTTACCTGGGCTGGTGAGTTTTAGTTCTGAAGACAGATCAGACAAACTGGGGTGTTTGTTCCCCTTGGAGCAGATCAGAGTGAGAAAGGACACAATTGAGTCAAAGAGCTGTGCAGCTTGGAAACAAACCCTTCGGTCCAAATCATTCATGCTGACCAAATTTCCTAAATTAATCTAGACTCATTGGTCAGCATTTGCCCCATAGCCTTCTAAACCCTTCCTATTCGTGTACCAATCCAGATGCCTTTAAAATGTTGATATATAAAATTATGAGGGATATAGATAGGGTGGATAGGAAAACACTTTTCTCCTCGATGGAGGGATCATTGATCAATAGCCTGAAGGTTGAGAGGGGATGGTGAAAAAGTTTTTTCACCCAGAGCGTGTTGGGAATTTGGAATTCCCTGCCTGTCGGGATGGTAGGAGTAGAAGCCCTCACAACATTTCAGAAAGATTGAGACGTGCACCTGTGATGTCAAGCCCAAATGTTGGAAAATGTTAGAATAGGTTCTTGTTTTATGCTAGTGCAGACATGATGGGCTGAACGGCCTCTTTCTGTACTGTAGATCTCTATGACACGTATTTGAGAGAAATGGACCTTATCAGCTTTAAAGGAGTAGAAATTAGATGGCTGGTTTCTCCTCATTTGTAAGTTGTGCCTAGGGTACATGAAGACTCTCTCATAAACATGATAAATTCCTATTATTTTTGTAGTTTCTCTTGCTATGTGCCACAATACATACCAGTAATGGTATTCACAACAGTACGGAGAATGGTAGGGGGTCTGATCAGCTCCTTTAAAATATTAGACTCAGTTGCCAATGGGAAGCCATTGTCCAACATCTCTTCCAACACCTCATATACAACCACAACATTGTCTTTGATTGCCACCTCTGAACAGGTTCCAAAATAATCCTAGATAGAAAGCAGATCAACAAACATCATCAATATTGGCAATAGTTAAGACATGTGAGATTTCATAAAATATTCCAACAATTCATTACGAATTACTTTTAGCTCTGATCTAAATCAGAGGCAGGGAAATTAATGAAAATGGACCGAGTTTTAATAATTTTAAAACTAATGATTGGAGATAACTTAATAGTTACCTCATCTTCAATTGTTTATTTTTTTCAAATATTGGGTTTAATAATGCTGTGGACACCATTCATTGACCATTGAATTTAATACATTGAAATAGCCAATAAAAAAAATGCTCCAGCATTCTCAGATTGATACACCTTGTCAAACTTGGCTTTCTGAATTGTGGGATATGATCGCCTAAGGCGTATTCTATATCTTTTTGTGATTCACTGTCTTCAATGCAGCCAAGACCCTAGAATTCTGGGAATTTATAATAGGTCCATGTTCATGTGTCTCAACATATTTGTTAAGATCCCATATTTCATTTATATTGAATGGCCTCTCTCAAACATTAAGGAAGGACCATCTGTGTGGAATGAGCAAGGGAGCACTCGAAGTGATAATTTTGCATCCTTATCTGTATGCCATTATTCACAACAGTTAATCAAACAATGCCTTATCATGCCATAAGTCCACAAGCTAACAGCCAAGAACCATGGAATCAAATAGTACAGAAGAGACCCTTTGGCCCAACGAGTCTATCCTGCGAAAAATAACCAACCACCTGCATTAGTCCCATTTCCATGGACGAGGTCCACAGCTTTGGATGTTATGACACTTGAAGTGCTCATCTACATAATTTCTATAAGGTAGAGAGGTTATCTGTTTCGACAATCTTTCCAAAAAGGGTACTCCAAACCCTCCCCAGCCTGTGAGCAAAAAAAGAAAGATCTTTCCTCAAATCCCCTCCCGCTTAACATTCAAGATAGAGAATTCCAAAGATTAACAACCCAGAGGAAACAAAAATCCTCATCTACTTAAAATGGGGGGACCCCTCACATTGAAATGGTCACCCTCTGCCATAAGGAGACATCTTCCCAGCACCTACACTGTCAAGTCCCCTTAGAGCCTCGTGCCAAAAGTATCAGCTGCATTCTTCTAAACTCCGAAATTCTAAACCTATCCCAAGAATCAACCTGCTCAACCTTGTCTAAACTGCCTCCAATGCACATACAGTAGCGCCACTGTTATAATTTACTCAGCAAGTTGAAACCGCTGTGAAACACGCACTCTCTCCGGCAGAAGTGATTGAGAACAAAATATTGAATGTTTTCAAGGTGGAAGGACACATACTTTTTAGGGCTAAAGGAATCAAAGGGTACAGAGGGAAAGCAAGAACAAGGTTCCAAGTTGGAAGATCAGCCACGGTAGAGTTCAGCAAGGGCTGAATAGACTACTCCTGCTTTCTATGTTCTGAGGTTTTCCTTGAATGATCACGGATTCAATTTTCTTTCCATCTGACCAAGAGTCTCTCCTGCTTTCATGCCCTGCCATTGGTTTATGCTCGAAAGATTTGCAAGTTAATATTCAACGAGTTTAGCTGCATAATGTATGCACTTTGTGGCCACCAAGTCCTCAGGTGAGACAAGACTCTGGCTTGGAAACAGGGATGTAACCCACTGTGTCACAAGGCCAGCACACTGTCATGAGACAGACTGCAAAACCTAATGCAGGTGGTGTTACCAATGCCCTCTATAGTGATACAAGACTTCCCTAATTTTATGCTGATGCAACATTACATTTACCTTACTAATTACTTGCTGGAACTCTATGCTAACTTTAATTCAAATACAAGGACACTCAGATCCCACGTACCGCAAATTATTTTTCTCTTTTGTTCTTCCTTCCAAAGTGGACAGCTTCACATTTCCCCTATGTTTTACTGTATATGCTAAATTTTGACGAGTCACTTAACCTCTTTATATTCATTTGCAGACACAATCCATCCTCCATGCAATTTGCATTCCGAACTACAGTCATACAGCACAGAAACAGACCCTTCGGTCCAACCAGTCCGTGCTGAACATAATCCCAAACTAAATTAGTCCTACGTGCTGGCGCTTAGCCCATATCCCTCTGAACATTTCTTGTTCATGTATTCATGCACATGTCTTTTAAACGCTGTAATTGTACACACATCCACCACTTCTTCTGGAAGTTCATTTCAGATATGAACATTCCCTGTATTAAAAAAAGTCTCATGTCTTCTTGAAGTTTTTCTCCTCTTACCTTAAAAATATGCCCCCTTGTTTTAAAACTGCCCATCCTCAGGAAAGAACACCTGCTATTCACATTATCTATGCTCATGGTTTTATAAACCTTTGTAAAGCCACCCCTCAACCAGTGAAAAAATTCCCAGTCTCTCCTAAAAAGTCAAAGTCAAAGCTCCATTTTGTATTGTTAGCAAATTTGTTAGCACACTTAGTCTTTTCATTTAAATCATGAATAAAAGACAAGAAATAGTTCAGGGCCCACCTCCAGGGTCACCCCATTTGTTTCAGATTACCAAATCTTGAAATGACTTTTTTATCCTGACTGTTTTCTGCCACTGAAACAATCCTATGCCATGGTAATATATTTCTCCCAACAATGAACTCTGTTGCGCAGCATAAGGCATGTGATCAAATATTTTAAAGGAAATCCAAAAGCATTACATTTGCACTTCTTCAGTCTTCAAGGACCTACACACAATTTAAAAAACTTTAGAAGGTGACAACCAAGCCGTCCACAGTCTGTACTCCCTCCTTTTTTTTTTAAAAAAAAAAGTGCAAGGATGCGAGTCATCAGATCCAAGGGACTGGTCTTCCAGTACTTTTTCTCCATTGATGGTGACTATTTTAAGTTCCTCTGTCATGTTTGCCCCTTAATTTTCTGCAATTCTTGGGAGACTTTTCATGTGGTCTAGAGTGTAAGATAGTCCAAAAGGTGCTCAAAGAATCTTCTTGCTGCCCGCAACTAATTCGACATGTTTAACATTTCAGACACTCTTACTAGAGTACTCTATCCTTTTTTTAGATATCAATAGGCAAGTTCATTAGTCTATAAAGGCAGAACACCAGGACCATATTTTCAGTTCCAAAGTGTTTTGAAACTACTGGGCTTGTATGCACTCTGTTTCCATCCCTTAAGATGGCTGGCAACCACAGTATCAAGGTCACTTTTTCTTACCTTTGATGATTTTGAAGGAGCATATGACACAAGTAGGGCTAACCAACAAGCATAAGCCGATAGTTATGCAATTTGCTACCTGAGGGCAGTATCAGACCTACCACATGACTTGACAGGTGATCATGGGATCTGACAAAGATTCTGCTGTGCTTTCTTAAGAATTTGATTTCATGTGCTCTGTTTATCAATGGATCTTTTCTCTTGTCCATTTGTGACAAGGAGTGCTCAATAGTTATCTTGGGAACTGTACACTGTCTCTGTATGGTCACCGTTCATCACAAGTGCAGAAAACTACACAGTTAGTTTTGTGCCTCATCATATTGATTTATGAACACAGCTAGCTGCTGAGCTGGATAATCTTGTCAAATAATATGGTTCAGTAGTTGGCGAGGTCCAAACAAAAACAGACAACAGATATTACACAAAGTCAGTCATTCATTCATTCTGAACAGGGATCAACCATTGCAAATCTCGATCCATTCGTAACGATCTACTCTTACAAAAAAAAGAAGCATTTCATGGTCAAATCAACTGATTACAGCCAACTGCAATTGGACAGAATAATAATTATTTCTTGCAAAGCAACACAAACTGTTGCAAGGATCACCTACAACATGAGCTATGCAGCATCTGTTAACATGAATATTTAAATGATGGAGGATCACGTTCACTGTCCAGATCAGGTTTTATTCTGTCTTAGTTAAGGTGGTAGGATACATCTCAGTAGAACTGGTAGTCTGTACACTGGAATGAACAAATTGCAAGGCTACAGGGAAAGGGCAGGGGAGATGGGGGAGCTGTATTTTTCAGGATGGTATGAAGTGAGGTTTTCCAGGGATTTGTTTGTGGCTGACTCTATTTTGACTAAAAATAATGATCTCAACTCAATTATAAGAGCACAATTTCAGAATGTGAAGAAGCCAAAAAATGTAGAAGGTGAACAGTGATACTCTTAAAGAGAACCTGGATAGGGTAATGCATAGAAGTAGACACATGGAAGGTGCAATTTACTATTGAGAAGTGTGAAGTGATAAATGTGAAGAGCCTCCAACTGAATTGGTAATGGACAGGGAAAGTGTACTTTGGGCCCCTTCGTGCAGGGAGTGGTGTCCTCGGTCGACTGGGAAGGGATTGGGTCGATTGGGCAAGAGAAAAAGCAAAAGAGCAGAAAGCCAGGATTTACAAGCAGGAAGCCTCAGATGGCTCGAGAACCAGGAAAGGGTATTGCAACAGAGATGAAACTGATAAATACTAAGAAGCCTCAGAGAGAAGGGAGGTGGAGGGAGAAAGAAGAGTGGAGGGAGGGAGGGAGAAAGGAGGAGAGAAGGAGAAAGACGAGTGAGGGAGCAAAGAGAAGAATGAGAGAGAGAAGACTGAGAAAGAAAGAAGAAACAAAAAAAAAGGTAAAGACATTGTTATCCTACCTGCACACAAAGGACACCTGACAGTCATTCAAATCGAAGAGATGACGTTGAAAAAGCAAACACACTACTTACAGATACCAACACTTACCCACAAGTGGCAATAGCTCAGACCCACAACTTGAGGACCAAATCACAGCCTTACTCAAAAAAACTTCAGAAATCTGGAGAAATAAATAAGACTAACTTCCAAAAAATGAAACCAGATGAAGCCAACACACCACACTTCCACTGACTACCCAAAATTCACAAACCAGGAGCCCCCCTCAGACCCATAGTCGCACTACCTGGAACCTCCAGATTAGCCAAAGAGCTACACCAAAGACTAAAACACTTAGTAGAAGACTCACGCCACTCCACCCAAGAATTTCTGAATACTAAAGACACTAAGACAGAAGAGGATGAAATAATGGTCTCCTTTGATGTAACAGCCCTGTTTACATCAATCAACATTAGCCTGGACAAGAAAATACTGACTACACTATTAGAAGACCCAAAGACACATGCACCAAACACCACTAACTTCATCAGCAAGGACAGTAATGTCAAGCTAGTGGACCTATACCTTACCACACACTTCACCTTCAACAACAAACCTACGGAATACCCACGGGATCCCTGATATCAGGATTCTTAGCAGAGGTAGTAATGCAGAGACTCGAACAAACCGCTCTGCCAACCACCCAACTCAAGCTTTGGGTCTGCCATGTGGATGACACCTTTGTCATCACAAAACGAAGCAAATTAGAGGAAACCTTCAAGACCGTTAATAATAATACCCTTACTGGCATAAAATTCACTAAAAGGAGGAAGACGACAACTAACTGCCATTCCCAAATATCACAGTAGAGCGAACAGCCAATGGTCAACTTCAAACCTGCGTCTACAGGAAAACAACACATACAGAGCAAATATTGAACTACAGATGCCATCATCCCCAACACCCACCATCGAAGCTGCATCAGAACATCATTTCAACGAGCCAACACACACTGCAGCACAGGAACTACGCACAGCAGAGGAAAATCATCTATACCGGGTATTCAAAAATAATGGATACCCAATGAACATAGTCCACCAATTTCACAGCAACAAACCCAAACAAGTAGACAAAACTTGTCCAGAAACCCTAGCCATTCTCCCCTACAAAGACATGTCAGAAATGACTGCCAGACTACTCAGACCTCTTGGCATCATGGTAGCCCACAAACCCACCAACACACTAAAACAGCAGCTAATGAACTTGAAAGACCCTTTAGACAACAAGCAAAACTAATGTCATTTACAAAATACTGTGCAAGGACTGTAACAAACACTACATTGGACAAACAGGCAGAAAACTAGCCACCAGGTTACATGAACACCAACTAGCCACAAAATGACATGACCCTCTCTCACTAGTATCCTTACATATAGATAAAGAAGGGCACCACTTCGACTGGGACAACACATCTATCCTAGGACAAGCCAAACAGAGACACGCACGGGAATTCCTAGAAGCATGGCATTCTAACCGGAACTCTAGCACCAAACACATCAAGTTCGATCCCATCCACCACCCCCTAAGAAAAGGAGCAGGAAATAATGTCACCACAGGAAATGACATCACTAACCCAAAGAAACCCAAACTTATAAATAGAAAGCAGGAATCATGTACAGTGCTTCGCCTGGAGGCCCACTGAAGATGTTACCCAGTAGGGTGGTGAAACGTCTAGAAATGAACCTTCCAGCTCAGCGAGCAAACCCACCTCCAAAAAGGAAGAACAATAGAAAGAGAAATGAAGTAAAGAAAGAAATGAGAGAGAGCAAAATTAGAGAAAAGAGGAGAGAGGGGAGATGGAAAGAAGCTGGGAGTTGGAATCAAGTTCAAGGGTGATGGCTTATTATATCTGGGAGGTGTCAAGATAACAGAGGAGGTGGAAGTGCCAGTGTTGCACTGCAGTGGACACAGTCAAAAATCACACAAAACCACCTTATAGGCCAACAGGATTAGTTGAAACCACAAGCTTTCAAAGTCCCCCTCCTTCCTCAGATGGCTAGTGAGTGAGAATACATCAGACGCAGAATTTATAGTAAAAGATCAAAGGATCATACAACTGATGCAAATGTATTGAACAAACCTATATGGCCATCAATCAGTTAGAACAGAGGTGCAGGTTTTGATGGATTAGTACGTAAATCCCAGAATTTCTTTCAATTTACTGCCCCAAGATAACATCAGGTTTTATCAGAATAAACTGTGACACCTCAGGTCAAACAATGCATTTTAGGTCTGAGGCCTTGTTTTGAGGTAAAAACAATGACTGCAGATGCTGGAAACCAGATTGTGGATTAGTGGTGCTGGAAGAGCACAGCAATTCAGGCAGCATCCGAGGACAGGCAAAATCGACGTTTCGGGCAAAAGCCCTTCATCAGGAATAAAGGCAGAGAGCCTGAAGCATGGAGAGATAAGCTAGAGGAGGGTGGGGGTGGGGAGAGAGTAGCATAGAGTTCTTGTAGAGAGAAGAGGAAAACTTCTTCAAGGCAGGCATCCTTGCAAGAGGATTCGCAGTAGGGTTAAAATCAACGAGGTAAAAACAATGACTGCAGATGCTGGAAACCAGATTCTGGATCAGTGGTGCTGGAAGAGCACAGCAATTCAGGCAGCATCCGAGGACAGGCAAAATCGACGTTTCGGGCAAAAGCCCTTCATCAGGAAGTGTCAGGGAGTTCTGCATTATTGGAGGTGCCAGGCAGTACTGCATTATTGGCGGTGTCAGGGAGTGCGACATTATTGGACATGTCAGGGAATGCTGCATTATTGAAGGTGTCAGGGAGTGCTGCATTATTGGATTCCTGCGGTGGCAGGGGAAAGTGCCAGGATGGGAGGGTGGGTCGTGGACCTGACCAGGTAGTCACGGAGGGGACGGTCTTTGCGGAAGGCGGAGAGGGGTGGGAGGGAAATATATCCCTGGTGGTGGGGTCTGTTTGGAGGTGGCGGAAATGTCGGCGGATGATTTGGTTTATGCGAAGGTTGGTAGGGTGGAAGGTGAGCACCAGGGGCGTTCTGTCCTTGTTGCGGTTGGAGGGGTTGGGTCTGAGGGCGGAGGTGCGGGATGTGGATGAGATGCGTTGGAGGGCATCTTTAACCACGTGGGAAGGGAAATTGCGGTCTCTAAAGAAGGAGGCCATCTGGTGTGTTCTATGGTGGAACCGCTCCTCCTGGGAGCAGATACGGCGGAGGCGGAGGAATTGAGAATACGGGATGGCATTTTTGCAAGGGTGATGGTTTATTATATCTGGGAGGTGTCATGATAACAGAGGAGGTGGAAGTGCCAGTGTTGCACTGCAGTGGACACAGTCAAAAATCACACAAAACCAGGTAGAGGTAGGGTGGGAAGAGGTGTAATCCTTGTTTTGAGTCTGTTTGTGTCTCAACCTGGCGTCAGACTGGCTTTATTTCCAAAGTAGGAATTGATGAAAAGCCACATGGACTGACTGCCTACAGACCGTGTGTTTTTTGAACAAAATAGAATGTATCTGCAAATGCAAATTCACCCCATAGATTTATATACGTGTGCTTGTGTCAGGTAGTGTGTGTGCGCGCACGTGCGCGTGTCAGGTAGTGTGTGAGAAAGGGAGCATGAGTGTGTCTGAACTTGTTAACTGACTGGTTATAAATCAGGAGTGAAGCTCTCCAACAATATTCTCATAAATCTGCAGCATCAGGCTAATGTGCATAGTCAACATTTTATTCCTGTTAGTTACCCTAATCCATCAAAGTTCATAAAGATCAATTGCCAAGGGAATAAGGAATCCCTCTTTTATAATCTTCATGCAATTTCAATTGCTTGATATATTCAGAAGAACAAAGAGAGTAGTTATGAAAAAATTGCAATTCTTAGGAGAGTTCAGGAACAGAGAAGCCAAGTGTGATGGGTGCACAGAATTGGTGAAGGTAACAGAAAAGATATAAAAAGTAATTTCGAAAGGTGGGATTCTGAGTTTCCCCATGTACAGAAGCAGACTACAGGAGTCAGGAAGTTAGGATGAACCTTTATGAAACACTGATTTGGCCTCAATGGAAGGATTGTGTCCAATTCTAAACACTGCATTTTAAAAAGAATGCAGAAAAGATTTAAAGTAGAGGATCCAGGGATTAGGAATTTTGTGGGTAGACTGGAGAAGCTGAGGTTATCATCTTTGGAAATTTTGAAAGATGTTCAAAATCATGACAGGGTCTACAGGAAGCCACCAAAGAAGAACTGATCCTTTTAGTGGAAGGATCAATTGCCTGGTGACAGAAATATCAATCTAACTGACAAAGTACCAACAGCAAGCTGAGAAAAGATGTTTCACTTACCTATTAAAAAAAGACAGTGACTGATTAGTACTTGAAATGCACTGCCTAAGCATATGGTAGAGATATATTCAATTGTGGTTGTGAAAAGGGCAATGAGTCACCAGAGTAGAAACAATTTTTATGGCTATGTGGAAAAGGCAGGAGTGTGACTGAGCTGAGCTGTTTTTGTAGATAGCAGAACAAGGACCATCTCGATATCTCTTGAAGAAGAACTATCACTATCTCACCATGCCATAAAAATTTGTTCATTCCTCAAATTTGGAGTTTGAGATTTAGTCAGGGGAATAGCAACAGGTGGGATAAATAACTTACAATTATCTTGGGGCAGGAATGGGGCAATGATCTGATGACAGTCTCTTCCCCAAATAGATTTGGTGAATGGACATGTGCATATACAGTGGTTAGAAAACACAAGCTGTGAAAATGCAGACTCAAATAATTGACTCTACTTCAAACCGATGAAATTCCAACGGGAACTCCATTAACATGGCCACAGTAGAGCTGGAGCACTCTGACAACTGTCTTCTTTCGAACTCTGGTAGCAGTACAAAACCGATACCAGCCATTAACATTGTTCCATTCCACTCAATGCATCACTTTGTTTTTCAACCTGGCCATCAAACTGCAAAAGGTATTGTCCACGTAAATTCTATTTGCGGCTCGTTAACAACAGAGTTTCTTCAGTAAAGTACTGTTATTATTTCAGCTGACGTATGCTATAATTACTGGATAAGTTCAGACTTTTGACTGGACTCTTGCTTGACTGATCATATTTGTCTGTTTTGGTTTTCACAAAGTAGTCTTTCACTGAACATAAGCAAGCAATGTTGTGGATTTGCTGTGTTAAGAAAGTTTCAGTGCGGTAAGATACTTCACACAGTTGTTTTAAAATGTGAGGTAATGAGAAAGAAGGAGAGAAATCAACTCCTAAATTTAGCTTCCCTACTTCATCTGGAAGCATGAATTGTAGCACATGATCGTGTACGTGTTTGCAGAAGTCAACACATGATGAACCAGATCATAGCAGGACACAATGACTCTTATGTTAACCCACTGAAGCAACTCAGGCCTGTGTGTCACAGACTGGGTCATGCACTTGACAATAATTAAAGATGTCAAGATTCCTATTTGTGCCGTAGCTGTGAGATCTATAGTGAAATAGAATCAGCCATTGTCTTGAACTTAACAAGACAGATGGTTTTGTACTCTACTCCTTAATCATTCGGGGAGCATTTGAGACCATAATGTGCTTCTATAGATTTTTCTTTTGCCTCTTCTGATATAAGAAAAACCAGGAACTTGCAGTGACTGTAGCATTCTGTCAACTTGTTTGCAGCGTTCTCTTTTGCCAATTGAAGGGATTGGAATCAAGTTGACCTCGTCAACGGCAAAGTGTTTGATTGGGGCTGTTAACCTGGACCAATCAAGAAATCCTTGGCTGACCAGTATAACCAGGAGACACCTGTACACACACAATATGGGGGGGAGGGGGGTTAGAAAATATGCAGGAGATTTTAAAAAGGGGAAAAAAATAACCAAACAAATAATAAAATAAACAGGAGGTTTAGAATCTCCTCAGTTTAGGGCACTGACTCTGTGCTGGCTGGTGCTACAGTCAGTGTGTTCCTGCTGTTGAAGAGGGGGAGAGTCTCTTTGTCTTTTTGCTCCCCCACCCCCTTTGTTTAGGGAAGATATTTGTTTTTTTGGGAGTTTCTGTGTTGTTTGTTTGTATTTTTTAAAGAAAAGATATATAACCAGGAGAGGAAAAAAATATAAAACAGGAGATTTAGAATCTCCTCAGAGAAAAAAAAATAACCAGGAGATGAGAATCTCCTTAGGTGAGGACTGACTCTGGGCTAGTGCAGAAAAACAAAGGAAAAACAAAGAAAACAGCATCCAGATAAGGCAACATACATATTAATTGGGTGACTGTTACAATCAGCGAATGTTAATAGTAGAGATTAAGCCTTCTCCTGTAATATAATCAATGTTCTTAACCTTGTTAACTGGCTTCACATAATGATACCTTTCCCCTTGTTAAACTGACCTTACATACTGTATGCTTCCAATATTATGAAATGGCAATACATAATGACTGCTTTTCCACATTGTTAACTCATTATCCTTGCCTCCAGCACCCCACAGTTAATTGTATGTTCTTATCTGTTCTGAGTCATGCTCAGCTGAACCTCATTTCACAAAACTCTTTCCGACCTGCTCATACCCAATACACATTCTCAAAACCAGAAGATTTTTTTTACTGAAGAGATTCTAAAGAAAAGAAATGTATAACCAGGAAATGTACAATCCCCTCAGTTGACAATTGTCTTGAAAAGTACTTTGTCCTCATCTGAGTTTTGAAACTACCTCATCTCACTCTATATCTGTGACCTCTTGTTTGAGACTGTCCCACAAGGGGGAAACATCTGTTCAATGTCCACTTTATCAAACTGTTTAGCATTTTACAAACCTCGGTCAGATCCCTTCTCATTCTTTCTGAACTCCAATGAGTAGAAGCCCAAGCCAAACTGCACCTCCTACAATAGCCCTTTCACCCCTGGAATTAATCAGATGAACCTCCTCTGAACTGTCCCGCATGCAACCACATCCTTTCAAAATGGACACAAAACTCCAGATGTGGTCTCACCAACAGCTTACATAATTATAACAACACTACTTTACTTTTATAATCTAGTCCTTTTGCAATAAATGCCAAGGAGTTCATTTGTCTTTCTTGTTATATGTCCTAACCGCATTGCCACTTTGTGATTCACGCTCAAAACTATCCAGGTCGAACTGCACCAATGCACTTGGAATCTGCTTCCCATTTAAATCACAATTTACCCTCGTATTTTTGAGCAATACGGACATTTTCACACAGAGTGGGTTGTATGTGGAATGAATTGCCAGAGGAAGTGCTGGATGCAGGTACAGTTACAACCTGTAAAAGACATTTGGGCAGATAGGGAAGGTTTAGAGAGAAATTAGACAAACAGACAATGGGTTGAGTTTAGTGTGGGAAACCTGGTCAGCACAGATGAGTTGAACTGAAGAGCTTGTTTCCATGCTATCTGACTCAATGACTCTGACAACCTCACCCTTATTCACATCAAACTCCATCTGTCAGATGCTGGCCCATTCTCCTCACCTATGAATATCCAGCTGTAATTTTCTATCCTCAACGCAGTCTGCTTACCCACTTAATTTAAGGGGAAGTTTAAAATGAGATGTGAGAACCACATTTTCCACAAAAAGGGTGGGGAGTGCCTGAAACACACCAGAGTTGGTGGTAGAAGCAGATACAACAGCAGTATTCTAAAAGCACCTGGACTAATACGTGAATAGGGAGGGATACGGATCCTGTAAGAGAAGATAGTTTTCGTACGAAAGGGCAAAATAAGGCAGCACGGACCTGGAGCCAGAGGGACTGTTCCTGTGCTGTAATGTTCTTTGTTGTATTATCCACTAATTTTGCTCTGTTACACTCTGTCCTTGTTTGCAAAGCTAACCTTCTGGGTCAGACTTCTATACCACAGCTGATTCAAGAGTGTCATCCAATTGTACCTCTCATAGAAAAGTCAATATGTGAAGATTTATAGCCATAAATGGGAGAAATAATCTTGTATAGGGACCTCAGACAAATTATTTTTCCCAGCACTTATTCACTGAATAACTCATACACAAATTCAACAGTAAAATTGGTCCAATAAAATCTTAAGTGTTGTTCTTCAGCAGATTGAAAGAGCTGCAACAGTAATCAAAATGCTGCAAGCAAACAATCATTTTGACACAGCTTGAATGGGATATTTTCTCATGGACAGGTCACCAATTGAAATCAGAAGTTGAAACTTCTGTACATGTTCATAAGATTCACAGGAACACGAAAAAACAAAAAGCCAATGCCTTTCATAATTGTATGAAAAAGGGAATAAATAGGCTTTATTTTGGGAGCTTATGGTTAATATCACAATGCAAGCTAATTGTATGATGGGCTTAGTCTGATATCTCTCGTCCCTGGGGGATTGAAGAAACTCATGAACAGGCCCACGTTAAGAGTCGTAAGAATGAACCAATGAACCAGAACTTCACGTTGCTGCATACAGGATTTTGGTCAGCTTTGGCCAGCAATACTAAAGTCAGAAAAGTAAAAGGTAAGAAGGAGTTCAGGAGCACCACATAGCTGTTTTGTGATTTTTACAATGAAATGCCAGCTTCTCGTTTAGAATCTGATTAGAAATTGATTTTTATGGTGAATGATTTGCCTCACACTTGATATGCACTCATGATCTTTGGTTGAATACCTCCCAGTTGTTAGGATCATAGAGTCACAGATGTACAACACGGAAACAGTCCCTTCGGTCCAACCCGTCCTTGCCGACCAGATATCCCAACCCAATCTAGTCCCAACTGCCAGCACCCGGCCCATATCCCTTCAACCCTTCCTATTCATATACCCATCCAGATGCCTTTTAAATGTTGCAATTGTAGCAGCCTCCACCACTTCCTCAGGCAGCTCATTCCATACACGTACCACCCTCTGCGTGAAAAAGTTGTCCCTTAGGTCTCTTTTATATCTTTCCCCTCTCACCCTCAACCTATACCCTCTAGTTCTGGACCCACCCAAAGGAAAAGACCTTGTCTATTTAACCCATGCATGCCGCTCGTGTTCCCCGAAAGAAGGACATGGTTTAATAACTTCCCACTGACCTGAAACGTGTCAACCACCCGATGGAGAAACTCGATGACAAACAGCGGCGGCACCTCACTCTGGATCACAGCCACGAAGAAGATGCGATCCCGGTAGACGCTGATTAAGAAATGATGCGGAGTCGGGATGACGGGGGGCACATTCTCCGACTCGCTCGCCTTCTCTTGCGCCTCGAAGAAGTAATCGCAAACCGACCGGCTCACCACACTCTTCCAGTGCTTCTCCAGGAAGATGTCCCCAGAGGAGTTGATGAGGAACAAGCTGTGGATCATAATTCCGGCCGAGGTTACCCGGTGCGAGTGGTGCAGTTCAGTCTGCAGCCAGCTCTGCACCGCTGAGTCCCCAACTTCCGCCTCTCCAATCGCTTCCGGGATCTCCTGCCGTCTCATTGGCCAATCCCCCACTAACACCGCCCCTTTCTTCAACTCGACGGCCAGTGATTGGAGGATGACGAGTGCACTCTCACTTGTCAGCGATTGGACAAGCTTCTGTGCTCCCATTCAATGGTCAGTGGTCACACGAGGGGATTGCTGTGGAGGAGCCGGTGTTGGACTGGGGTGGACCAAGTTAAAAATCACACAACATCAGGTTATAGTCCAACAGGTTCATTTGGGAGCACTAAGCTTTTTTCGGAGCGCTGCTCCTTTATCAGATGGCTGTGGAATACAAGATCCTGTTTTGATTAGATTCCCTACAGGATGGAAACAGGCCCTTCGGTCCAACAAGTCCACACTGACCCTCCGAAGAGTAACCCACCCAGACCCATTCCCCTGTATTTACTCCTGACGAATGCACCGAACACTACTTGATGAAGGAGCAGCGCTCCGAAAGCGAGTTCTTTCAATTAAATCTGTTGGACTATTACCTGGTGTTGTGTGATTTTTAACAATGGGCAATTTAGCAGGTTTAGATTAGAGTGGTGCTGGAAAAGCACAGCACATCAGGCAGCATCCAAGAAGCAGGAAAATCAACATTTCGGGGAAAAGCCTTTCATCAGGAATAGAGGCAGGGAGAGATAATTTGGGGCGGGTGGGGCTGCGGAGAAGGTAGCAAAGAGTACAATAGGTGAATGAGGGTGGGGATGGAGGTGATAGGTCAGACGAGAGGGTGGAGCGGACAGGTGGGAAGGGAGATTGGCAGGTAGGACAGGTCATGAGGACGGTGCTGAGCTGGAAGGTTGGAACTGAGGTAAGGTGGGGGGGAGGGGAAATGAGGAAACTGGTGAAGTCCACATTGATGCCAAGGGGTTGAAGTGTTCCGAGGCGGAAAATGGGGTGTTCTTCCTCCAGGCGCGGGTGGTGAGGGAGCAGCAGTGGAGGAGGCCCAGAGCCTGCATGTCCTCGGCAGAGTGGGAGGGGGAGTTAAAATGTTGGGCCGCTGGGCAATGTGGTTGATTGGTGCGAGTGTCCCGGAGATGTTCCCAAAAGCGCTCTGCGAGGAGGCATCCAGTCTCCCCAATGTAGAGGAGACCGCATCGGGAGCAACGGATACAATAAATGACATTGGTGGATGTGCAAGTGAAACTTTGATGCATGTGGAAGGCTCCTTTGGGGCCTTGGATGGAGGTGAGGGAGGAGGTGATGGTGCAGGTTTTGCAATTCCTGCAGTGGCAGAGGAGGGTGTCAGGATGGGAGGTTGTTAGGGGGCGTGGACCTGACCAGGTCGTCATGGAGGGAACGTGGAACGTGGAAAGGGGTGGGGAGGGAAATACATCTCTAGTGGTGGGGTCCGTTTGGAAGTGGCAGAATTGTCAGCAGATGATGCAGTTTATGCGAAGGTTGGTAGGTTGGAAAGTGACGACCGGGGGAGTCCTGTCCTTGTTATGGTTGGAGGGGGGGGTTTGAGGTGCGGGATGTGGATGAGATGTGTTGGAAGGCACCTTCAATCACGTGGGAAGGGAAGTTGCAGTCTCGAAAGAAGGAGGCCGTCTAGTGTGTTCTGTGGTGGAACTGGTCCTCCTGGGAGCAGATACAGCGAAAGCGAAGGAATTGGGAATATGGGATGGCATTTTTGCAGGAGGTGGGTGGGAAGAGGTGTAATCTAGGTAGCTGTGGGAGTCGGTGGGATTGTAAAATTGGCAATTTAGCACGACCAATTCACCTGGCCTATACATGTTTGGACTGTGGGAGGAAACCTACGCAGACATGGGGAGAATGTGCAAACTCCATACAGACAGTCACCTGAGGCAGGAATCAAACCCAGATCCTCTGCACTGTGGGATAGCAGTACTAACCACTGAGCCACCTGAGAACAGCCTTCCTGAGAACCACTGGCTTTTGCCCGAAATGTCAATTTTCCTGCTCCTTGGATCCTGCCTGCACCTGCTGTGCTTTTCCAGTGCCCAAACTCTCGACTCTAATCTCTGCAGTCCTCACTTTCTCCTTCCTGAGAACCACCACCCATCCACGATGAAGCCGTTACTCTAGCACCTTTCCCTATTTCATTCAATGTAATGAAACAATGGGAGATGCGTTCACAATCCAAGACTGGTCGTACCAAGATAGAAAATAAACACAACACACAATTTTTTCCACGTTCTCCAGTGACTTGGTAACCAGGTAAAGAGGACGTGCTTTGCTTCCCTTACCAATGTGCACCCCCCCACACACACACATCCCCCAATGCTGTAAAATGAAGTGGTTGGAATTTCTTTCTTTTTTGCAAATCAATTTCCTCTGTCACTCATGTCAACTTGTTCCGCCCCCTGAAAAGGACCAGTTGTGTCGTGACTTGTCTTGTCACAGAAAACCTCCAAACTTGACAGCACCAAAGCTAATTGGGATGGCATGGTGGCTCAGTGGTTAGTACTGCTGCCTCACAGCACCCAGGACCTGGGTTTGATTCCCACATCGGGTGACTGTGTGGAGTTTGCACATTCTCCCCGTGTCTGCATGGGTTTGCTCCGGTTTCCTCCCACAGTCCAAAGATGTGCAGGTCAGGTGAATTGGCCATGTTAAATTGCCCATAGTGTTAGGTGCATTAGTCAGGGGTAAATGTAGGGGAATGAGTCCAAGTGGGTTTTCTTTGAAGGATTGGTGTGGACCTGTTGGGCCAAAGGGCCTGTTTCCATACTGTAGGGAATCTAATCCAATCAATGCTGAAAATCTGAAAGGTAAGCAAAACATGGCAGGGAGGATCCAACAATCCAGGCAGCATCTGCGAAGGGAAACAAATTTAAAGGTTGAGATTTCCTCTCAGCTGATTTCTCCAGTTCTCATTGAGCGTCATGTTCACATAGAACGTGAACTCTTTGGAGAGATATCAACTGGCCTGCCAAGTCTTTCCAGCAGTTTTCCTGACCTCAAAGTTCCAGAGAATGGAAAAATAGGCTTTCCTCTTGTTGATCACACAGCCCGCAACGATTTCGACTGCTCGGCAAAAAGAAACATTATTCAGGATTGGTACGGCTGAAACAAATTAATTGTTCACTCTTTAAAAGGAATATACTCAATCCAGAACTATTTGAAATGGGCAGAGGGTCTTGCAGTACAGAATGTCGGGATTTCTCTGAACAGATTGATTAAAAATTCCTGTTTGATCGAAAGCTTTACTGCCTCCTGGCAGTGTACACCTTTGAGATCAAGGAAGAGGCACCATTGTTTGTTATAGTCATCATTCCATCGGAAATGCAACAACCAGACACTGCCACAGCCAAAGACCCTTGCCAACCCAGAATGTTCATGCACTGGTGTGTGAAGTGGGCATAGTAGGTGCAACTATCCAGCAAATCTCTAACGGGGGTAAGGGTTGCAGGACATTGATTCTGGTGCTCACCTTCCAGCTGGTACACCTGCCAAAGTACAGTAATGGCTGGAACTGGGCAGTTGTTCAGGCATCAGTAAAACATAAAGTATCATTTGGATTTGATAGTCAAACTCCACAGACTCCCTTGCAAATTGACTATGAAATTTTATACAAGTAAGCCTGCTCAAGCTTCAGACCTGCCAGGTTAGTGGGTGTCTCACTGCGTCATGGAGTCATAAGCATGAAAACAGACCCTTTGGTCCAACTAGTTCACACTGACCATGTTTCCAAACTAAATTAGTCCCACCTGCCTGCTCCTGGCCCATATCCCTCTAATCGTTTCCTAATCATACACTTATCCAAATGTCTTTTAAATGTTGTAACGATACGCTCATCCACTACATCCTCTGGAGGTTCATTCCACACACCCACCACTCTGTGTCAAAATGTTGCCCCTCTTGTCCTTTTTAAACGTTTCTCCTCTCACCTTAAAAAGTGGTCCCCTAGTTTTGAACTCCTGCACCTTAGGGAAAAGACATTTGCTATTCACCTTACCATGCCCTCATGATTTTATAAACCTCGATAAGATCATCGCTCAACCTCCTATGCTTCAATTAACAGATTCCCAGCCTATTTTTATAACTCAAACCCTCCATTCCTGGCAATATCCTGGTAAACCTTTTCTGAACCGCTCCAGTTCAGTAATATCCCTCCCGAAACAGGGCGGCCAGAACGGACACAGTACTCCACAGAGGCCTCATCAAGTCCTACATAACCTCAGCATGACATCCTAACTCATATACTCAAAGGTCTGAACAGTGAGGCCAATCATCATTACCATAGAATCCCTTCAGTGTGGAAACAGGCTCTTTGCCCCGACAGGTCCACATTGACCCTCCGAAGAGTAACCCACCCAGACCCATTCCCTGTATTTACCCCTGATTAATGCACCTAATCTACACATACCTGAGCACTATGGATAATTTAGCACAGCCAATTCACCTAAGCTGCACATTTTTGGATTGGATTGTGGGAAGAAAGCGGAGCACCCGGAGGAAACCCTCACAGACACGGGGAGAATGTGCAAACTCCACACATCAGTTGCCTGAGGCTGGAATCGAACCTGCGACCCTGGTGCTGAGAGGCAGCGGTGCTAACCACTGAGCCACTGTGCAGTCCCCAGTGTACTAAACAACTTCATAACCATTCTGTCTACCTGTGATGCATATTTCAAAGAATCATGTATCTGAACCCCATGGTCTCTCTGTTCTATAACACTAGCCAGGGGCCTACCAACAATCATTTAAGTCCTGCCCTTGTTTGTTTTATCAAAATGCAATATTTCACATACATGCAAATTAAACACCATCTGTCACTCCTCGGCCCTTTGACCCAATTGATCAAGATCTCTGTTATCTTAGATAACCTTCTTTGCTGTCCACTTTACCAGCAATTTTGGTGTCATTCACAAATTTACTAATCATGGTTCCCATATTCTCATCCGAATCATTTATATAAAAGACCAACAAAAGTGGACCCATACTACTGATTCGTATGGAACATCGCTGATCACTGGCATCCAGTCCAAAAAACACCCCTCCACCACCACCCTTTGTCTCCGACCGTAAAATTAATTTTGTAATTGGCAAGCTCACCCTCAATCCCATGTGATCTAATTTTACGAATTAGTCTACCATGCGGAATCTTACCAAAGGCTTTACAAAAGTCCAAGTAAACAGCATCTACTGCTCTGACCTCATCAATCTTTGTGGTTAATTCTTCAAAAAAAAACAAACAAGTTTGTGAGACATGGTTTCCCTCATATGAAACAATACTGACTATTCCTAATCGTTCTTTGCCTCTCCAAATGCATGTAAATCCTATCTTTCAGGATCACATCCAACAACACACCCACTAGCGATGTCAGACTCACAGGCCTACAGTTCCCAGCTCTCCTTATTAGTTTGCTTCAATAAAGGCACAACATTAGCCACCTTTCATTCCTCCGTGGTTATAGATAATACAAATGTATCTGCTCTGGGCCCTGAGTTTCCACAACATCCTAAAATACACTTGGTCAGGTCCTAGAGATTTATCCACCTTAATGTTTTCTAAGACTGCCAGCAATTCCTCTTCTGTTATGTAAACTATTTTCAAAACATCAATAACTGTCTTTTTTAAGAGTAAGTAGAGTGGGTTCGTTTTGGTTATATGTTATATTGAGATCTGTCTCTTCAATAAAATTTAAAAATATAAAGCACAGGTAGTAAGTTAGCCTGGAGCAATGTTTTTTAGAGCAGTAAGATTGTACTGTTTTTAAGATTGTTAAGGTGCAAAGATGGCCTTTAAGAGAGTAGTGCACTATTCCTGTCAGATATGAGAGATGACGGAGAATTTTTACGTTACTGATGATTATGTCTGCAGTAAGTGTTTGGTTGCGAATCCAATCAGATCACATGGATTAGTTGGAGCGGCAAGTAGAAGAAATGAGGAATTTACAGGAATTAGAGGGTGTGATGCATGGCAGTAAAACAAAGGGAGAAAAAACGCAGATTAAGTCAGGTAGATGGATTACCACCAGGAAAGATAGGAGATGGAGATAGATAGTGCAGGAGTCTGCTGTGGCTATCCCCACCTCAAACAAGTATGCTGTTTTGGAAAATGTAGGGGGTGATGGACTCTCACAGGAATGTAGCACGATCAGCCAAGTTTCTGGTTCTGAGACTGGCTCTAATGTAGTCAGGTAACGTCAGGTTCAAGACAATCAATTGTGATAGGGGACTTTCTAGTCAGAGACACAGACATTTCTGCAGCTGACAATATGAAATCATAATTGTGTGTTGCCTCTCTACTGCCAGGATCAAGGATGTCTTGGAGAGAGTTCAGAATATTCTCAAAGGGGAGTGGGACCAGCAGGAGATCGTTGTACACATTGGAACTAATCTCATAGGAAGGGAAAAGGATGAGATAATGAAGGGGGAATATGGGAAGTTAGGTAGTAATTTAAATGAGGTCCTTCCTTGATTACTCCTGGTGCCACGAGGTAGTAAGGGTAGGAATAGGAAGATAGAGCAGATGAACACGTGGCTGAGGAGCTCATGCAGGGGAGAAGAGTCCATATTTTGGCATCATTGGAATCTCTTCTGGAGTAAAAATGACCTGTATAAGAAAGATGGATTGTACCTGAATTGGAAAGGGCCGAATATATTGGCAGGGAGATTTCCGAGAGCTGCTCGGGAGGATTTAAACTAGTTTAGGTGGGGGGACGGGACTCAGGGACATAGTGAGGACAGAGATCAGTCTGAGACTGGTACATTTGGGAAAAGGAGCAAGTCAAACAGTCAGGGCAGGCAGGGACAAAGCAGAGAACGAGGTAGGATTGATCAATTAAACTGCATTTATTTCAATGCAAGAAGCCAAACAGGGAAGGCAGATGAACTCAGGGTATGGCTCGGAACATGGGACTGGGATATCATAGCAAGTACAGAAACATGACTCAGGGATGGACAAGACTGGCAACTTAATGTTCCAGGATACACATGTGACCGGCAAGGATAGAAGGGGGAACAAGACAGCAGGGAGTGTGGCATTTTTGATAAAGGATAACATTACAGCTGTACTGAGGGAGAATATTCCTGGGATTTTGTCCAGGGAAGTTATTTGGGTGGAACTGAGAAATAAGAAAGGGATTGTTGAGATTGTACGATACTGTGCAGTTGTCAGCGGGAAATTGAGAAACAAATTTGTAAGGAGATCTAAGTTATCTGTAAGAATAATAGGGTGGTTATCATAGGGGATTTTAACTTGCCTGACATAGACTGGGACTACCATAGTGTTAAGGGAGACGAATTTGCTAAGTGTGTATATGAATATCTTCTGATTCAGTATGTGGACGTACCTAATAGAGAAGGTGCAAAACTTGACCTACTCTTGGGAAATAAGGCAGGGCAAGTGACTGAGGTGTCAGTGGGGGAGCACTTTGGGGCCAGTGACCATAGTTCTATTAGTTTTAAAATAGTGATGGAAAAGGATAGACCAGATCTAAGAGTTATAGTTCTAAATTGAATGAAGGCCAACTTTGACTGTATTAGGCAAGAACTTACAAAAGTTGATTAGGTGCATATGTTCACAGGTAAAGGGATGGCTGGAAAATGGGAAGCCTTCAAAAGTGAGATATCGAGAATCCAGAGACAGTATGCTCCTGTTAGGGTGAAAGGTAAGGCTAGTAGGTGTACGGCACATTGAATGACTAGAGAAATTGAGGTTGTGGTCAAGAAAAAGAAGGAAGCACATGTCAGGTATAGACAGGATAGATTGAGTAAATCCTTGGAAGAGTATAAAGGCAGTAGGAGTATACTTAAGAGGAAATTTGGGAGAGCAAAAAGGGGACATGAGATACCTTTGACAAATAGAGTTAAGGAGAATCCAAAGGGATTTTATAAATACATTAAGGACAAAAAGGTAACTAGGGAGAGAATAGGACCCCTCAAAGATCAGCAAGGCAGCCTTTGTGAGGAACTGCAGGAGATGGGGGATATATTAAATGAGTATTTTGCAAAAGTGTTTACTGTGGAGAAGGATGCAGGAGATATAGACTGTAGGGAAATAGATGGTGATATATTGAAAAATATCCATATTACAGAGGAGGAAGTGCTGGATGTCTTGAAATGCATAAAAGTGGATAAATCCCCAGAACCTGATCAGGTGTACTCTAGAACTCCATGGGAAGGTAGCGAAGTGGTTGCTGGACCCCTCACTGAAATATTTGTAACTTCGATAGTCACGGGTAAGGTGCTGGAAGACTGGAGGTTGGTTAACTTGGTGCCACTATTTAAGAAAGGCGGTAAGGAAAAGCCAGGGAACTATAGACCGGTGAGCCTGACATCGGTGGTGGGCAAGTTGTTGGAGAGAATCCCAAGGGCGGTGTGGACTTGTTGGGCCGAAGGGCCTGTTTCCACACTGTAAGTAATCTAATCTAACTTGATTGAGTTTTTGAAGAAGTAACAAAGAGGATTGATGAGGGCAGAGCTGTGGACATGATCGACATGGACTTCAGTAAGGCATTCGACAAGATTCCTCATGTGACACTGTTTAGCAAGGTTAATTCACATGAAATACAGGGAGAACTAGCCATTTGGATACTGAACTGGCTCAAAGATGGAAGACAGAGAGTAGTGGTGAAGGATTGGTTTTCAGACTGGAGGCCTGTGACCAGTGGTGTGCCACAAGGATTGGTGCTGGGTCCACTGCATTTCATCATTTCTATATCATATATACTTGAGTAATAGTTGCATTTTTTGACTACTTTTTAAGGTTAAATTTCTGGGGTCAACTATTACATGGATACTATTTTTGAGGGGCTGAAATTCATGCCTGTCAGAATTCATACCGTATCATTAGCAGAAGCCCAACTGATCTCTAAATGATTAAAGGAAAATAAAAATTATGGTAATTCTGAAAACCCAGATCAGAACACAACAGCTAGTGAACTGCAAGAGTGAAACAACCGGCAGACTGGAAAGCTGGAGTGGGACGTGACGGCAGGCACACTGACTCATAAATGTTGATCTGTTATCTGTGAAGAACGAGGGTCGACGTTTACACAAGATATGTGGAAAACTCCAGATTATTTGGCCAAAAATAGGGGGTCAACTTGCACATGAGATCGACTGTTATTCAAGTATATACGGTAAATGAGTTGGATTTGAACAAAGGAGATATAGTTCATAAGTTTGCAGATGACACCAAAATTGGAGGTGTAGTGGACAGCGAAGAAGGTTACCTCAGAGTACAATGGGATCTTAATCAGCTGGGCCAATGGGCTGAGGAGTGGCAGATGGAGTTTAGTTTAGATAAATGTGAGGTGCTGCATTTTGGAAAGGCAAATCAGAGCAGGACTTATTCACTTAATGGTAAGGTCCTGGGGAGTGTTGCTGAACAAAGAGACCTTGGAGTGCAGGTAGATAGGATAGTGAAGAAGACATCTGGGATGCTTTCCTTTATTGGTCAGAGCATTGAGTATAGGAGTTGGGAGGTCATGTTGCGGCTGCACTGGACATTATTTAGGCTACTTTTGGAATATTGTATGCGATTCTGGTCTTCCTCCTATAGGAAGGATATTATGAAATTTGAAAAGATTCAGGAAAGATTTACAAGGATGTTGCCAGAGTTGGAGGGTTTGAGCTAAAGGGAAAGGATGAATACGGTGGAGCTGTATTCCTTGGAGAATCAGAGATTGAGGGGTGACTTTATCGAGGTTTATAAAATCATGAGGGGCATGGATTGGTTAAATAGACAAAGTCTTTTCCCTGGGGTGGTAGAGTCCAGAACTAAGATGGGAAAGATTTAAAAGGGACGCAAAGGGCAACTTTTTCATGTAAAGGGCGGTGCATGTATGGGACAAGCTGCCAGAGGAAGTGACGAAGGCTGGTACAATTACAACATTTAAAAGGCATCTGGATGGGTATATGAATAGGAAGGGTTTAGAGGGGTAGGGGTCAAGTGCTGGTAAATGTAACGAGATTAATTCAGGGTATTTGGTCGGCATGGACCAAAGGATCTATTTCCATGCTGCACAACTCTGTAACTCTATGACTCTATTTATTTCCCTGAGTTTTCTAGCCTTCATTTCTTTCTCCACAGTAAAAACTGACGCGAAATATTCATTTAATATCTCTCCCACATCCTGACGTTCCACACAAAGACGACCTTGTTGAGTTTGAAGGGGTCCTACTCTCTCTAGTTTCTCTTTTTCTTTCTGTCATCCCTGAGTTCCCACTGTGCCAACTATCCCTCAATAACTTACCCAGCACTCCTCCCCCTATTCCTCTGTATCCCACAGCACTCTCCTGGAAATCTCAGTGCTGCCATTTACCCCACTGTCGTCTCCAAACCATTTGTCTGTGTTTCACTCATCTCATGTCCGATTGCTCCCCACCCTTCCCTCCACAACACATGATCTTTACACATCCTTTGTTCTTTATGCCTCTCTGTCCCTTTGCCTTCCGAGGGACTCTGTGCATGTTTCAGCTGTTTTCCTTAATTTACTAACTTAAGCCACTATCCCGTGGAGAGAACTTGCATGACCCTGCATAAAATTTAAAATTCAAACAGTAAATAATATGTTCAATATTAAATGTGAAATACAAACAAAATTAGGTTCTCAGAGTTCGGTTAAGAACTCCTTTACTTGCCAACTGTTTTCAGAATCACACTCACACAATACCGCGAGATCTGGAGACAGCAATCTTGTCCAATCTCCAAGCCTGATCCTTTTCAAATTCAGCAATACAGAAAAACAACCTCCTCACAATGTGAAGACTATTGCATGGCAAGTAAAGAGCCCACCTTTTTCAGAGAATCCTGCAATAATGCTACTTTATATAATTTTGGCTGTTGTTTTACCAAGACGGCAGTTTTGGAGTGAAACCCTCATTGATCTCAGGCCTGCACTGTGTGTTTTTAATAGCAAGCCAATTACACAATTGACAAAGTATAACTGGTAAAGCAGCTCTGATGAAGAGTCATGCGGAATCGAACGTTAATTTGCTCTCTCTCCATGGATGCTTCCTCCGATTTCTAGCACTTTTTGTTTTCAGCACGAGTGACGTACTAGATTTGAGCATAAACATGGGAACAAATCATCGTCTTTAATCAAACTCACAAAAAGCTTGCTGATGTGTTTCAAAGTGTCCACAAACTCAAGGGTTAAAAACACACTGCTTCATTTCAAAATATACATACTGATTACAAAATGTTCACCTCATCTAGGATCAACTGTTTGCTGGTGTGAATGTTAAATACCACCTTGATGGACATCTCGTTAACCTCAATCACTTCTGTGTCAAAATTAAAGTGACAACCCTCATTATTCATGATCTACCAGCCCGTAGATAGTCTGTGTTGTTGCCACTCTGAAGCAGATTTGCAAACCAACTTTGATCTCTGTGAAGTTCTGTGAACTAGAGACTGAACCAATCCTTCGTATTGCAAAAAAAAGTGACAGATCAGTCCACACCTTCTCTACCAAATACTCCACTTCCTATGTATGAGAGAATATATGTTGAGCGCAACAAGGAGAAAAGTGAGGACTGCTGGAGATCAGAGTCAAGAGCGTGGGGCTGGAAAAGCACAGCAGGTGAAACAGCATCCTGTCGGAGAGGAGGGTGGAGCGGATAGATGGGAAAGATGATGGACAGATCGAGAGGGCAGTGCCAAGTTGGAGGCTTGGGACGAGGGTAAGGTGGGAGGAGGGGAAATGAGGAAACTGGTGAAATCCACACTAATACCATGTGTTTGCAGGGTCCCAAGGCAGAATATGAGGTGTTCTTCCTTCAGGCATCAGGTAGTTTGGGTTTGGCGATGGAGGAGGCCCAGGACCTGCATGTCCTTGGTGGTGTGGGAGGGGGAGTTGAAGTGATCAGCCACGGGGTGATGGGGTTGGTTGGTGCGGGTATCCCAGAGATGTTCTCTGAAATGACCCACAAGTAGGCATCCTGTCTCCCCAATGTAGAGGAGACCACATCGGGTGCAATGGATGCAGAAGATAACGTTTATGGAGGTACAGGTAAATTTCTGTCGGATGTGGAAGGATTCTTGGAGCCTTGGATGGAGGTGAGGGGGGATTGTGAGTGCAGGTTTTGCATTTTCTGCGGTGGCAGGGGAAGGTGCTAGGAGTGGCACGAGGGCTGGTGGGGAGGCTTGGATCTGAGAAGGGACTCGCGGAGGGAATGGTCTCTCCAAAACACTGATAGAGGTGTGGAGGGAAATATATCCCTGGTGGTGGGGTCTGTTTGTAGGTGGCAGAAGTGATGGAGGATGATGCCACATATACGGAGGTTGGTGGGGTGGAAGGTGAGGACCAGGAGGGTTCTGTCCTTGTTGCGTTGGGAGGGGTAGGGTTCTAGAGCGGAGATGCGGGAAATGAGGAGATGTGCTGGAGGGCATCATTGACTGTGTGGGAGGGGCAATTGTGATCTTTGAAGAAGGAGGCCGTCTGGGATTTTCTATGGTACAATTGGTCATGCTCGGTACAGATGAGGAGGAGGTTGAGGAATTGGGAATAAGGGATAACGTGTTTACTGGAGGCAGGGTGGGAGAAGGTGTTGTCCAGGTAGCTGTGGAAATAAGTGGTTTTGTAGTAGATGTCCGTGGTTAATTGGTCACCAGTGATGGAGATGGAGAGGTCCAGGAAGGGAGGGAGGTGTCCGAGATGGTCCAGTTGAATTTGAGGTCAGGGTGAAAGGTGTTAGTGAAGTTGCTGAACTGTTTAACCTCCTCGTGAGAGCATGAGATGATGCCGATACAGTCATCGGTGTAGCAGAGAAAAAGGTGGGTGATGGTGCAGGTGTAGCTGCGGAAGATGGACTGTTACTTGTACTCAATGAAGAGGCAGGCATAGCTGGGGCCCATGTGGGTGCCCATGGCTACCCATTTGGTTTGGAGGAAATGGGAGGATTGGGTTAAGGGTGAGGACCAGTTCAACCAGGCGAATGAGAGAGTCAGTGGAAGGGTACTGGTTAGGACGGCGGGAGAGGGAGAAATGGAGGGCTTGGAGCCTTCGTCGTGGCAGATAGATATAGTACAGAGACTGGATATTCATATCGCAAATAAGGCATAGGGGGTCGAAGAAACAAAAGTCTTGGAGGAGGTGAAGGGCGTGGGTGGTGTCCCAAACGTAGGTGGGGAGTTCCTCGATGAAGGGGAACAGGACAGTGTCAAGATATGCAGAGATGAGTTCAGTGGAACAGGAGCAGGCTGAGACAATGGGTCAGCTGGTGAAGAGTATGTTGAGCATTTATCATTGCTTGGCAACTCCATTGATGAGAAGATCCAAGAAAGAGTCAGCTATTCCAGTTGAACCTTGACTCAACTACGGCAGAGGATGTTTGATAACAAAGACCTCAATAAGTCAATAAAAGTCACACAATTGTCATGACTCCACTCCTGTGCTTCAGGAAGACCTGGACAGTGTATTAGCAACAAGTAAGAGTGCAACTGAAATTCCTTTCGCAATACCTCTCCCTCATCCTTTGGATTCAGTTGGAATACTGTCAAACACTTTTTCTTGAAGCATGTATTTAGGTAAAATCCTGGTGAAATCAATTTCAATGACCTGAACTCTGTGTCCATGTAGTTGAATATGTCTCCACCACCAAGTTTCTTTAACCTAACTTTCAAATGGCCAGTGTTTCTAGAGGAGGAGCAAAAACACCTTCACAGGTACTTTGAACCTTTCCTTGAAGCACAGCATGAATGACAGGAAACAACAGAGAACATCTCCGGGATACTCGCACTAACCAACCCCACCGCTCTGTGGCCGAACATTTCAACTCTCGTTCCCACTCTGCCGAGGACATGCAGGTCCTGGGCCTCCTCCATCGCCACTCCCTTACCATCCGATGCCTGGAGGAAGAACGCCTCATCTTCCGCCTCGGGACCCTTCAACCCCAGGGCATGAATGTGGACTTCACCAGTTTCCTCATTTCCCCTCCCCCCACCTTACCCCAGATCCAACCTTTCAGTGCAGCACCATCCTCATGACCTGTCCCATTTGTCAATCTTCCTTCCCACCTGTCCGCTCTACCCTCCTCTCTGACCTATCACTTTCACCCCCAACTCCATCCACCTATTGCACTTTCAGCTGCCTTTCCCCCAGCCCCACCCCCTCCTATTTATGTCTCCACCCCCAAGGTTCCCAGCCTCATTCCTGATGAAGGGCTTTTGCCTGAAACGTCGATTTTCCTGCTCCTCGGATGCTGCCTGACCTGCTGTGCTTTTCCAGCACCACTCTAATCTGGACTCGAATCTCCAGCAGTTGCAATACCTACTTTTGCTTAGGGAGCAACTTGCTAGTAACTATACAAATTAGCGACATCCTGTCCATCAAGCAACATTGCACTTTTGAGTCCAAATGCCTGAACGTCAAGGCAGATCAGTGACTGCTCTGATAATGTGACTCCTTTAACAAGGCAATGTTGTCCTTTTTTTTCAGGGGGCTTGTAAAGGCAGAGGTTCTGATATGTCTAGAAATATCTATTTGAAAAAGCTTTTAAGTGTTTCTTTAAAACACTTGTACAATGAAAAGGAAGTGGCCAGTTCTCCCAGTTCAGTTTGGTTTGGTTTGGTTTTAGCAAGTTACTTTGATTGCAGCTGCTGGTCAAGTTTTAGCTGGGAACCCAGATTCCATGCAGATCTCTCTCTGTGACATCTCTCCTGTAATAAGCTGGGTTTAATTTATACCTTTTTTTTCCAAAGGGGTGTTTTTGGGGATGTGGCAAGTGTTTGGAACAGCATCATTAAGTTGCGATAGAGTCAATTGCATTTTCAGATGGTTCCAAATTATTATTCCAAATTTGGTTCTCTTTTGTTCGAGTTTCATTCAATAGTCTGTAAATAAATTCGGTTTTGTTTAAAACCAAGTGGTTGGGGCACCTGCATTGCTCCTGGGATATCCACTGTACACCTGCTTAAAACAACTCGCAAAGTTAGGACTTGGGCTACCTGGAAATGTTTTGAGGGGGTCTGGCCTGGTCCATAACACAGCAGAGGAAAGAAAAGGAAGAACCCCTGTACCCTGAAACCCTCTGCCTCATGGGACATTCGGCCGCATGTGTTCAGAGATCTGTGGGGTGAGAATTGGCCTGTTCAGTCTCACAATCAATGGCAGACTCTCTAGACTGTGAGAAGATTTCGCCTTCAAATCGAGGGACAGCCAATAATCAGACATCGCTTCCATAAGACCATAAGACGTAGGAACAAGAGTAGGCCCTTTGGCTCCTTGAATCTGCTCCACCATTCAATTGGACCACAGCTGATCTGACATTGTACATGTCCACATTCCTACGCTTTCACCATAACCTTTGATTTCCCTACTTATCAAGAATATATCTACCTTAGCCTTAAATATACGCACACTTGCAGATAATGAGAACTGCAGGTGCTGGAGAGTCAGAGTGGATAAAGAGTTGAGCTGGAGAGAGCACACCAAGTCAAGCAACATCAGAGGAGAGGGGGAGTCGATGTTTCAGGTCGGAACCTTTCATCAGGACTGAATGAGAGGTCCCAACCTGAAATGTCGACTCCCTTAAATATACACACATCTGTATTGCAAAGCATTCCTTACACTCACAACCCTCAGAGAGAAGACATTCCTCCTCGCCTCGGTTTTAAATTGGTGCCACTTAATTCTGAGACTACGTTCTCTGGTCTGAGACCCTTCCATGAGGGGAAACATCCTCTCAGCATTTACTCTGTCCAGCACTTGAAAAATCTTATATGTTTCAATGTGATCACCACTCATTCTTCAAGCTTCAAATGAGTAGAATCCCAACCTGTTTAGCCTTTGCTCATCTGACAGTCCTTCCATACCAGGGGTATTCTGAGTGAATCTTCTCTGAATTGTCTCAAATGAAAAAATATCTTTCTTTAAATAAAAGGACCAAATCTGCTTACAGTGCTACACATATACTCTCACCCAGCCATTGTCCAGTGGCAGTTACACTTCCCTACTCTTCTGCTCCAACTCCCTTGAAATCAGGGCCAATATTCCATTAGCCGTCCAGATTACCTGCCCACACCTGTGTGCCAGCTGTCTGTGTTTCATGCACAAACATCCCCAAGTCTTTTTGTATTGCAGCTTTCTGCGTTTTTTTCTTTATTTCACCATTCTTGTTCTCCCTTACAAAATGTACAAGTCCACATTTTTCCACATTCTGCTCCATTTACCAACTCACATCACCTATCAACATCACACTGTAAATTGTTTGTATCCCTTTCACAACCTGCCTTTCTATCTTGGCTCTAGCATATTCACTTACTTCCTCTGAGTCATTGAAATATATTATAATCAGTTGCGGTCCCAGCACTGATCCCTGTGGAAGTCCATTGGTTACAAATCACCAACCTGAAAAAGAACTCTTTATCCCCATTTGCTATTTCCTGCACATGAGCCAATTTTCTATCTGTGTCAATGCATTACCTTCAACACCATGAGCTCTTATTGACTTAACCTTTGTGAGGTACCTTCTCACAAAGTCAAATACAACACATCTACTGGTTCCCCTCTCTCCATTCTGGTTGAGATTTCCTTGAAAAACTCTAATAAAGTAGTCAAATACCATTTCCCTCTCATGAGGCCATGCTGACTCTGTTTGAATAGAGTATGATTTTCCAAATGTTCTGCTATTACTTCCTATCTCAAAGTGGGTCCATTTTCTCTAAAAGTTGTTCCTTTTCTCAAGGATACTGTGTCCTTGTGTTTTTTCAGAGGGGTCATAAACAGGCCAGGCTCCGAAAAAGCTGGGTTTGGTCCAGAGATGAAAGGCCTTTTTGTTCATACATAAACAGATGAGACTTTAGGCCAAAGCTTTTATGTTTAGAAGTGACCTGTACAATGAAAGGAGAGTGGCCAGTCCTGGAAACTGAAGTTAAGCTCAGCAGTTCAGTCTAGGACTAGTGAGGGAGTTCAGCTCTGGGCTGTGTGGAAACAGGCTGCGAGACTCTCTCTCCTACTGCCCTTCTGACTTTGACCTGTAAGACTTGGTTTCATTTTTACTGTGTTTAAGGGGATTTGTTTATTGGGACTGTTATGTAGATTTGGAACAGTATAATTAAGTCTAGTTTGGATGGACTGAGTTCTGTAGGGGTTCTTTATTCTGTTCTTTGTGTTCATTATGTAATTTTGTGAATACATTTTTGTCTGTTTTAAAACCTGGTAGTCAATCCAGCTAACTTTCTCTGGGGAATTTTCACTGTACACTTACCAAAATAAATTGCAAAGTTATGGTCTTGGCTGCCTGCTTAAGAATGTTTTGAGTGGTCTGGCCTAGCCCATAACACTTCCTCCATAGTTGATTCCAATATTTTTTCCAAAAAGAGCTGTTTAGCTAATTGGCCTACAGTAACTCATTTTTTGCCTCCATCTCATTTTAAACAGTGATATCAAATTAATAGTTTTCCAATCCTTTGGTATTTCTCCAGAATCTAGCGATTTTTGGAAAATTCTAGCCAATACATCCAATATCTGTCTATTTTAGGATCTGTGAAGGCAAGCCAGTATGGCCGGGAACTTATCAGCCTTTAGCCCCATTAGTTTGTCTATTTCTAATCCTTGAGTGATGGTAATAATACTAAATCCATCCCCCATTTTCTTTCACTGTAAAGACTGACGCAAAATATCTATTTAACTCTTCTGCCATTTTCTTGTTCCCAAAACCATCCCTCCAAATGCATTTTCTCAGGGGCCAGTCGTCCTTTTGACCTCTTGCTTCCCTTTTACATGTTTACATGTCAATTTTTATCTTCCTCATTTCATTTGCCTTTGTAGTTTATTTTCTCTGACTTTATTTCCTTTTTAGTCTTCCTTTTATGGATTCTGATTTTATTTTCGTCTTTGAAGCTATCACTGACATTGGCCTCCCTATATGCTTTTTCTTACAACTTAATACTTTCCAAATCTCTTTGGTTTGCCATGTTTGGTTTAGCCCTCTCTTAGAATGTTTCCTCCTTATTGGGATGTCTTTTTTGCTGAGAGGTATGAATTACCTCCTTCAGTGCCTGCTATTGCTTGCTTCCTGTCATTACACTGGCACCATTTTTCCCACCTTTTCCTTCGCTACATCAATAACTGTATTAGCACCACCTCGTGCTCCCATGAGAAGGCTGAACAGTTCATCAACTTCATGAAAACCTTCCACCTTGAACTTAAGTTTACCTGGATCATCTCGGATACCTCCCTCCTTTATATGGACCGCTCTGTCTCCATCTCTGGTGACTGACTCAACACAGATATCTATTCCAAACCCACCGACTCCCACAGCTACCTGGACTACAGCTCCTCCCAACCCCGCCCCCCCCCGTGAAAATGCGATACCTTACTCTCAATTACTCTGCCTCCGCTGTATCTACACCCAGGAGGACCAATTCCAATCCCAGATGGTCTCGAGTTTCAGGGACTACAGTCTCCCACATGATCAACAATACCCTCCAGTGCATGTCCTCCACTTCCCGCACCTCTGCATTTGAACCCCACCCCTCCAACCGCAACAGGGGTCAAACCCTCCCTCCCCCACCTTCGGTCTTCAACTTCCATCCTACTAATCTCTGGATACAGCGCATTATCTTCTGCCATTTCTGCAACCTACAACCAGACGCCACCACCAGCGTTCCACAGACACCATTCCCTCCATGAGTCCCTCGTTAGGTTCATGCCCCCTCCCCCACCAACCCACCCTCCACTCCCAGCACCTTCCCTTGCCAATGCAAGAGGTGTAAAACCTGTGCCCTCAACTCCCCTCCACCTCCATCCAAGGCCACAAAGAATTTTTTTCACATCTTGCAGAGACTTTTCAGCACAATCAAACACCTCATCTGCTGTGTCCATTGCTTGTGGTTTCCTCTATATTGGGGAGACAGAATGCCAACTCACAGAACTTTTTAGGGAACATCTCTGGGACACATGCACCAAACAACCCCACCACCCTGTGGCCGACCACTCCAACTCCCCCTCCCACTCTGCCAAGGACATGCAAGTCCTGGGCTTCCTCCGCCACCAAATCCATGCCACCCGACGCCTGGAGGAAGAACGCCTCATCTTCCGCCTTGGAACACTTCAAACACGTGGCATCAACATTGACTTTACCAGTTTCCTTATTCCCCCTCCCCCACCTCATCCTAAATCCAACTCTCCAACTTGTCACCACCCTTTTGAACTGTCCTACATGATGCTGCCTGACCTGCTGTGGTTTTCCAGCGCCACACTTTTCAACTACTGTCATTCCTGGTAATCTATCTGCCCAATTCACTTTAGCTAAATCTATTATTGTAATTCCCTTTATTAAAGTTAAACACAGTCATTTCTGACCCAAGTTTCTCATTCTTGAATTGAATAATAAATTTGATCATGTTATGATCACTACTTCCTTGGGAATCATTTACACTGATGTCATTCATTAAACCGCCTTATTGCCATTACCAGATTCAAGGTTGCTTGCTCCCTAGTTGTCTCCATGACATATTGCTTCAGAAACTATCCCGAATGCAATCTATGAATTCTTTGTCATCACTACATCCAATCAACACAAAGATTTAATTCACCCATGATTCCCCCACCTGGGGAGGTGATGCCCTAGTATTATCACTGGACTGTTAATCCAGAGACCCAGGTAATATTCTGGGGATCTGAGTTAGAATCCCATCATGGCAGGTGGTGGACTTTAAATTCTATTAAAATAATCTGGAGTCTGATCATGACCATGAAACTTGTGTCGATTATTGGGAAAAACCCAATTGGTTCATCGATGTCCTTTTGGGAAGGAAATTGCCACCCTTATCTGGTCTGGACAACATGTCACTCAAGACCCTTGACAATGTGGTTGACTCTTAACTGCCCTCCAGGCAATTGGGTATGGCTAATAAATGGTGGCTAAGCCAGTAATGCCCTCATCGCTTTGTGGTCTGAGTTACGAACACTGTGACACATCAAGGAAGGAGGAAATGTACCTGGACAGTGTGTTTCAGGAGGCAGTCACACCCCTTAGATTAACTACCTCAAATTCAGTCAGTGGTCAGAGACAGGAGTGTATGACTATGCCTCAAACCTCCCAATTATTTGCAAATTCCTGCCATAAGTTCGCCTTATATTTTTATTTTTGCTGATGCAGTGCAATTGGAGTAAATTAAATTCAGATTACCCTAACTTTTGCTTGTGTTGAAATTTTCACCTATTCCTGCTGGAAAAGTAGCAAATCCAATGGAACAATGCTTGTGGACAGCCACATTTCCACACTAGTAACTGCAGATGAGTTGAACTCATGCTTCCAAATGGGCATTTTACTCGATGCAGCAATGATTATGTTAGTTCCCATAACATAAATAAACTGAGCATGGATATTGTGGTCTTGAAGTATCTATCAGACATTTATTAAGGCTAATTATTGTGTATAGACCATACATTCCTGAGAAACATAAGTATTTGGGAAAATATTAAGTCATTGAGCTTTCTAGGTGTCCAATCACAGTGGGGAAATTAGCTTGGGTAAGCACCTCATTGGATTGAAGTATTCAAAGAGACAAGAAAACAGGAAATAAAATAAACTGAACTTCTCACTGATGATGAGAGCAAAATGAATGATTTGGACTGGGATTCATGTACAAGCCAAATATCATATTACAAAGTAAAGAAAAAATATTAGATTCCAAAAGATGTGTGGACTTTTTCCATGATGATACAATTAGTCTGTTACTGACAATAAGGCTGTTTTGCCAAAACTCCAGCAAAAAAACGAGTTAATCTCACGCAATCAGGTCTGGCCTTTTCACAGATTCTTAAAATAAAACTAATGGCATGAAAAGAAAATAATTCACAGTGATTTGGTCGTGGAAAAGCCATTCAGTTGTATACAAGAGTACTTCTGGATGTGAAGATAAAAAAGGAACACGATTTCATGGTTTGGTCATGTCCATTTGCATCTGGGGGTCTGTTTTGATGTATCCTGTAGGGAAGCATTGACTGCAGCTTTCTGGATGTTTAGATCAGAGTGGTGCTGGAAAAGCACAGCAGGTCAGGCAGCATCCAAGGAGCAGGAAAATCGACGTTTCGGGCAATAGCTTTTGCCAGAAACGTTGATTTTCCTGCTCCTCGGATGCTGCCAGACCTGCTGTGCTTTTCCAGCATCGCTCTGATCTAAACTCTGGTTTCCAGCATCCGCAGTCCTCACTTTTGCCTTGCAGCTTCTGGATTTCCATGCTTCTGCTGATTCAAAAGTTCCTGTCAGTTTCAGAAAGGTAATGACAGCACACACGCACACAGACACACACATGCACATGCACACACACACACACATACACACACACATGGGTGTGCACACACACATACACAGACACACACACGTGAGCACACACACATAGACATACACACACAGGCGCACACATAGACACAGATACACACACGCACAGACACACATACATGCATGCACACATAAACACACACATATACATGCGCGCACACACACACACACACACAGAGTTTCAGCATCATACTATACAGGTACAAGATCCTTTATCCGACCATCCAAAAACATCCAAAAAGCTCCAAAATCGGAAGGATTTTTTTTGTGAAGTTTTTTTCTCATTAACAAAGTTGTTTGGCGAGCAAACAGTTAACCCAAGTCGACACCCACTCCATGTATGTCAGTCAGATGTGACATGGCGGGGGGTGTGGCCAAGCACCAACAGGCCTGGGCTTTCTCTGTGAACACCCCAAATCAACATCCATTCGGTGTGTATCATTCAGATGCAACATGTTGGGGGGGGGGGGGTGGTTGGCCAAGCACATTCTTAGTTAGAAGTCAGCTTCTCTGGTAAGATTTTTTGAAAATTTCACCATGAAACTATCACATTCTGAAAACCAAAAAATTCAGAATTCCGAAAAACAGTTGGTCCCGAGCATTTTGGATAAAGGATTTTGTACCTGTACTACAATCTAGATTGAAGTATTTCAATGTCCTTTCGTACCTGTATCAATAAGGTGAGTATGTTGCTCACAGATTATAAAAGACACAAGCAGGACTGGAATTGAGATGTTTGTCTGATAACCATCAATAAGCGCATTTGATGGCGAAGATAATAGTTAACTTTCTGGAGCTCGTTGAAGCTGCTCTTCCCTGCATTGCAATGAAGTTAGAAGAGATCCACACAGCAACACTAATTTGTACTTACAAGCTGATGATCAAAGACAGGAGAGTAGGCTGAAGCAGAAAAATTGGCATATGACAGATTATTAATTCATATGACATGGAAAGTAGAGAGGCAAAGTGAAAACTGAACTAAGGGCAAAAAATTAATGTGTAATAACTAAAAAAATCCTGAAGACTTCTTTATGCTTATAAATACATAATTGGGAGGATCAAGGATGCAAATTGCAGAGGTACTGGCCATTATCTCCCAATGCTTTTTAATGGGCACTGGGTAATCCCAAAAGACTACAGAATTGTAAACATAAAAGCTGTAAGAATAAATCATTCAACCACAAACCAGTCAGTTTAACCTTGGTTGTGGCAAAGATTTTACAAACATTGACAGTCCCTGAAAAGCTGTGGACTCTTTCAGGAAAGACATTGTTGCTTTATTTGTGATAAATCTGTTTAACAACTGATTGAGTTTTGATAAGATAACAGATGAGGGGACTGCATTAGTTGTTAAAATTTCATGTTTATAAAGGAGTACTGCCATCGTCTTGTGTCTGCCTGAAATCCAGAAGCATGACGTTGATTTGCAAACTTGACATCATCACGCCAATCTGCCGGGGATTGGCCATAAATTCTACAATTCACATTCCAATTTTACAAATGTGATTTACAAGATTGTTTTCAAAACCAGTTGACTGGAAAATAACATTTCCCAAGCCATAACGTAATGGATGCATGGGAAAAAAAGGTTGGCGGATGGTCCATTTTCTCATGCACTGTTTGAAAGGTGGAGATAAACACTGCAAGAGGGACTATGGATTACTTTAACATAAAAGTCTGCTGTAGAAACTATGAGACTTAGCTCATATTGAAAATTTTGGTTTTCACAACCTATATCTACATCAGGGCATCTCTCCAGGGAAGGGGGCAAAGAGGAAGTGCTGTCAGAAATATTGAGTCCTCTACTATTTGTATTGTGAACCAATGATAAAGGAATTTGTAAGGAAGAGACGTGGAAGAGGAGAAGGAGGAGGCCACGATGTTGGGAAGCCACTTGAATAATGATGGGCTAGATGATGTTCTACCCCGCCAAATGAGAGCACAGAGCTAGACTGTTATCTGCAGATGCCCAGAATGATAAGTCTCCAATTCTGTATCTATTAAGGAAGGCAGTCACATCACTTGGACACGTGTACTAGTTTCCAATTGTGCAGGTGGCCAACTGACACTGATGGCCTTAAAAGTTGAGTTTCCTCAACTCCAAATCATTTAATATGTAAATGGAGGCTTTGTGCGATCATCCAGTCTGCAGCACATGACTGCAATAAGCTATTCATGGATGCCATGTTTAGGTGTGCCTGTCATTGTACCTGTTTTACATGTGACAATGCAAGTCAAGCAGAAAGAATCAGATGCTTTGCAGCATTGACCAGATTCCCATGGAGAGAAGGATTAAGTCATTGCCCCATCCACCTATAAAAGCACCATCTGGACAGCTGAAGCATTCATGAACAGAAAAGGATACTTGTCATTAAATGTTCAGATTGTGTGAGAATAATGCAGATGAATGTTTACTGGTTCAGTCTGGGAGGTCACATTTTCATACCAACAGGCATGAGGACACTTACAACTTAGAGACAGCTTTGCAGGAATCATTATCAAACCCTGGTCTCGGGCCCAGCCCAGTTCCTGCTTCCACTTTCACATCTGTGGCAAATCAAAGAGATTTAAAGGACTGATTTGGAAGAGTTCCCTTAACACGTGTAATCTGTCTCGGGAACGGGTCAGTTGCAATCCAAAGCATTTTCATTCCTGGCAAAGATCTTGAGTGTTTCAGAATAGCAAATGAGCAATCCACGTTTAACTGAAGCTCTTAATTAGTGGTATAATTCACTTGATTTTAATTTCTTCCACACGTTCTTCAACATCTAAAAAGTGACTTCTGGTGCAATTTCCACAGTTTCTTGCCAGGTGTGCCTTTAAATAGATTACTAGGACGAACCTGCAGTTCATAGCCTCTGTTTCCAGATCTGCCATCTTCCAATTGACAAGTTCCTGCAAATAGCAAATTGGCTTCCCACAGGGTGTGTTACCTGATGTCTTTCATCGAGGTGGACAGGAATTAGTGGTCCACATAATTCCAGGTTGGTTTCCCAACCACCAGTGAGATTCATGAAATGCAGGCCAAAGTGCATTTGGGCTTTATATATATCTTATATAAAGGTGTTTTATATATTATCAGTTGACTGGCTTCTCAGCAGCACTGTTACTAGGAGGCATGAAGCTATATAAGTGCACTCAGGCACATAACTGGCCGTGGTCAGGCCTCCCAAACAATTTTGTCCCACTCAGTTGGAAATCATGTGTCTGTGAGCTGCCAGCCAATCAGATCTCCATTGGCAGCAACTGGTTTCTTTCTTTAGGTTCTATTTATGCCAGTGAATTTTGTCATGGTGGAGTGTGAGTACATGATTATAAACTGAGCGGTGACACTTATTAAATGATTATCCACAACAGGAAATAAAAGTCAACATTAAAATTGCGCTTCAATGCAATTTGCATTACTGTCTTCCATTGTACAGGTGGTGCATATTTGGAACTGCTAGTTTATGAGAAATTCATTGCATATCTCATGCAAACTGCATTACCAGCAGACAATGCAGACATGAGCAACTTATATCAGCTGCCACACAAGTAGCTTGTTTTCTGTACACAGTTGGTCCCATATATACATATAATTATATAGAGATATATTTTTGCAGTTATTAAATATAAACAATAAAGAGTAATGGATGCAGATCTATTTACTTTTGCTTGTTTGTCATTTTAAATGTCATTGTCAAATGCAGAGTGATGTGCAGGATGAGATTCTCTTCCATAATATCAATGAAATATGCTGTCATCTTTTGAAAATATATTGTGACTACACACTGATAACTTTATTACCAAAATCTTTGATACGTTGCTGCATTATACCCTGAACTCATAAATTATTTAATATGTAATGCTCCTGTGTGTCTGATCTAAATTACACTATCTCTCCCTTTCTCTTTCACTCTCCCGGAGTTCTTTGAGATTTAGCAAGATCATGTGAGGGAAAAGTAAAATCGCTGTAGTCCAAAGGAGTGGCTGGGTCGTTCATTAGAGAGAAACCATTGATGGTGAGTTTAACCTGAGTGTCACCATTTCTCAGATGAGGGGTAAGGTCGAGACGGCAGACTTTATGGTAATGCTTTGGACTCCTGAATCTCCTTGTAACAGTAAGGAAAGGTCCATATATACCTTCTATCTGGTGAAGAGAAGTTTTTATTTTAATATTTGGTATTTTGATTTGTGGAACTCTTGATTCCTGAAAATTAACATGTGATCATTTTGAGCTTTGAGCTGTACCAACCTTGGCTCAGAACTTCCATGATGCAGAATGCCAAGAAGAAGCTTTAAGAATCACTCTCAGCAGGAAATTTAATTGAGAGAGGTGAAAGAAAAAAGATACAGAGAAACCAACTGCTGAAGTAGTGTTTAACAGTGTGAACATGCCAAAACCAAGATCCAGTCAGGGACAAGGAACCTTCTCTCACACCAAATATCTGCAATTTATACAAGAAAATACGACTTATTTAATTACAAAAACTTTTGCAGTTCTTGGATCTGACTTCAAGTGTTAAGCACTTTGCCACAGTAAGGAATTCAAGTAGCAAAGTCTAATGATATACAGTTCCACAGAGACACACAAGGACTTGCTTTTCAGTATGCTTTTGTCTTATCACTGCTTTTTATATCTTAGTATCTGTAATTTTAATTGATTACTTTATCTCTTTTTTCATAAGGAACCTTCAGTAATAGCTAGTAATAATTTCAACCTGTTTAAACGAGATGCTCTTCCTAAACTTACATTATTACAAATTTTTAAAAAAGGGATCAAACAAGCTACGATAATTCAATTCGCTGACCAGGCTATGGACACACCCTGATTAATACTCAGAATGAAACTTGACTAAAAAACACAGCAGCTTGTTCCAGACTTGCGCTGAAAAGGCATAATTCCCAGGTAGTGGTCTGCAGCCTCTTCTCCAAGGCAGCTGCCTCTCCGCTAATGTAGAGAAGGGCTGAAACTATGGACCTGTGGAAGGGATCTGACAAGGAAGGAGTTTCTCGCCATCAGCCAAGTTAGCGCTTGTTCGAAAGTTCGGCTTTTGAGGCATTCTGCAAGATGACTTTGGCAGTCTGCACAAGGCACGATTGAACATTATCAACCATCTTCTTTTCCTGTAGGACTGCAAGCTGATAGACTTGTGATCAAAAAGTGCTTTTCTGCCCAAACATTTTCGTGAGGGACATATGCCGTGGTACAGTCTAACTGCAATGAGCAGGGTGGCTCAGTGGTTAGCACTGCTGCCTCACAGCGCCAGGAACCCGGGTTCGATTCCAACCTTGGGCGACTGTCTGTGTGGAGTTTGCACGTTCTCCCCGTGTCTGTGTAGGTTTCCTCCATTTCCTCCCACAATCCAAAGGTATGCAGGTCAGGTGAATTGACGATACTAAATTGCCCATCGTGTTAGGTGCATTAGTCAGGGGTAAATATAGGGTAGGGGAATGGGCCTGGGTGGGTTACTCTTCGGAGGGACTTGTTGGACCAAAGGGCTTGTTTCCATACTGTCAGGAATCTCTTCTAATCAAACCCTATTGAAATAGCTGAGAAAAGCCTTTCCCAGTCCAAGCTGTTGAAGCAGCTGTCCACACCCCTGTACAAATATAGGTGGTTGTATCTCTGACTGGCACAGGCTAAGGCTATCAGAGACCTTCCTGTCAAAGCAAAGAGCAGGTCTGATGTGTTTCACAAGAAATGTTGAGCTGAGACTGAGTATACCACCAGGGGGTGCTGATGCACCAAGTGTAGCTCCTGTTACAGCACAGCTTAAAATTCAGTGGAATGCTCAGGTTAAAATGAATAGCATTGCTGTGCTGATAAGCTTGAGACAGGCAAAGATTCTGGAACAGTCTTAGAGTCATAGAGAGGTACAGCACGGAAACAAACTCTTCAGTGCAACTCGTCCATGCCAACCAGACATCCTAAGTTTGCCAACACTCGGCTAATATCCCCCCGAACCCTTCCTATTCATATACTCATCCAGGTACCTTTTAAATGCTGTAATTGTACCAGCCTCCAGCTTATTCCATACACGCACCACCCTCTGCGTGAAAAAATTGCCCCTTAGATCCCTTCTATATATTTCCGCTCTCACCCTAAATCTATACCCAGTAGTTCTGAATTTCCCCACCCCAGGGAAAAGACTTTGTCAATTTATCCTATCCATGCCCCTCATGATTTTATAAACCTCTACAAGGTCACCCCTCAGCCTCCGACGGTCCAGAGAAAACAGCCCCAGCCTGTTCAGCCTCACCCTACAGCTCAAATCTTCCAACCCTGGCAACATCCTTGTAAATCTTTTCTGAAGCCTTTCATATTTCACAACATCCTTTCTCTAACAGGGAGACCAGAATTGCATGTAGTCTTCTAATTGTAGCCTGACCAATGTCCTGTACAGCCGCAACATGACCTCCCAACTCCTATACTCAATGCCTTCTTCACTATCCTATCTACCTGTGACTCCACTTTCAAGGAACTATGAACCTGCACTCCAAGGTCTCTTTGTTCAGCAACACTCCCCAGGACATTACCATAAAGTATATAAGTCCTGATCTGATTTGCTTTTCCAAAATGCAGTGCTTCACACTTATCTAGACTAAACTCCATCTGCCACTCCTCAGCAATTGGCCCATCTGATCAAGATTCTGTTGTAATCTGAGGTAATCTTCTTCGCTGTCCACTACACCTTCAATTTTGGTGTCATCTTCCAGCTTACTAATCATACCTCCAATATTCACATTATATAAATGATAAAAAGAAATGGACCCAGCATCAATCATTGTGACACATTGCTGGTCACAGACCTTCAGTCTGAAAAACAATCCTCCACCACCATACTCAGTCCTACCAGACTGTAGATATTGGACAGGAGTGGACAAAGTCAGAATTCATACAACACCAGATTATAGTCCAACTGATTTATTTGAAATCACAAGTTCTCAGAACACTGCTCCTTCATCAGGCGACGTCCCTTCACCTACAAGACCATACAATTGCTCTCTCATTAAAGAAAAACAACTGGTAGTGGTTTAACCTGAGGGTGATCATGCCTCAAGCGAGGGGAAATGTTAAGATGGACAGTCCTTCATGATAACCCCAGTCCCTTGTTTGACAATGCCTTGCATCTGTATACTGATGATCGAGAGTAGACTAAGGGTTGGAGGGGATCAACTGGCTGCATTCGATTTCTCCTGCTTTGTGTGGACAGGACATACCTAGTAAATTTTCCACATCGTCAGGTAGATGTGCAGTATCGATTATGGGTGAATACAACTCTGCTGATGGTGGATGTCTGGTATTGAGTTGCTGGATCAGTTTGAAATCTATCCCATGAGCATCGTGATAGTGCAACATTACGTATCATCCTTGATATGAAGATGGAACTGTGACTCCACAAGGACTGTGCAATGGTCACTCCTGCCAACCACCATTGTGGGCAGATGTATCTGTAGATTGGTCAGGATGAGATCAAGTCAATTTTTGGCTCGGCAAAAGTGAGGACCGCAGGTACTGGAAACCAGAGTCTCGATTAGAGTGGTGCTGGAAAAGCACAGCAGGTCAGGCAGCATCCGAAGAGCAGGAAAATCGACATTACGGGCAAAAGCCCTTCATCAGGAGCTCCATTCCAGATGAAGGACTTTTGCCCGTAATGTCAATTTTCCTGCTCCTTGGTTGCTGCCTGACCTGCTGTGCTTTTCCAGCACCACTCTAATCTAGACTCTGGTTTCCAGTATCTGCAGTCCTCACTTTTGCCTCACTTTTTTCCAGCACCACTCTAATCCAGATTCAAGTAGATTTTTCCCTGTTGTTGGTTCCCTCACCACATGCTGCAGACCCAGGCTTGCACTATAGAATTGATCAGCTTGGTCAGTAGTGATGTTATTGAGCCACTGTCTATGTTGGACAATGCAGTCCCTCACCCAAACAACATTCTGTGTCTGTGCCACACTCAGTGCTTCCTCCATAATTTTGTCTTCTGATAATGATCAGTTGTTGCAGAATCCAAGTCAAAAACAGAACTTCCTGCAACAACCCTAAAATCAGAGTCTCTAATAATGAAAATGGCCAATAAACACCAGTTTGAGACCGGCTTGCAACGTCACCTCCTTCATTTATACCCTACAAAAGTCAAATCAGCAGGGACAAAACCAGACAGTAACTGCAACTCAGTCACCGACTGCAAAGCTAGCAAAGCAATTATCACCAATCCTTCTTTCAAATACTAAAGAAGTAAAAATCAAACCAGGAAAATCAGCAACAAAAACAGAAACTGCTGGAAAAGCTCAACAGATGTGGAGAGAAAGCAGAGCCAATGCTTTCAGTCCAGCACTGTTGACCTGGGTTTGATTCCCACCTCAGGCAAGGGTCTGTGTGGAGTTTGCACATTCTCCCCGTGTCTGCATGGGTTTCCTCCGGGTGCTCCGATTTCCTCCCACAGTCCCAAGATGTGCTGGTCGGGTGAATTGGCCACGCTAAATTGCCCGCAGTGTTAGGTGCATTAGTCAGGTTTAAATATAGGGTACGGGAATGGGCCTGGGTGAGTTGCTCTTCGGAGGGTCAGTGTGGACTTGTGGCCCGTCTCCATACTGTAGGGAATATAACCTAATCTAAACAGATGCTACCAACCTCCCGAGCTCCTCCAGCAATCTCTGCCTTTCCTTTGTTTCAAATGGTACTTTCCACCAATTTTGGCTTTTATTTCACTCATTTTAGAACTGGCAACTTTTGAGTTAGCATACCAGAAAGAGTCAGGATACTGCTCTCCATGAATAACTGATCAGACAAGTGAAGAGCACCATACCTGCCACAACCTATTCCATGCAGGTAAGAGGGATGTCACCAAAAAGCTGAAAAAAGGGAGAAATAGGGAAGTATTTATACTAGGCTGAGAGAAGGTGAGTCATGGCTCCAGACACAAAGGTAGCAATAAAGAGGTGATAATGACAGTGCATAGAGAGATTATAGGGAGATTAGGAGCTGTCGAGGAGAAAGTGAGGTCTGCAGATGCTGGAGATCAAAGTTGAAACTTTATTGCTGGAACAGCACAGCAGGTCAGGCAGCATCCAGGGAACAGGAGTTTCGACGTTTCGGGCACAGGCCCTTCTTCAGGAAGAAGGGCCTGAAGAAGGGCCTGTGCCCGAAACGTCGAATCTCCTGTTCCCTGGATGCTGCCTGACCTGCTGTGCTGTTCCAGCAATAAAGTTTCAACAGATTAGGAGCTGTGAATGACCAAGGCTGAAACCAGTGCTATGTGACAAAATATGTTGGGGATGGGGGGGATGGGTGAAGCAGAGGCAAAATGGAAAACAGGGGAGAAGGGTAGCAAAGGGGGAAGAGCAGGAGTTTATCAGAGCTGAAAAATGTGTTGCTGGAAATTATAACAGTCCATCTTCCACAGCTACACTGGCACCACCCCCCAACTTTCCCTCCACTACATCGATGACTGTATCGGCGCTACCTCGTGCTCTCACGAGGAGGTTGAACAGTTCATCCACTTCACTAACACCTTCAACCCCGACCTCAAATTTACCTGGACTGTCTCAGACTCCTCCCTCCCCTTCATTTCTCCTTAACCGACTTTTAGTCACCTGTCCGAATACTTCATTGTTGCTGCTTGATGTCAAATTTTGTCCAATTACTCCTGTGAGGTCCCTTGATACAGCTGACTGTGTAAAAGGAGGGATATGGGCTGGCTGCTAGCAGGTGGGACTAGATTGGGTTAGGATATCTGATTGGCATGGACAAGTTGGACTGAAGGGTCTGTTTCCGTGTTGTACATCTCTATGACTGTATGACTCGAAGTTGTTCTCAAAGTGAACAAGCAGCATATGATCTGGTTCCCCTCAAAAATCTAACTATTTAACTGAGAGATCAAATCTGCAGGAATTCACTCAAGCATTCTGAGAATCTGCTCACTGAAATGACCAAACACTGAGCTTCAACCCCAGGTTGTCCCATCATGTACCAATGACATGTTGGCACACAATCGACACAACACAGTACAGCACAGGAACAAACACTTCAGCCCATCCAAGTCAAGAAATCTCAAATCAAGACATCTATTAGGGAATCAGAAATAAACTCAGTTGGGTTTCTCTTCTGTTAATGTCCCCAAATTTCATGAGGTTTTATGTCAGATATCATTGTATTTTGTAAGGTTGATTAAGTGACAACTGCTGACTTCTAAACTCAGCAGACAATTCTGTTATTCTTTGAACAGTCCCAAGGAATTATTTACATTCACTTGAAAGAACACACCTGGGTTCATTCAATGACCCATTTGAAGGATGATACCTTGGATATTGCAACACTTCTACTTCAGTGCAGTGAAACTGCATTGGGTTTACATTCAAGTCTCTTCAGTAGGGCTTGAACTAACAGCGCTCATGTTGTGAACTGGACATAAAGGAGGTTTTCCCTGCCTTTATCCCTGTTGGAGATAAAGTTGTTCAGCTATTAGAGATTGTTCTGGACGCAACTCTGCTGAGAGTGAGACTCAGTCTTCAGTACACGGTAGTGTACTGCTCAATTCTTGGAAAGAATTATAAATCTGGCCTGAATGTTTGCGTTCCATGGTGACAGCAAGATCAAGTTACAGATTGATAAGCTCAGAGTGCACACTCTATCAGCTGTCACTGTGGTTCTCAGATATGATACGTCCGGTATTATGAAAGTGTTTTGAACACATCCAGGTGTTCAGAGACAGAAATGTGACACCCATGCAACAGGCTGAATTAAAGGTTCTCACAACTGTCTTGGTAAGCTTGTTGTGAGCAGCTCTCTCCCAAACCTATCAGCTTCTTTCACCCCCTTCCCATTATTCCCCTGTGAGCTCTTATCCATTATCCAGTGAATGTCAGAACCAGATTACATAAATTAGAAACCATGCCAATGACGAGAAATAGTTTACCACTGACAATGCACCCACACAAGTCAGAGAGAATTAAATGGTCCCCAAATCGGTTCCTGTCAGATAGAGCAACAGCAGTATAAATTGCTCTGTTACTGTTAGTAGAACTCCGGTTCAAAAGACAAATCATATTTGACTGAAAATGGGAACTTTGTTTCTGCTGACACCTGCTGAAAATGAGTTTCTCCATCTTTGCATTAGTTTTAGATTTCCAGAATCTGCACTCTTTCGCCTGGAAGTGACTACAGGAAACAGAAGTTGCAGAAGTTCACGTGCTTCCTTGGAATCTCTAATGATGCCTTTAATTTCCAACATTTCCACTGACCAGATCATTCCAAGCTATTGTCCAAATTCCATGGGTGGCTGCTGGTGAACAAGGGTTATCTTCTGACAGCATGGGACCTGATATCTCTCTGATACACAGCCACAACTACAGGGAGGAACTGCAACCAACACCATCTTCTAACATGCATCTGCATGAAACAAGCCATTCCTTTCTTGAAGATATGTTTCTGCTGTCTTCACTTGTTGCATGGTGCCCTCCAGTATGAACTTGCTGCGGTGTCTCTTATTTTGTTCATCTGCTGCATGCTACCCATCACAACACTGCACAGCAGTCTGGAGATGGGTGAGAGAGGGTGATCTACAATGCCCTCATTTCCTTCGATGAGGATGGGGAGATTATAGCAGAGGAGAAAAAGGAAGAAGAATGGGAAGCTGCAGAGAAACAAATGTCCAGGCATTAGATGGCCATCAGCAGACTGACAATAATGCAAGGACTATGTTAATGCACCAAAGACTCACCCGAGTTGTTCTGAGACTGAATAATAGATGGATTTATCTCTCACCTTCCACTGGTGGAAAATTACTGACATACTGGCTTTACCTACAACAAGTAATGAGGACATAAAAATCTGCCCATTAGCAGAATTGATAATGTTGTGACAGAGAACACAATAAGGACAAAAACTCAAAGACATTACCCAAGAGTCCAGAATGTGTATTTAACAATGAGTCAACTTGCTCCAATGGCCATTCCTACTGGGTGCTCTCTTGAAGGTGAAGGGAAGCCTGCTCAGTTGTCTCTTTACACTTGGTTGAGATGCCAGTGCCTTTCACACTTCAGTATCATGATAGGGACACGTGCTGTTACAGTCTCTTGCTGAATGAAAGATCCTTCAGTCAGAGGGACCAAGGAGGCAAACATAATGCTGGTTCCTTCCATTTGCTCCTCCATTGTCCTCTTCAACTCCTTAAGTACTTTAATACTGCTATTGCATGCTGGGTAAGTCTACTAGCAGGAATGTGACTACAGTCCACACCATGCACCACTGCACCATCAGTAACACTGAGAGTCATGCTGCAGAGTTACTCCTGCAGTGCAGGTGAGGATGTTACTCCTGCATCCAGTCAGAATCTCGAAGAGGTTGGCTATCTTGTCATGCAGTCTAATCCTAAGATATTACAGAGGACATTAATTCCTCAGTTGTGAGCCCATGCCTCTGGCTGAGTGGGAACAAATCTGCTCCTGTTCCTCTTTAAATGTGACACCTGAGGCCCAGAATAATCTCCACCTAAAGGAACAAAGCTATATCTGCCCTCTATCCTTGAATAGGGGCAGATGCCACCATTCACTGTTTGACTGCTGCTCATGTGTGAGGTGTGCTTTATCCAGAGATCTCTGACTGTATGCAAAATACTGTGCAGTTTAACCAGCTAAGGAGGCCAGTGGTAACTGGATTTCTGCTAACCATTGACCCCAACACAATTGCCCTGTGGGAGACACAGGAAGGTATTCATGATAACTTTCCCAAATTAGCAGCTACTTCAGCACACTCAATGTGATGTATAACAGTAGTCACATAGACACAATGTGGACTGCATAGGAGTGACCAAACACCTCTGACCTGGAGACTGAGATGTGAAACAATCCTGTTTTGTAATAACAAAATCCTGTATCTTGATTTCCCTTGGCTGCAATAGTACCCTTGCCAACTCCAGTGCTACCTCTTCGACTGTGGCCAGTATAGTAAGCTGGGCCATCCCACCACCTATTCAAAGCCTTTGACATACATGATGTGCTCTACTTCACGACAGGATCAAGAGATGGAGAGTTAAAAAAAGCTCACCACTTCCAGCAATGTACAGACGCGAAATGGCTTTCTTCAAGTATGACCTCTATTTATTTGCACTCAAGGACACTTTATCTGATATTATTGACCCTTATCCTTTCTGTCACTGCTTGCCTCCTGACCTCCACGGCCTCCTTTGAGTGTCTGCCATGGATGCAACACTTCTTCTAGATCAGAAGTCACACAACACCAGGTTATAGTTCCACAGGTTTATGTGAAAAAATGAGCTTTCAGAGTGCTTCTCCTTCATCAGGTGAAAATATTCAGCAGTGCTCTGATAGCTTGTGATTTCAAATAAATCTATTGTGTGACTTCTGACCTTGACCACCCCAGTGCAACACTAGCACCTCCACATCATCTTCTCCAAGATGGAGGCATCAGAAACAAATGGGTTCCCCAGGGGATAACCGTCCAAACCAGCCCTGACCCTTGGCTCCCTCTGTGCATCCTTTTGCAAAGACTGAGGCTGACTTTAATTTATTCCTCCTGACAGCACCACCAGATGCCTAAGACTGGGCAGTGAACTCACTTCTGGGCCAAATAGTAGCTGCCTCTTTAAAGATTGTGTGTGTGTCACTGTCACGGATGCAATGCAAAATCTGGAACTGTTTCAAGTGTTCAATCCCAACTGAAAATTTGGTGTTTACTCATGTACAACGGCAGGGTAGAGGAGGCAACATGATGGATGGTGGGTCAACTTAATTGATACATTTTAGATAGAAGAATTAGGTGAGACAAACTAATGGTATTGTTTTACAGAGTGTGCATGAACAGCGAGACCTGGGATCTCATTGAATACTCCCTCCAAATAGCCACATAAATCTCCTCCCACTATATTGTCTTATCTCAACCTTTCACCATATCTTGCTATTCATTTCTTTCTCTCTGATCTATCTAGTTTCCTTCTGAAAGCATCTTAGTTATCTTCTTCCTATGTAATGAGCTTGAGACTTGTCACTTTATCTTATTTTCTTACTGGATTCATCAATGACAGTTTTGTATTTATGGTTCAAAATGTTGAATCCTTCTGGAAATGGAAACCTTCTATTTCTATCCTGTCCAACTAATCCATCATTTTAAAGATCTCAATCAGGTCACCTCCAGTCAAAACAAACCTCCAATGGCTGTAATTACACCTTTCATGTTCCATCTTTCTAAATCTTTTTTGCATGTTGATCAGTGTTTTTTGACTTAGTTAAAATAAAAATGTTTATGCCTTTTTTTCTATTACGGAGACCAGGACACAGAACAACAAAATTTAAGGCCATAAGACCATAAGACATAGGAGTGGAAGCAAAGCCATTTGGCCCATCGAGCCCACTCCGCCATTTAATCATGGCTGATGGGCGTTTCAATTCCACTTACCCGCATTCTCCCCGTAGCTATTAATTCCTTGCAAGATGAAGAATTTCTGAAAATACCCAACGTCCCATCCTCCACTGCGCTCCATGGCAATGAATTCCACAGGCTCACCAGTCTTTGGCTGAAGAAATATCTCCTCATTTCTGTTCTAAATTGACCCCCTCTAATTTTAAGGCTGTGTCCACGGGTCCTAATCAGCCCGCTTGATGGAAACAACTTCCCAGCGTCCACCCTTTCTAAGCCACGCATTATCTTGTAAGTTTCTATTAGACCGCCTCTCAACCTTCAAAACTCTAATGAATACAATCCCAGGATCCTCAGCCAATCATCATATATTAGGCCTTCCATTCAGGGATCATCCATGTGAATCCGCTGGACACGCTATAGTGCCAGTAAGTACTTCCTGAGGTATGAGACCTAAAAGTGGACACAGTATTCTAAATGGGGCCTAACTAGAGCTTTATAAAGTCTCAGAAACATATCGCTGCCTTTATATTCCAACTCTCTTGAGATAAATGACAACATTACGTTTGCTTTCTTAGTCTCAGACTCAACTTGCAAATCAACCTTTTGAGAATCCTGGACTAGCACTCACAGATCCCTTTATACTTTGGCTTTATGAATTTTCTCACTGTTTAAAAAATAGTCCATGCACTTGCTCATGTTGAATTTCCATCAACCATTTCCTGGAACACTCTCCAAAACTGTCTAAATCTTTCTACAGCCTCCCCATCTCCTCAGTACTACCTGCCTGGCTGCCTAACTTTGTAATGTTTAGCAACATTTAAACATGGAGGTCTATGTTGTCATGAGTTTATAAGTGTCCCTGACAGACTGGAGTTTCTGGCATGTGATGTACCACATTTGGAACAGGAAATTCCAAGGATTTGCACCGCAGAATTTACACTATGATGCTATATTCGGGGTTGTGTTTATCTCTTCATTATCATCTTGTACATTCATCCTGTTGAACAAGCAGGCAAAACTGTAATTTCCAATTAAAGCCAAGTGCTAAAACACACTGTATAATGACACAAGTGAGGGAGGAGAGTGCTGCAGATCTCACAGGGCATCATCTCATTAGCCTAGAAATTACTGTTAGCAATGTGGATGGATGAACACTTAATGAGTTTGTGTGGCATTCCCCTTGTCTGTTTTTCCAATGGTGGTGTTAACCTATTCAAAACAAACGAGGTAGTGCTTGTGTTCACATTGTCAACAAAAGAATGCCAGCAACACATTAAGCATTTGCCTGAAATTGTAACTTCCAGTGAGCTGTAACACCTGATAAAGGTCAGGCCATTTATCCTGTTTGCTTTCATTTTCATGTGAGGTTGTACCGCAAAAAAAAACTGAATGGTTCTACAGCAATTAGTGAAGCTTTAGAATGTTGGTCAATCTTTTGTCACCAAGAGGTGAGGATCAGCGAGTTGAGCAGGAAGGGAAGTGTTTTTTAATTTTTAAAAAAATAACCCAAGGAACATTTCAGCCTTAACAAAAGATAAGTTTGCTGCTTGTGCATTGTTTGTAATTTTTTTTCAAGGCAATTATTCATTATACAACGTGGTACTTGCTTCTCTAAACTGATTAATTGAAAACCACTTTGATTAGTTTATGATGCCTCCAGAGGATAATGGTGGTGAATTCCATTACACAGAGATGTTGCTAAATAGAGAAATGTTACACTCTCCTGGATTAAGAAGCATAACATGGTCTGCTTGTGAGGGAGCCGGAAACAAGTTGAAAGGCAAGCTTTCACTGCCTCCAAACATTTTCCTAGTCCACATGTTCAGACAAACATTTCTGGAGCAGATAAGACATGAACCTGGCCTCCTGTCTGAACCTCAGAAGTATGAACCCTTCCACTGTACCACACCAATTGGATCAGTGGTGAATTGAATACAGATACTTCTTGATTAAGGGCTTTTTGCCAGAAACGTCGATTTTCCTGCTCCTGGTGTGCTGCCTGACCTGCTGAGCTTTTCCAGCGCCACTCTAATCTTGATTCTAATCTCCAGCACCTGCAGTCCCCACTTCTGCCCACTTTGTTGTTTGACAGCATCAGTACTTCAGATGAATCACTCGACTGATACCTCCATACATCGAAGGAGGAAGGACACTGTCATAAATCCCATGGTGATTGATTTCTAGCAGCAGTGGATATCTTGGTCATAGATACCTCTCCTTGAGCCGGGACTGAGAGACTGAGGAAAGGACAAAACGCCATACATTTCTATTAAGATTTTGTTCCAAATATTGGCACAGAAACGTTGGGGAAAGAGGCAGTTTTAAAGTAAAGGTTCATCATGGTTCATTCCGGTTTATTCCTTCAATTTTGGGAAGTGCAGTTCTGTTGAATAGCCGATTTAAAATCTTAGCACATTGAAAATGCTAACCTTTCACTGTTCCACTGAAGAAATGCTGCTCAAGGCTTTGCTAGAGATTATAATGTTCTTTATTTGTTTTTATGGTGCAGTTTTAATCGTTCTTGACCTTCTGTTGAGTGGGGTGCCTTTAAAAAGATTTGTACATGAGTAGGCAAAGATGATTAATAGGAAGCTAATTGAAGAGCACTGAGTTCACCCGAACTGCGGCGTTCCATTACGTGAACAGACACACTCAATCTCCCTACAGCACTTCGCTCGGATACATCAGTATTCTGCTCAGCTCGGAGTTAGTTAACCTTGAATTCAGTACAATTTCATAGCACTTGTGTTCTGTTGAAGAAACCTCATCACCACCTAATCAATAAACTGGATTCTCATTCAGTCTCGCATTCTTCCAGACGTGCAGCCCACACTGAGAATCAGCAAAGTCGGGCATATGACTTGAAGGGAGGAGGGAGCCAGCCATCTCGACCACAGAAAACAGTTTCAAGGACATTGCAATTACGTTGGCAAAGACAATAGGTAATATCACGGGGCTGTGATCTGCTTCAAATTGGACCTCATTTGGGAACCTTGCTTCCAGTAGGGGGTGCTCTTATGGGACGGCACGAACTCCGAGATTATCTTCATGCTTTCAGTAAAAAGCGTGGCAAACAGCTTTGCGTTTTTTGGTAAGGGATATAACGCCCCCGCCGTTCTTTGGCGGTTGTAAACTTCATGTTGAGGTCATCATTTCTCTCCACAGCAGCCTCACCCTCTCTGAGCCAGGCTGCAAACATGCCCAAGTATTCTCTTACAAAAAGTACAACGTTTCGTTTCAGCGTTGACGTCTTCAGTTCCGGCACTGCCCCCTTAACAGTGTCATTTCTGCCAGGGCTGGATAATATCAAACGAGTCCAAGCCGTCAACGTGTGTGTGTTTGTTTTAAAAAAGGGAAGGAACTTGATTCGGTCAATGAAGGGCTTCTCCTGAAGGGATTCCCAACCATTCAGTACCAAAGCCAAAGCTTGCACCCTTTCTCAAAAAGAAGCCATTCTGTCTTTTCGGGTTGTCCTCATTCTGCATTTAACACTGCACGGTGCTAAATGCTCCGTGTTCCCGTGCAGATCTCAAAATGGTTGGTTTTTGGATTTCAGGTGCCATTTTTAATTTGATTGATTTGGAGTGATCTTCCCGAGGGCGATGGAATGTCCCGGGAGCATTCGGCTCGTGTTAACGTTCATCACGCCAGGACTTCTGCTGTATGAATGTTGTGGTTTTGAACTTGTGAGCTGGCCCGATCATCAAAACTTGTCCTTTCGCTTCCTTTGTTTTCTTGTCGACCATGTGCACCCCTGCCATGTTCGAAAGTTTAATTCAAATGCAGGTATTATGTCAGGAATAATGCCAGTTATGTTCCCCCAGTCTACCTTTGCAAACACTGTTGTGTGAAAATTAACCTGAAACTCAACTTGAGTAGTTTTTAAGCGGTTTTTAATTGGTATTAGTGAGGGATGAAAACTGATCGCTTGAATTGACCATGAGTTGTTTGGGAGCATTGTTATAATCCACTGGGATACGGTGCCATTAAACTGAGCCCCACTATTGCTAGAGAAATACCAAGTGCTAAAGTTTGTTTTAAAAATCACGTCGGAGATGCAGGCATTGCTGGCTGGTGAAATGCCTGTTGAGCTGTTGCAGTCCATGCGCTGCAGGTAGACCCACAAATGCTGGTCGGGAGGGAATTCCAGGATTCAGACTGTACGAACCAGGTCAGGATAGTGAGTGGGTTGAGAGGTGAAGTTGCAAGCGCTGGTCCTCCCGTCCTTCCAGATGGAAATCATTGTGGATTTCGAACGTGTTGTCTGAGAAGTTGTGATGACTTTTTTTTCCCCAGTACACCTTGTGTCGCACTGCTGTTTGAGCACCTGTGGTGGAGGGAATGGAGGTTTGGAGGTACCTTTTGCATGCACAGTACCCCAATTCATCTGACATTCAGACCAAGGTTGATGTAAAGCACGAACCAGGTTTCAGTATTAAGCAAGAATTATTATTCATTATAAATAATTAGATTATAGCTACAAGTTACCAGGTATAAACCATTGGCATAAAGTACGACAAACTAAAACACTAATCCCATTATAAATTCTCCTTTACAAGCACACACTCAAACAACAAATAGGGAAAATAAATTATTTGCAGAGGTAAAGGGAACATCAGCATTATGGTCTTTGCTTCCCAATGCCATGTTGAGATGATCTGACTTTGTCTTCAGTTGCCCTTATCTCGAAGCCTCCAATGGTTTGCAAGAAGTCCAGAGCAATTGATTCACTTGAATCAATTGGAAAGTCACAGTTCACAGCAGCTGCTGAATGAAAGGTAACTAGTTTTCTTTGAGTTTATACTAAGCTTTTTACTGCAGAGTCAGATATTCAGCAGTGAAACAGACCCTTTGTTCCATGCTGACCAGATATCCTAAACTAGTCCCATTTGCCAGCACTTGGTCCATATCCCTCTAAACCCTTCCTATTAACATACCCATCCAGATGACTTTTGAATTTTGCAATTGTATCAGCCCCCACCACTTCCTCTGGCAGCTCATTCCAAACACCCACCACCTTCTGCATGAAAAAGCTGCCACTTATGTCCCTATTAACTCCTCCCCCCCCCTAGTTCTGGACTCCCCCACCCCAAAGAAAAAACCTTGTCTATTTATCCTATTCAAGCCCCTCATGATTTTATAAATCCCTATCAGGTCACCCCTCAGCCTCTGACGTTTCAGGGAAAACAGCCCCAGCCTAATCACCCCCTCCCTATAGCTCAAACCCACCAACCCTGGCGAACAGGCAATTTCTAGGGAGAACAGTAGCACACCTTTTCAGATCCTCTCTTCTGGGACTGTTGACCTTGCGTCCAGTTCCATTCTGCTCAGTTAGCTGAAAATCAATCTGCTTCACTTGTGAACAATTCCTCACCTCCCTGAGTTCACAATAATTATCTGCTCATATTCTCTGCTGTGAAAATATGCAGCCATCCAGCTAAATCCTTGTTGTTAAAAACAGTTTCTCCTTGCAGTCCACAGTTTTTCTGCAAACACAAAAATAAAAATTCACACTTCTTAGTGCAAAAGCATGGTTGAAAGTTCCGAAATCTTGTCTCCAGTCAAAATGAATTGTTGTATTTAACAGAGCCACTTATATCTCCTTCCAGATGTGATGAATGTGTGGCCACAAGTCCAGTACAGACCCAAAGTACATGATTTCAACTCGAATTTTTAAAGTCAGTTGGAAGAAGTAGTACTAAGGGTCAGCCATGATGAACCTGGATTTGGGATATTCAGTGTTTGTGCCTTCTTCCTAGATTCATTACAGTAAATGCTACAATGCTCAAAGTCTGTCTGATAAGGTGAATGCAATTCATATTCACTGACATACACTTTTGAGCATCATCCCATACTCTGTCTACCTGACCAATCATTTCATTTCTCACATCCATTAACTTTGTAACGGCACATATCCTTTTCTTTCTTGGCACATGCTCATTTATCCATCCATCACAACTGCTTAGACTGACCCTTGTGCAGTTTGCTGGTCCAGCATTCATTATCCATCCTGTCACTTTTGATAAGGCGGTGGTGAGCTGCCTTCTTGAACCACTGTAATCCATCTGGTGTAGGTGCACCCACCATGCAATTAGAAAGGAAATTCCACAATTTTGACCCAGCAATAGTGAAGGAATGGATAGCGAACGTCGATTTCACAAGTTTCTTCATCTCCCTCCTCCCATCGCATCCCAGAACCAACCCTCCAACTCAACACCACCCTCTTGACCTGTCCTACCTGTCCATCTTCCTTCCCACCTATCCGCTCTACCCTCCCCTCCGACTTATCACCATCACCCCCCCACCTGTATCTATCTATCGCCTTCCCAGCTACCTTCCCACCAGCCCCACCCCCACCTTCCTAATTATCTCTCAGCTCCCCCCCCATCCCACATTCCTGATGAAGGGGTTATGCCTGAAATGTTGACTCTCCTGCTCTTCCAGTGCTGCCTGACCTGCTGTGCTTTTCCAGTGCCACACTTTCAACTCTCATCTCTCGCATCTGCAGTCCTCACATTCTCCGGATATATTTCCACACCAAGTTGACACGTGACTTGGAGGGAACCTTGTAGGTAGTGGTATTCTTATGTATGCGCTGCTCTCACCTTTCTCAATAGTACTGGTCATAGGTTTGGAAAATGCTGTCTACAGATCTTTGGTGAATTTCTGCAGTGCATCTTGAAGATAGTACTGAGTGCTGCTATTGAGTGCGGTGGTGGAGGGCGTGAATATTTGTGGATATTGGTCAATCAAGCAGCCTGCTTGATGGTATCAAGCTACTTGTGTTGCTGGATCCAAGGAAGTGGGGAATATACCATTACACGCCTGACTCGTGCCTTGTAGATGGTGGACGGGCTTTGAAGAGTCAGGAGGTGAGTTACTCATTGCAGTATTCCTAGTCTCTGACTTGCTCTTGTAGGCACCATATTCTTATGGCTTATCCAGTTCTGGTCAGTGGGGTATTGATAGTGTGTGGGGGGGGGGGGGGGGAAGAGGTGGGATTCAGCAACAGTGACGCCTTGAATTTTGAGGGATGATGGTTAAATTCTCTCCTCTTGTAGATGGTCATTTCCTATCACTTCTGTGGTATAAATATTATGCCACTTGTCAGCCCAGACCTGGATATTGTCCACTTCTTGCCATTTTTGACATAATCAGTATCTGAGGAGTCATGAACGGTGTTGACCATTTGTGCAATTATTAATGAACAGCCCAGGTTACTGCTAAAGCAGCTAAAGATGTTTGGGTTGAGGACAACACCAGGTTACATGACCTTGATGTCAACAATGAGTAAATATGACCATACATGCAACAAAGTTTCCAAGTAATTCTGGATTTATTTCAAAACCATTTATTCATTGTGGTGCAGAATTGTAAGATGTCCAAATCTTGCATCATTGCGGATATTTATGTTTCACTGCATTTGTTTAGACATATATGTTGAGTTTTCATCTAATTGACATTTCACAAGGGAGCAATGGTAGACAAGAGTGAAGGGCTAGTTGGACAGCACAGCCTTCCCCAACCCCTGCTGAGTCAGGAACCACTGCCACATCCTAGTGGCCATCACTGAAAAGGGGCATTGCCAAGGGGCCGCAGAATATCTGTATACTACAGACTTTTGGTGCATGATATCCATAGTTGCAGAGAGATTAAATGATTTGACATCACAGTATTTGTGACAGGCTTAAATAGAGCATTTCACACAATGGAATATTAATTGCAGCAATCAAAATCATAGAGTCATACAGTATGGAAACAGACCCTTTGGTCCAAATCGTCCATGCTGACCAGTTTTCTGCAACTGAACTATCCCCATTTGCCCACATTTGGCCCATATTTCCCTCAACCTTTCCTATCCACATACTTATCCAAATGACTTTTAAATGTTGTAATTGTATTCGCCTCGACCATGTTCTCTGTGGAACAATGGATCCAGTCCAAAGAATCTTGAGTTTAATGACAACAATCAACAGTAATTTGTGTTTCCGTGGTGCTCTTGACAAAGTGAAACCCCCAAGGCACTATCAAACAGAATTTACATAAGAGAGCAATCCCAAATACTGTTGTGAACAAAGAGTTTTAAGGATTATTTTGAATCATAAAATCACAGATCCCTACGGTATGGAAGTAGGCTATTCGGCCCATAGAGTCCATGCATGAACTTGGACATATTTGACAGTAGCCATGTAGACTCTCGGTGTCAACATGCCTGACAGCTGAAATCAAGTGAACCATAACTCCTCTTCAGCCCTCAGAAAGCTGCATTGATCTTCAACAAGCTGCACTTCAGCAGAGAAGTTAAAAATGGAATGTGGCGAAGCAGAGGAAGGAATTGTAGAAACATTGGTCACAGAAGTGATGACTCCACTCAGAATTCAGCCACGTCTCACTTACTGATCCAAAGTTAGTACCTGACATACTGACTCCTCTCTCGATTCCCAAGTTTTCCTTTCTGTAGACAAGTAGCGAAGACTTTGATAGGGCCCTTGTGGTTATTGGCCAAGGGTACCTCAGCAGCCAGAAGACCTCTGAGAGCCGCCTTCTCTCACTGAAATCATAGTCTGCACCATGTGGGAGAAGGAAGGGAAAGACAAGGCTATTGAGACAAAGGTGTCCATTTGGCTGTGTGAGAAAAAGTTTTGTCATCAGGTTTTAGCCAGTTAAATAACCTTTATTAGTTTGTACCAGTCTCAGATTGCTTTCTGGGTTGCTGAGTGGTAACTCAACTTTTCAGTTGCTTGTCAATGAACAGAAGTAGTAAATTGATGACAACAGATGTTCAGTGGTCAGTTGGTTCGCTCCAAGATGCTTTATAACAATGGATTGACAATTTGAAGGGAGGGTGGATAGTGAAAGTGGCTGTTTCTGCTGGTGGTCATGTTCCTCTGAGATTTAAGGGAGCCAAGGCATATCACACATTGAGCCTCAATTCCTCCAAAATTAACCTTTTACCACCTGTGCTGTGAACTCTCCATTTTGCAGAGGAAGGTAAGAAAGCAGTTGTGAGCAGTAACAACTTATTGCTGCATTCATCTGGTGAACTCAATGAATTACCATTCTCTTCCAGAAAATGACTTGTCGTCTGTCTATTATCTACAAAGAATAAGTTACTTTGAAAAATTCTTCTGTCTTGAATGTATTGGCTGGCCTACAACAGTCATGTGACCTCTACCTGTTCTGAAACTTGCTTTCAATTTTTGTTTTTTAGCAGCCACTATTTGAAACATAGTCTCAGAAGTCTGTAGCTGAGATTGAGTAAGTAAACTTTCAGAGCTGTAAGAGAACTGGCGACTGCATTAAAATAGTAAAGGAAGAACTAAAATCACCGTTTATAACCATGAATCAAAATTAGTGCGAATTTTCAACCACAGCAATAACAGAAGTTGCTGGAAAAGCTCAGCAGATCTGGCCGCATCTGTGAAGAGAAATCAAAGTTAATGTTTCTGGTCCTATCACCCATCCTTGGAACTGATGGTAGCTTGGAAAATGTCAGTAATATGAAGCATATTGCAAAGTCAGCCCCGAAGAGCTCTTTCTAACTCATTCTTGAAAATATTGAAAGTTTTCTATTTATGTCAATACATGACCCCCCCAATCCCATGCACTTTAATTTTACATGCTTATCTCTTTGTGAGACCTTATCAAAAGCCTTCTGAAAATGCAATTAACCACACTGGATTTGTGAACAACCAAGCTTTTGCCTAATTTGTCATCAGACCGTGAACTTCTTCACTAGCTCATGGTTCAGGATAAGCAGTCACATTGGGAATGAAATGTAATCCAGCCAGTGACAGTCATGCCAGACCCAGGAAATTAAAAGCAGTTCTGAAGCCAGAATTAGTAACAGGAATGAGTGACAAAATCAGGATGAAATGACAGAAAGTCAAGTTTCATCTTGATAAAGCTGCCAAGTCATTGCAAGAGCTCAGCACTGGAGAGCCTGTCCGAGAGAACATATTCAACATTTTCAACATGAGTCAGCCAAAGTAGCAACTTCTGGGACACATGCAGAGCAAAGCAGTTACTATTCCCAAGTATACACAGTGAAGTAAATGGCCACATATACTATCGCAACATTTCAGATATCTGTGTGCAATACAAGAAACTCTGCTTTTATTGTGGGAAATAGATCAGAAAGATATCATTTCATTGCAAGTGTAGAGACTGGGAGTGCAACTGACTAGAGTTGACAGTTTTTTAACTGAATGAGAAATTTTCTTTGTGACCACGTATGTTGGATAACTTGCATAACAATGCATGCACTGACATTTGTAACTTAATTTCTTTGGTATTTTTATGAAAATGAGCTATTTAGAGAAATGCAATTGTCCCCTTTAGTATACTCCCTTACCACCCGACGCCTGGAGGAAGAACGCTTCATCTTCCGCCTCGGAACCCTTCAACCTTAGGGCATCAATGTGGACTTCACCAGTTTCCCCATTTCCCCTCCCCTCCCTCCCCCCCCACCTTATCCCAGTTCCAACCTTCTAGTTTAGGACCATCCTCATGATCTGTCCAACCTGTCAATCTTCCTTCCCATCTATCCGCTCCACCCTCCTCTCTGACCTATCACCTTCATCCTCACCTCCATCCACCTATTGCACTCTCAGCTACCTTCTCCCCAGGCCCACCCATCCTCCCATTTATCTCTCCCAGTCTAATCCCTGATGAAGGGCTTTGAAACGTTGATTTTCCTGTTTTACAGATGCTGCTTTTCCAGCACCACTCTAATCTTGACTCTAATCTCCAGCATCTGCAGCACCCGCGTTTGCCTGGTTTGTTTTAGTCATGTGACCTTTACCTTTGCTGTTAATAACTGTCAGCAATCTATGGCAGTTATTAAAAAACAGCACTTGTGACAAAAAGAGAGTTTTGGAAAGTTGAACACAACAATGATGTTTCCATGTCAATTTTGCATATCTTGTCATAGTTGTGGTCTTTGAAAGGTGATGTCAAAGGAATCTTAACAATTTTCTGCATTGCATCTTATTGATCATTCACGTTGTGTAATTGTTGGATGAGCTACTAAGTAAGTTTCTTTGTTCTGGATCATGTCAAATTTCTTGTATTGGCTTTATTAATTCAGGCAAATGGAGAGTATTCCAACACATTTCAAGTCAGACAGAATAGAGCTATTGTGCAGTTAGGAGGAGGAGCCATGAGGAAAATTATTGTCTCAGGAACAGCCCACAAGCAAAAGACTCCAGCCCACTTCTCAGATGTAGTCTCCTGAAATTCACAGACAATGTTTTGCGAAGGAACATCAAGGGGCAAAGGGGCATCAAGAAGAATGCAAAAGTTTCCCTTCGCAGTTTTTGTCTTTCTGGCACTGTTGGTTTCTCAACCCAAATCATTTTTCCTTTCTTGCCTCAGTGACTTAGGTTGATGCTATGGCAACAATGGAAATACGTGCAATGCACTGTTGTGAAGCTCTGCGTAGTACTTCGGTATTCTGTTTAAAAATTCACTTTAAACATCAATGCCCAAACTACTAATTTGATGAGGATTAGAAAACAATTACTGTTGTGCAGCAGAAGATAAATTTGAGTTGAATAAATAGGCGAATTACATCAACCCTCAAAAGGTGCATCTCCTATTTTTTTTTCTCACAAGGATTTTGAAAGATTTATTTACAATACATGGAGCATCAGATTATTGAGCCAATGCACCTTGCCTGTAATAAAGAGATTGTCATCACTCCCTTCTTTATTCCAAGTGCAGCAAATTGTAAATGACCATTTACAAACAGAAACATATCGAAAGCACTTCAGAAACATTCTGTGAGATTCTGTTTTTCTATCCTTCAGCACCTGACACTTCCATGTAATCAAATAATAGTTCTTCCTTTTTCCTTTGAATTACATATTCGTCTTTACTATTTTCAAAACAAATCTTTCTATTAGTTAGAAACTTGCATTTTTCTGTTAGCAGCTTTTTTCAGTTTCGTGGTCATAGATGGTGTAGCAACTTCAATGAGAAGCAGTGCACTTGTAACATGCGCATTTTCTTGTTTTGGCATCACTGTTCTCAAGAGGGAAAAAATAAGGATGTTATCCCCAGAGAGAATGGAAGAGGATAAGAGAACAAAGACACTCAAACTACTCACTGCTTTCTTTCCCTGTGTCTGTCCTGGCCTAGCCAAGAAATCGAAATCAGTGAAAGCAAGTGAATGGAAGATAGAGTAGATCCAACCCTTTCAAAGATTGGGTTACCAGTGAATCAAGAACTGCAATCTATTCTCAAGGCCCCAAGTTTACTATTGCAGCCACCAGACATGCTTGAGAATGTATCAGTCCTCAGTTTTCTCCTCCATACCAATGCATAAGCACCTCGCAAAACATGTCCAGCAGCCAAAAACAGGTACATTTTTATCTCTGTCTCTTTCTCAGTTTTTTTGTTCATGTTTATTTGGAAGCACTAGCTTTCAGAACACTGTTCCTTCATCAGGTGGTTGTGGAGTATAAGATTGTAAGACATGGAAATTATATCAAAAGTTTACAGAGTGCTAAAACTGAAATTATGTCTTGAAAAAGACCTGGATTGTTTGTTAAATCTCTCATCTTTTAGAATGAACATGTTGGTTTCAGTTCTTTTGTATATAAATCACAGAACTGTTTTAAAGTTGCATTCTCAAGTGAACTTAAACAATTGGTATCATGTCGGCCCAGATAATGCATTTAAGGTGTGAGGTGCCCTGTGTGAGTGAGACTGTCACACTATAGGTGACCCCACTGTACTACAAACACACACACACACAGATGCACGCACATCCACACTCCTACAGACGCACCCATTCACGCAGACCCTCCCTCATACACAAGCTCTTTTTCAGACTGGAGGCCTGTGGCCAGTGGAGTGTCACAAGGATCAGTACTGTGTCCACTACTTTTCATCATTTATATAAATTATTTGAATGTGATCATAAGAGGTATAGTTAGTAAGTTTGCAGATGACACCAAAATTGGAGGTGTAGTTGACAGCGAAAGAGGTTACCTCTGATTACAATGGGATCGTGATCAGATGGGCCAATAGGCTGAGGAGTGGCAGATGGAGTTTAACTTAGATAAATGTGAGGTGCTTCATTTTGGGAAAGCAAATCTTAGCAGGACTTATACACTTAATGGTAAGGTCCGAGGGAGTGTTGCTGAACAAACAGACCTTGGAGTGCAGGTTCATAGCTCCTTGAAAGTGGAGTCGCAGGTAGATAGGATAGTGATGAAGGCATTTAGTATGCTTTCCTTTATTGGTCAGAGTATTGAGTACAGGAGTTGGGAGGTCATGTTGTGGCTGTACAGGACATTGGTTAGGCTGCTGTTGGAATATTGCTTGCAATTCTGGTCTCCTTCCTATCGGAAAGGTGTTGTGAAACTTGAAAGGGTTCAGAAAAGATTTACAGGGATGTTGCCAGGGTTGGAGGATTTGAGTTATCGGGAGAGGTTGGATAGGCTGGGGCCGTTTTCCCTGGAGTGATGGAGGCTGAGGGGTGACCTTAAAGAGGTTTATAAAATCATGGGCATGGATAGGATAAATAGACAAAGTCTTTTCCCTGGGGTGGGGGAGTCCAGAACTAAAGGGTATCAGTCCTGCTAAGATTTGCTTTTCCAAAATGCAGCACCTCACTTTTATCTGAATTAAACTCCATCTGCCACTCCTCAGCCCATTGGCCCATCTGATCAATACTCCGTTGTACTCCAAGGTAATCATTTTCACTGTCCACTACACCTCCAATTTTGATGTCATCTGCAAACTTACAAACTGTACCTCCTATGTTCACATCCAAATCATTTATATAAATAATGAAAAGTAGTGGACCCAATACTAATCCTTGGCACTTCACTGGTCACAGGCCTCCAGTCTGAAAAGCAACCCTCCACCACCACCCTCTGTCTTCTACCTTTGAGCCAGTTCTGTATCCAAATGGCTAGTTCTCCCTGTATTCCTTGAGATCTAACCTTGCTAACCAGTCTCCCATGGGGAACCTTGTTGAACGCCTTACTGAAGTCCATATAAATCATGTCCACAAGCGCTGCCCTGATCAATCCTCTTCATTACTTCAAAAACTTCAATCAAGTTTGTGAGCCATGATTTCCCACGCACAAAGCCATGTTGACTATCCCTAATCAGTCCTTGCCTTTCCAAATACATGTAAATCCTGTCCACAGGATTCCCTGGAACAACTTGCCCACCACCGACATCAGGCTCATTGATCCATAGTTCCCTGGCTTTTCCTTACCACGTTTTTAAAACAGTGGCACCACGTTAGCCAATCTTCAGTCTTCTGGCATCTCACCTGTGACTATCCATGATACAAATATCTCAGCAAGGGGCCGAGTAATCACTTCCTTAGCTTCCCACAGAGTTCTCGGGTACACCTGATCAGGTCCTGGGGATTTATCCACGTTTATGCATTTTATGAATCCAGCACAATACTTCTGTAATATGGACATTTTTCAAGATGTCACCATCTATTTCCCTATATTCTGTATCTTCCATGTCCTTCTCCACAGTAAACACTGAAGCAAAATACTTGTTAGTATCTCCCCCTCTCCTCTGGCTCCACACAAAGGCTGCCTTGTTGATCTTTGAGGGGTCCTATTCTCTCCCTAGTTACTCTTTTGTCCTGAATAAATCCGTTTGGATTCTCCTTAACCCTGTTTGTCAAAGTTATCTCATGTCCCCTTTTTGCCCTCCTGAATTCCCTCTTAAGTATACTCCTACTGCCTTTATACTCTTGCAAGGATTCACTCGATCTCTGCTGTCTGTACCTGACATTTGCTTCCTCCTTGTTCTTGACTAAAACCTCAATTTGTCTCGTCATTCAGTGTGCCCTACACCTACCAGCCTTACCTTTTGCCCTAACAGGAACATACTGTCTCTGGACTCGCATTATCTCATTTTTGAAGGCTTCCCTTTACCTGCAAGCATTAGCACCGTGTCAACTTTTGAAAGTTCTTGGCTAATACCGTCAAATTGTCCTTCCTCCAAGTTAGAACTTAAACCAGTCTATCCTTTCCCATCACTATTTTAAAACTAATAGAATTATGGTTGCTGGCCCCAAAATGCACCCCCACTAACATCTCAGTTACTTGCCCTGCTTTATTTAGAGTCATGAGTCCTACAGCACAGAGACAGGCCCTTTGGCCCAAACTGGTTCATGTTGACCAAAGGCATAGTCCGACAGTGACCAAAATGTCCATCCACACTAACCCCATTTCCCTGCATTGGCCCATATCCTTCTAATCCTTTCTGATCTATGCCTTTTAAATGTTGTTAATGTCCCTGCCTCAACCACTTTTGCTGGCAGCTCATTCCATATGCATACCACCCTCTGTAAAAAAAAAAAAAATGTTGCCCCTCAAGTTTCCTTTTGTTCTTTCCCCTCTAACCTTAAACTGATGCCCTCTAGTCCTTAATTTCTCAACTCTGGGAAAAAGACTGAGTGCACTCATCCTATCCATTCCACTCATGATCTTCTATACTACTGTAAGATCTCCCCTCGGTCTTCTACGCTCTAAACAAAAACATCCCAGCTTGTCCAACCTCTCCCTATAACTCATTGAGTCCAGGCAACATCCTTGGAAATTTCTTTGCACTCTTTCCAGTTTAATAACATCCTTCCTATTGGCAAGGCAACCAGCACTGAACGCAATACTGCAAGTGCAGCCTCACCAATGTCCTGTACAACTGCAACAAAACTTCCCAACTTCTCTACTCAGTGTTCTGACTGAAGGCCAGTGTGCTAAAAGCCTTCTTCACTGCCCTGTCTATCTGTGACTCCACTTTCAGAGAACTGTGCACCTGAACTCCCAGATCCCTCTGTTCCACTACCTTACCATTCACAATGAAACTCTGCCTTGATTTGACTTTCCAAAAGTAAGACCTCACACCTATCCATATTAAACTCCATTTGCCATTTCTGGGCCCATTTTCCCAACTGATCAAGATCCTGCTACAACTTCTGATAAGCTTCCTCACTGTCCATGATACCGCCTATTTTAGTGTCATTTCCAAAGAAGGGGTCAAGTTTTGCAACTTCTCTCGACGGTGCATCCACATACTGAATCAGAAAATTTTCTTGTACACACTTAACAAATTCCTCTCCATCGAGACCCTTAACACTATGGCAGTTCCAGTCTTTGTTTGGAAAGTTAAAATCCCATAACCACCCCATTATTCTTAAAAATTTGTTTCTGAATTTCCCTCTGACTACTGGGGTGTCCAGAGTACAGTCCCAATAATGTGATCATCCCTTTATTATTTCTCAGTTCCACCTAAATAACCTTCCTGGGCATAGTGTACACTGCCATAGTTCACATCACTGGAATGGCTCAGAAGTGACAGAAAATAATTGTGTTTGCATCGTACCAGGAAAATCCATTGTTTCAAAAAACACACTTTGGTTCTAAACTTGGTGTTGCATAAAAACCATTTTCTGTTCTCACTTATCTCTTCACCTGTGGATTGAATTATGTAATTTGATCATGATTCACTTTTTTCAAAACAGTTATGGATTTCTTTTTTCTTCTGAATGCCCTTAATCACCAGTTTTTCACTGTGGGACTATGCCTTTGGTGCCCTCTGTTCAAAATTCCTTCTCAAGGCCAACAAGAGATGGACAATAAATTCTGGCTCATACGGCCAAGACTACATCACCTGGATAAGTAAATAAAACACTGTCCCACCACTGTTTTGGGTCTCCTGCCTCAGTTGCCACATCCATTCCTAGCAGAAGAAATCTATGGCTGAGCAATCAGTAAACATGAGCAGCAGGCTCTTCTTATTCTATTCAACTCCTCAAAGAAGGAGTCACTGCTGCTGCTGGTAATACAGTTAGGGTTTCACTACAGCCTATTGTGGAGCTTAGGCAGCTCTTGGTCACATTCACTAACTGTGGAAAGTTTTTCTCATTTTTGTTTGCTTACTTATAACATAGATCCCTGTGTTTTAATTAGGTGGTGAGATGCAGGACACAGGATTGGAATGGTCTCAGCAGTGCTCTGTGAGGTGTAACATTAATAATAAATAAGAACAAAGGAGATTGCAAACACCAGATTGAATCCATCTGATCATCTTGGTTTTCTTGTGTTACTACCCATGCCCTTGTCGTTGTTCCAGGAAGGTTCTGGAAATTTGGGTGACAGCAAGCTTATTACATAATCGTAGAAGGATGAAGGCCTGACAGGGCACTTCGTCATTGTCCCCCATCTGTCTGACAACACACTTCAATAACTTTGCCTTCAGCCACTAGGACCACTGATGCAGCTCCCAACCTGCTTCTAAATGTGACTTAAAGACAGTGATCTTTGAAAACTTGTTGATACTCTTGAATCAAGCTTGGAAACTGAATTGTTAGAGATCACTTAATCACATTAAGAAATGTACAACAACGAATGGGAAAAGCATTAGTCTGTTGCAATTCTACCCTTGGGATCATTCATGCATCTTAAAGAATTCTTAACCTGTCTTATCAGAGGATTCCATTTACACTTACCATTTACTGCCACGAATTTGCCCGTTTAAAAGGTCCACTTGCTCCACAATTTAGCAGTTTTCTGAACTTGGCTGAATGTAAAAATGGAGACCCAAGAGTATTTGCGCTTCACATTCAAGCCTGTTGTCTCAACAAACTGACTATCTGCTGAAGGTGAAGCTGAAGATAAATAAATCTTTATTCAAGAGTAGGAGCCACATGAGATAATGATGGTTTGAAATGTAAAACTCTTTAAATTGCAACAAATGTCGGAACCAGAAACAGGAGACCGTCTCTTTTCAATAGCTCACTCACTCCTTTTAAAAAGCCATAGCGAACCATCTATGCATCAGTATCCGATTCGAGCTAGACTGGGATGAATGGGGAACTGAACAAAGACTTCCTGTGTATTATTTGTTTACGGTCTGCTGCATTTAGTTGTGATACCGAGACACCGCTATCATCCCAATATCAGACCATGAGATGACACTGCACCATTACACAAAACAGAGCAAATAAAAATGTAAGGTGGGAACAAGAGGTCTCCTTGAAAAAGTTAAACAATTGATTCAGACAGTGTTTGGCTTGGGATACAATTGCCTGTAACACTAAACAACATGTGCCTCTCTGCCACCAAACATGATTTACTGAGACCACAGTAAGGAAGGGATCAAGCCTGTCAAATGCGAGACAGATGGAATGTAATTTCAACCTTTTGTTTTTGCTTGACATAGTTGATGCTTCAGACATGCTGCAAATTTTTAAACCGGTCGTACAGGACCTATTTGCTAATTGTAACTTTCAAACAGCAACTGTCACATTTGGGTGTGAAAATAATTCATTGTCTACGTTTCCACTGAGACTCTGTTTCTCTCCAGGGTCTCCTGTGCATCGTAAGCAAGAAATGTATCCTGTCCAAATCACTGGCAGCACCAACAGCCACTTGTTTTAGGTTTGTTTCTATTTTGGTGTACGGGGGTTGATGTCGGGAGAAATTTTAAACTAAAAGGAGTGATCATGATTTTAGTGTGGGAGAAAGGAACATTTCTAATTCTTTACAGCCAGAATGCATTCAAGAAAAAGCTTAGGTCAAACACAGGTAAAAATGTTATTGTTTTGTCTGAATAAGCAGTATGAATTTGGGAACAGTATTGGAGAGAAACTGAAAATACTCTCAACAGTGGATCTTAGACTGGTAGGACTGGATGTAGTTGTTCAAACATTGTCCTTTCACTCACTGAATTTAGGTGTGAATGAGCTCAGCATCTTTCCCATTGGCTAAAATGAAATGGTTACAGAAGTCATCTGAATCCATACTTCCTGTGTGTACAGAACTCTTCAAGAGCAAAGACTGAGAAACCCTGATCAGCAAGCATGATCATCTATGGTGACCCATTTTAAACTTAGTCAAACCTTTATTTGATCATAAATAAATCAATTTACTTTTGGGGAATCACAAAAGGCATTATTATGGCGAAGAAGCAGTTGCAGAAATTAATGCATTTTGTGATGAGCATAAATTTAGCAAATTGGCCTTATTACTGGGGAAAAAAAAGTGTAATAGAGTATAAGGCTCCATTATGCTGAGCTCAGAGAAATATGTGATTGCAATGAATGCAGATTATTTGCTTTCAAGCATTGAGGACGTCCATTCACATTTAAGGAATCAAGAATTATTGTTCTCTGATGAGAAACAGGACATTGTGCCAAAATGGCAGTGAACACTATCAATTGGTATCCATAAAAATAAACAGAAATTCACTGGGCCAACAATTATAGATGGGACATTCAGTCCTGATCTGTTTGATATTTTACAATTCAAATTATCCACTCGATTTTTACTTGCAATCACAATATTCTGCATGGAGCACAATAGGGATAACTGATCTATTGGAAGTGCTCTGCCAAGCAAAAGAGCTGGGTCAAAGTTGAATTCATATGGTTTGGCTGGATAGATGGTCTTCAGTTTTGATGAGAAGTAGTTGAACACATTACAAGTTTCTCAATGGACATCTCAATTTGCTCTTCTCCATTCACTGTAACCTGAGTGACAATGACAAATTAGGAGAAAGTTTTACAGTTCTCTGCTGTGCTCATCACTTTACATTTGTGTAAAAGAAACAACACGAGACATCTATAAGTTTTCCTCGAAGATTCCACGGGGCAGCATTCTGTCAAACAGATCAGATAGTGCAACTGAGCATTGTATTCCCTGTCTGTGTTCAAATCACAGCTGAATTATCTCCACTAATCTGGTTCCTTGGAATTATTTAATCATTTTGCAAAATCAGGAATGACTATCCTTTAGAAAGTTCATTGTTATGATCAATGTGGTGTCACTGCTCTGAGTGGGGATTATGAAAGAGAAAAATATTAGTGTGAGCTGCAGCTGAAATAGAGAGAAAACTGATGCAGGAGCGGTCATGCCTGTTAATTTAGTTGGTTTCACATAAACCATGGTTATGTTTTGAACAAATGTTCACCTGAGTGTAGGTTTTGAGGAACCCGGATGCTAAATGTTAACTCTGATTTCTGTTCACAGATGCTGCCAGACCTGCTGAACTTTTTCAGCAATTTCTGTTTCTGTCACTGAGTACAGTCTATTCGGATATAACACGATAGTTCATTTCTGTACGATCCACATTATAAGAAAATCACGTAATAGCAGCACCATTTAAACTAACGGGACTGGAATTGCGTTATAGCCAATACAGGTAAGGGAAGTTTACATTCTCCAAATAATGGTCTAAATTCTTCAATTGTGTTATAGCTAATTCGTGTTGAAAAAAATGCACATTATAGCAGAACCGACTGGATAGGAGTTGGGACGTTATGTTGCAGCTGTACAGAGGAACCTTGATTATCCAAATGAGTCGGGCGGGCTGTATTTTGTTCGGATAATCGAATGTTCGGATAATCAGATGCTGGATAACACAGTTTAGCCAAGCATTGGGACCTTGCAATCCTTTTCAGATAATCTGAAATTCGGATAATCGATGTTCAGAAAATCAAGGTTCCTCTGTACTGTGTATAGTCCTGGTCACCCTGCTACAGGAAGGATATTATTGGAAAGGGTGCAGAAAAGATTTCAAGAATGTTCCTGGGACTGGAGGGTTTGAGTTAAAAGGAGAGGATGCCGGTTGGGACTTTTTTTCTGAAATGTAGGAGGTTGAGTGGTGACTTTGCGAGATTTATAAAATCATGAGGGGCACGGATAAGATGAATTGCAAAGATCTTTTCCCTCGGGTTGGGGAGTTCAAAACTAGAGGACACAATTTGAAGGTGTGAGGAGAAAGATTTAAAAGGGATCTGAAGAGCAATTCTTTCACACCTACGATGGTTTGTATGTAAAATGAACTACCAGAGGAAGTTACAACATTTAAAAAAACATTTGGACAGGTACATGAATAGGAAAGGTTTAGAGGGTAATAGGCCAAATACAGGCAAATGTGACTAATTTAGTTTGGGAAACTTGATCGGCATGGATGAGTTGGACCAAAGGGTCTGTTTCTATGCTGTATGACTCGATGGCTCATCTGCTGAAACCTTAAATCCATTCTTTGTTTCTGGACTTGGCTATTGCAATGTCTTCCTACCCAATGTCCACCTTCCACAAATGTGAAATCATCCAAAGCTGTATTCCCATATGCTAATTCCCAGTCACCATCTTTGTTTTTGAATTGCTCTGAAGTCTTGCTTATCCTTTTCTCTGTACTTTCTCTGACACAAATTATCTTAAAGATCTCTGCACTTCTCCAACTCAGACCTCTTGAGCAGCTTCGATGTTAACTGCTCAATCATTAATAGCCATGCCTTCAGTAGCCTAGACCCTAAACTCTGGAATTCCTTTTTGAGATCACTCTTTAGATTTATCTCTCTTGTCTTCTTCAAAACACACAGTCTTTGACCAACCTTTCTGTGTTTCAGTGTCAAATTTTGTTTGAAAATGCTCCTGTGGAGTTTTTATTGGGATGATTTGCTGTGTTAAAGATATTCTGTTGCAAAGCAAGAAATTCACTTGAATTTCCACAGGGCAACCATGAGGATCCACAAAAGCCACTGTTAACTGAAATGAAAATGTGAAGTTACCTGGTTACAGAATTAATTCGGCAGTAGAGGTAGGGGAATTTGGTATGTGCTTGAATTGGAAGGTGGTGACTTTTGCTCTTCTGTTGCTTTTCCGATTCACATTTGAAGATCATTTCCATTGCATTTGCCAGCACCATTCTCTTGGATAATGCACTCCAGTCCAAGTGACCCAACACATCAAGCAATGGTTTCCGAACTGATCATTTTGATTCAGTTGCCGATCACCTTAAGTACTTGTCCTCTGGTCTTCAACCCTTTTGCCATTGGAATAATGTTTCTCTTAATCTGCTTTGACACGATGTATCATAATTTTGAACATTTAGATCAAGCCTCCACTCAATCTCCTCATCTCTACCGAGAACAACTCTAGCCTCTTCAGGCTATACATGGAATTATGGGTCCTCATTAATGACCTATTCATCAGGTCTTTCCCTAGCATCAGAAAACAGGGGAAGAGACACAGAAGGTGACCAGAGTCTGCACATAATTCATTCCTATTCCAAATCTCCAGACCACAGGGCACAAGTGTCACCCAAGGCACTGTCCAGACATCAATTGCTAATCACAAATTGGCCACCTCTGCAAAATGTGACTGGGAGATGTGAAGTCTCAGTCCCTCCAGGGGGGATGAATGTGACAATGGACCTCAATTTCTTCAAGTTCTCTTTCTTTTCAGGCAGACAGCGGACCATCTGCTCATCATGTTACGTGAGTTCTCAGTACTCTTGCTCACCATCAGGGAGATTAGCTCAACAATGCAAAAGGATCTGGGTGTCCTAGTGCATGAATTTCAGACTGTTAGTCTGCAAGTGATTTGGGCAAGCTAATAGAATGCTATAATTTATTGCCAGGGGAATTGAATACAAATCTACAAAGGGCATTTGTGTCACCATATCTGGAGTACTGTGCACAGTCTTAGTTTCCCTATTGAAGGAAGGAACATGGGAAGCAATGCAGGGAAGGTTCATTAGCCTAACACCTACAATGGATGGGTTGAATTCTGAGAAAAAGGTTGGACAGGCAAACGTTGTGTCTGGTGCAGCTTTGAAGAGGATGAGGATTCTTATTGGAACATGTAAAGATGTTGAGAGGTCTTGACAGGATAAACATAGAAAGGATACATTCTCTTGTAGGAGACCGTAGAACTCTTAAAAATAGTCATTTTTTAAACATTAATGGCCCTCCATGTAACACAGAGATGAGGAGGAAATATTGGACACAGAGGATTGAGAGTCTTTGGAACTCTTCCTGTGAATCTTTTTGAGTCAGAGCTAGATAGATTAACAAAGGGGTGAATGATGATGGATAAGCAGAAATGTGGAGTAATAAGATCACCCATGATTGAACAGTGGAGCAGGCTCAAGGGGTCAAGTGGCTTACACTGACTTTTCTTGAATATATTTATATGTTTGTATTTGTTGCCACCATCCCCTTTCAGACAGGGATCTGCAGGACCTACTTGGTCTTGTGTGGTGGAGGAAAATCACATGGCAATCAAACAAGAAGAGACTATTGTCTTAAACAAATTGCAGTTTCACAGGTGTTATAGACCCCATGAGGAAAATCAAATAGTCACTCTTACTTCTTCATGATACCAATCTGCTCTGCCATCAAGCCGAGATGACACCATCAATGTTTAAGGCATTCCTCTACACAAACCTTTGCAGACCTCTGACACCCTTCAACAACAGCTTGTACCATTGACTAAGGAACTACAACAAGTGACAGATTAAATTTTTGGGATGGCATCTGATTTCTTTAAACCCTTGTCTTGACCTCAGAGTGTCTGCAGTTCTTCACATCAAACTGTGCAACCTTGTTCTTGCCTCTGTGGCATAACCAGTAAGAACTCTGTGCCCAAACACTGGAAATTACTTTTGTTTTTAATTGAAGTTAACATTTAAAAGTTATTTCAAGGTAGTTTTGGAGCAGTCATCTGATTTATTTCCAAAGATCAAACCTGTTCTCTACTTTGTATGGCACGTGTAGTGAATCTGAAAAGGAAACCAGGATTTGCTGTACAGAGGTTACACTAGTTTATCATTGAGCTTGCTGCATCATTGGTGAATCTAGTTGCAGAAAAAAATTGGGGCACATTTCATGGAATGCTCAGAGAACACAGCAGCCTGATCAGCTACCTATCAAGTGGTAGTTGCATAATAATGGATCACTAATCAGTGCTCAGTTTGAGTTCCACCAGTGCCACTCAGCTCTTGATCCAAACTTTGATGAAAGGGTGAATTGAAGAAGTGGCATGAGAATGATGGCCCTTGATAACAAGGCAGCGTTTGACTTTGTGGCGCTGAGGAACAATAGCAAAACTGAAATCATTGGGAATTTAGGAGAAACTCATCACTGGTCTGAATCATATCTGGAGCAAATCAAGATGGTTATGCTTGTTGGGAAGAATCATCTCAGCTCCAGGAAATCACTGCAGGAGTTCCTCAGCGTAGTGTCTTCACCCCAACCATCTTCAGCTGCTTCATCAATTACTTCTCCTCCAACAAAAGGTCCGAAGTAGGGATGTTTGCTGATGCTTGCACAGAGTTCAGAACCTACAGTATTCCATGTCCACGCAAGACCCGGAGAGTCTTGGAGTTCAAGTTGGGAGAGTCGGACTGGCAGTTCGAATCCTCGTACCATTGTGACTTCAAACTACATTGCTGTTCTTTCAGGCAAAATCCTGGAACTCTTTTCATAACAGCACAGTCAACATACTCACCACCACCTTCTCAAGGGAATTTTGAGATCCAAGCTAAATATAGACTTTGACATTGCTTTTCACAGTCCATGAAGGAATTAAAATGATTAACTGTGTATATTCTATATCTAATCATTTCAGGAAACTCCAGACCATTCATTTTTCAGCAGGTGAAAGAATTTCCATGAACTTCAACTTAAATCTCACTGATCATTATAAATAAACACACCCATATGTGGCTTGCAGTTTTGGAAATGACCAATAGCTAATTATACATAAATGATTCCCACAAATAACTCCTACACAGAATCAAAGCTACAGAGTTACTGTTTTCAGTGAAGGATTCAGCAATCATGAAGGATATTTTCCAAAATATAGGTAAACATTGTGGAAAATTCTGGAATCCCAGTTATTAAAAATATGATTTGATTTATTCTGTGAACATAAATCATTGGCATTCAATACCAAACTGGTAGTATTGAAGAATTCAGTCCCCAAGATATTGGTAAATTCCCATAATTGCAAGTGATAAAAACAATATTTAATTTTTTTTTACTTAGCCCAAAACAATGACACTTTTAATTAAATATGATTTAAATACTAAATACTAACCAAATACTATTAGCAGATCAGTACATGCAAGGCCATTCACTCTTGCTTGACTGGAGAGGGCATGGCAGGAGTGGTTGGGTAACTATGGGAGCAGAACTAAAATTTCTGAGGTACTCATTAATTATCCAGTCTGTAAGAGATCATGGAAATTAGGGTTAGCATTCAAAATGGTTGTTAGATTACAAGATTTGCCCAATGTTTTTTTAATCTCCCGTTCATGCCCTGCAGTCAGTGCATCCCATAAATTGGGAAATGTTGTTATACGCACACACTGTTTGAATGTTATTTAATTTTCCCATATATTCTGCTACATTCTATTATGAGAAATGATTAAATTATGCACCCTTTTGTTGTGTGTCCTATACTTTATTGCATAGAATTTAGCCCATCACAATGGACTGCGCAGAAATTGTTTCAGAAGCAGGTCTGAGATATGATAGCATTGAGCTTGTGTAAGTACTGCACTAATGGACCATCAAGTTCATGTCAATTAAAGCTGTCAGGAAGAGCATTTTCCTAAGATTGATGTGCCGGAGGTGTTGTGAGGTGAAGCTATCCGTAACAAGGGAATGTGAGGCTAGTTAATAGCAGAACAATGGGCTCTTTCTCAAAGTCTGGTGATGAATTCCCCGTTGCCTTGACAACATTCCCAGCAACATTCAGGCAAATGTAGTCACTTCCCTGGGTCTCAGCCCCACAAATACTCTGAATTAGAATTTTTAAGAGTTTGACACAATATCTGACTGTGAGCAGAGGATAGTGAGCTTTATTTATTTAGTTTGGCTCTGAGTCCTGTGTCCCAGGTCTTTTATCCTTTTAATGAAAGCCTGAATGTTTCTGATTTTCTTTATGCTTCTTCAGGTTGCCCCATACCAAGTAATGTTCAATGCCAACAAACATGTTTCCACATTTTTAACAGTGAGTGCTGCATTGGAACGAAAAGCAGAGGGACTGTGAGAGCAGCGTATGTCACTCACTCACGACATTTTTCTTTCTGATCAACACTGTATCACCTCAGCTCTGCTCTGACCTTTTCATTCATATGTGGGATGTGGATAGCACTGGCTGCACCAGACTTCATTACCCATTCTTAGTTGTTGTTCGGAAAGAGGTGATGAGCTGCTTTCTTGAGCCATTACACTTGATGCACCCACCATGATGTCAGGGAGCGAATTCCAAGATTTTAACCCAAAACATGCAAGGATCAGCAAATATATTTCCAAGTCAGGAAGGTGTGTAGCTGAGAGTGGAACTTTCAGGTGGTGGTCTTCCCATTAATGTCTCGCTCTTGGCTTTCCTGCTGGCGGTGGTTGTGAGTTTGGAGGGTGCTGTCTCAGAATCCTTTGTGAATTGCTGCCGTGCGTCTTGTCAATGGAACACACTGCGGCCACTGAACTTGCTGTTGGTGGAGGGAGTCAATGTTTGTGGAGACAGTGCCAGTCCACTGGGCTGCTTTGTCCTGGATGGTGTCAGGATTACTCATCTACATTGGGGAGACAGGACGCCCACTCACAGAGTGCTTCAGAGAACATCTCCAGGACACCTGCACCAACCAGCCCCACAGCCCCATGGCCAAACATTTCAACTCCCCCTCCCACTCTGTCGAGGGCATGCAGGTCCTGGGCCCCCTCCGTCGCCACTCCCTTAATATCCAACACCTGGAGGAAGAATGCCTCATCTTCCGCCTCGGAACGCTTCAACCCCAGGGCATCAATGTGGAATTCACCAGTTTCCTCATTTCCCCTGTGCCCCCACTTTACCCCAGTTCCAAACTTTGAGCTCAGCACTGTCCTCCTGACCAGTCCAATCTGTCCATCTTCCTTCCCACCTATCCGCTCCACCATCCTCTCCGACCTATCACCTTCATCCCCACCTCCATCCACCTATCGCACTCTCAGCTACCTTCTCCCCAGCTCCACCAGCCTCATTCCTAATGAAGAGTTTTTGCCCGAAATATCGATTTTTCTGCTCCTTGGATGCTGCCTGACCTGCTGTACTTTTCCAGCACCACACTCTTGACTTCAGCATCTGCAGTCCTCACTTTCGCCTCAGGATTATTCAGTGTTGCACTCATCCAAGCAAGTAGGGAGTATATCATCACACTCCTGACTTGTGCCTTGTAGATTGTGGGAATGCTTTGAATTCAGGGGGTGAGTTACTCACGACAGGACTACTGTCCTCTGACCTGATCTTATATTTATAGTCACTGTCTTTATAAGGCTGTTTCAGTTCAATTTGCAGTCAATGGTAACCTCCACAATGTTGAAAGTGTGTGATTCAGTGATGATAATGCCATTGAATGTCAAGGACCAATGGTTAGCTTCTTTTTGATTGGAGATTGGCATTACTTGACATTTATTTGGGCACTGACGTTGTTTGTCACCTCTCAGCCAAAGCCTAGATATTGTCTGATTCTTTTTGCATTTGGGAATGGTCTACTTCAGTATCTGAGGAGTCACAGATGGTGCTTAAAGTTGTGCAGTGATTGCCGAACGTCCCCACTTCTGACTGAAAGATGGAGGAAAGGTCATTGATGAAGCTGTTAAAGATGGTTGAGCGAAGAGACTACCGTGAGGAATACCAGATGATAGACCTCTGACCTCCATAACCATTTTCCCTCATGGCAAACGTGACTCCAGCCAGGAAAGAGATTTCCTGCTGATTCCCATTTCCTCTTGCTTGGCCTTGCCACACTCGGTCAATAGCCTTTCTGTCCAAGGCAGTCGCTCTCACCACACCCCTGGAATTCAGCTCTTCTAACAAAGTTTAAAGCAGGCCGGAGGGAAGGTCAGGAGCTGAGTGAGCCTGGTGGAATCCAAACTGGATATCATTGAGCAGGTTATTGCTAAGCAAGCGCTACTTAGTCGGGGGAGGCACAACAAATGATCAAAATGAAATAGGAATTCACCAACTCAGGCATCATGGAAATGATCCTGTCACCTTACAGAAGAACAGAATTAACTTTTTTGGAAATAGTAAATGATTGTTTGGTTCAACAAGCCTGAACATTTTCACCGGTGCCTTCTCAACACCCATATGTCTCAAATCTTTCTTTTTTCTGACACATTAAACTGTCTCTGGAATGTATTCATAGTGATTGCTTCAAAAGCCTTTGCTGAAGTACTTAACACGTGTATTATCATTTGGTTAATAAGATTGAGCATACCAAGGTACATAAAGATTAGGACTGGAATTTGATCTACTCATTTAGCTCATTCAGAAAACTTGCATTTGAAGCACCATTTTACCACATCAAAAAGAAGACAAAAATTGCAAGAGTGAATACACCCTGGGGTGTTGTGCATATCGGCATTTTATAATAATATGGTAGCAGATTGACAACCATCAGTGAAATATGGTTAGACGACAGAATTTAAAAAGCATGACTTTTGATGTACATGTAGTTCTCCTACAAAGCTCATTTATTAAACACACTTTGTCTGTAATGCGGTTTGTGAATTGCCGACATTTTTTTATAAAGCAAACTCCCTTTCTCTGTTAGACTAATCTCATCCCCAGCACGCAGTGTTGCAGTGCATGGAGGGCTGAACTCTCCGTCAGTATCAAGCGATCAGTCAGTGCATGCACTTGCTCATGAAAGAGCTTCGTCCAAGGTATCAGTGAGGGCGGCACGGTGGCTCCGTGGTTAGCACTGCTGCCTCACAGCACCAGAGTCCCAGGTTCGATTGCAGCCGCGAGCGACTGTCTGTGTGGAGTTTGCATATTCTCCTTGTGTCTGCGTGGGTTTCCTCTGGCTCCTCTGATTTCCTCCCACAGTCTAAAGATGTGCAGGTCAGGTAAATTGCCCAGAGTGTTAGGTGCATTACAGCCTGAGGACAAGGAGCTGGGAGCATTCGGATAATTTAAAAACTTATAGAGTTGAAATAAGAGTGAAATTTCACTGGAACTGACTAACAGCAAAAGGACAGTGTTGAGGAACAGTTTGAAACTTGGCTTTGTGATTTGTAGCATAGCTTTTTTTCTCTCTTTTTGTTCAAAAAAATATGTTTAGATGTTAAAGAATATTTGCAGATTCCTGGGAATCTGTTTCAGTGACTAATCATTATTGTAACCAACTGCAAAAAAAATCAGTACAGGGGCTTGGACTTGGTCAGTCAGCTGCTCAGGGTGGTCAGAGTCAGGAAACTCTGCACATAGTGGGTAAGGGAGAGAAAGGTGGGTGGCACACTGTTACTTTTGGTGCACGTATGCAGATGCCCTAAGGGGGTGAGTAGGCTTTGCAGAAGAGATTCAGGGTTAGTCAGGGTCATATGTTAGCGAGGATGAGAGTGAGTGGGGTAGAAGTTGCAGGAAATGATGGGTACAGTAGCCGAGGTATGAGTATGAGGTATGGTGACACTTCGACTGGCAGAGTGCAGACGGTCATTGATCTTCCTACATTTTGTGCATTCCTTCAGATGGTTGAGACTGCACAGGCCTGGATGGTAAACCTAGTCCAGGTTGGCATGGTTCCAGTAGAATGGCATTCTCTGTTGGCCTGGGAGAAAAGGATGTCCTGCCTCTGTATCACCCCATTCCCATCGGCAGCATCTCCATGTCCCTGCCCACAAAGACAGGCATCAATTATCCGTTGTCTGCCACACCTAGGGCCGATGTCAGGAACCGAGCAGGGCAGCTCCAGACTGACAGCTGTTGTCTGGGTGCAGAATATTTCATTCAAGATGGTGCTGCACCACGGATGTTGGTCAATTTTGGGATATTCAGAAAGGGCTGAGTTGTTTTGCAAATGGCAAAAAGTACGATGGTGCTAGAGTATGTGAGAGGGGCACCAAAGGGTGGGATAGGTAATAAATGAGGGGGGTTTTGTAAAATAAGGTGATAGATGTCCCCACGCGTCATGACATGAAACCCTCCGAAAAACGTGACAATACTGACATTTAGTGATATATCAAGGCATTCTTCCTGGGATCTGACTTGTGCAGTGTTACCGTTGGATAGGAACAGAAGACTGGCTTCAATGTAGTGCAACCAGCAGGTATACATGCTAATCGAGAGTAATCAATTGAAGATTTTGATGAATTGTACTATACAGTACCATACAGCAAGTCAGTTTGTTATGGACAAGGCCAGACTCCCTTGAAAATATTTTAAGAAGTTAGCCTAGTCACGAATTTTTCCTTATGTTAGAGGCAGATATGAAGGGGATATTCCAGGTGTGATGCAGCTGGTCAAACCACTCTGCTTTAAGCAAAACAGAATTTATTTAAACCCTACAGTTGCATCGAAAACAAAAAAAACGGAATTTAGAATATCCTAACTTTTGGAAAACTTAACCAACACAATACAGCAACTTAACTAAGGAGCTGTTCCAGTTCCCATAACATCCGATAAACACACCCCTTAGTAAAAAGGTAAATTCAAACACAGATTCTTACAGGCAGGAGGGAACAAAATCTAGAGAGGGATTTCAAAGAAATTCAGAGGAATCCTTTACTGAAGCTTGCAACTCTTCTGGACTCCAGCATCTTGTAACTGCCACATCTAAACCAAGAGGAAAAAATCTGAACTGGGAGAACTGACCACTCGTCTGCCATTGATAAACTAGGCTCTTTCTAGCCCCCCCTCAGCATTTCTGCCTTTATGATCGCCCTTTTTAAAAAAAAACCCAAGGACAAAATAACCTTTTTAAAATGACAGCACCATCACAAGTTACAACATGTCAAAATTTACTTAGACAGTGCTATCATTTGTGTCAGACTAACCATTATATTTGTTTCAATTTTTACTGGCAATTTTGCTGGTTCACCCCCTGTCCTGTTTTTCCCATAAGTCCCATTATTTTTATTGTACAACTTTCTATAACGTGGCGCTGCATGGGAAGGCAATGATGGCGTTATAGGAGAACGACCTGTATCCTTTGCTTAAGAGACATGTCCAATATCACCAATGCCACTGACCAACAATTGAGCTTGCAATTGTCCTGGCCTGTGCTACTCAACAGCACGTTGAAAACGCGGTTTGTTCTATCAACTTTTACGGAGTAAAAACATTTTGCTTCATAAATTTGTTGCCTGATAAAAGCCTTATACTAACTATAAAGATGCATCAGCTTGAGACGGCAACTCAATTAAATGTGATTGCTTGAAATTGAAGCTCAATGCCACTGTGTTTTCAATGCACCTTTTACTGCTGGTGGAAGAAAATGGGTGATTCAAAGCTTAATGACATGGTGTGCAGGAGATGTTCATTCTAATATTTGGCAAATATAAAAGAAAATGTTTGTTGAGCATACTTTAAGGAGTTTTGACCCTACAGTGTCAGCTGCGGTAGAATTAGTAGCTCTTTCCCCTCTGACTTGAGCACAAAGATCAAGACATTTCTAGTACAGCACTGATGGAGGTGAGTACCTCTGGCAAGGCTCCATTTTTTCTGTGAAAATGATCTAAAAGATCCATGGAACTACTTGGACGGATTGCAGGGAAGTTATCCTTGGTGTTCTGGCCAATATTTATTCCTCATTCAGTATGGTTAAAAAAGAAACAAATGATCCGGTGTTTATCTTATTTCTCAATGTGGTAGCTTTCTGTTAAAATTGGCTGCCACGTTTCCTACATTATTACAGCGGCCACACTTCAGAAAGTATTTAATTGGCTGTCAAGTGGTTTGCAGCATCCTTAGATCATGGGCATTGCCATGGAAATCCACGTCTTTAGTTCTTTATAAATGTCAACAAAAGAATCAAAAGAGAATAATGATAGATAATGCAATTACAAAAATATGTACTGATAGTATGATATTCAACCTCTTGAGAATATAATACAACCTTGGACACAGTGGCTTGGTTTAGTGGATTGCAAAATGTTTTAAAGACCTGCACATTCTATTTTTGCATATCTCTTTTAAACGTTTAATTTCTCCCACCTGTTGTGGTTTTGTCCATCATCTATTATTGTAACTCAAGTCTCTCCATCATTGAAGATGCTCGTGAACAAAGAAAAACAAATTGCACATGTTCAAATTTGTTAATTGGACAAAATTGAGGTGCATTACTGGGATGCAACTCTTCACATCTCATGTGATACTTTTGACCCATGTAGCAAAGCAGTAAGTCCGTACCCAGATCTTTCTGGTTGCAGCAAGAAGCAGAATGATGTCAGGTTTAAAAGACTTAAATTATGATCATTGACAGGGTGTATCGACCATATTTATGCTCTTTGTGGATACAAGATTAAGGGATAATTGAATCGAGGTGTTTTAGAACATAAAAGAGTTTGAAATGGTAGATAGAGAGAAATGATTCCCTATTATAAGGAGAAAAACAGAACATAAGCACAAAATTACAGCAAGGTCCTTCAGGGGTGATACCATGAATTGTTTCTTCATACAAAGTATGGTGGAAACCCTCTCCTGTTCTAACATTTAGACTCTGTTGATGTCAGTGATCCCAGTTGAAAATGCCAAAAACCAAGTTTGTTAGCTTTTATTAAGTAAGGGTGCAAAGAGTTAGAGAATTGATTTGAGTTGTAGGCGTTAAGATCAAGTTCAGTTGTGACCTAATTAAATGGTGTAAATGGTGGAACTGGCTCCAGAAGTTGAAATACTTCCTCCAGTTCCTGTGTTCCTTTGTCACTACGTGGAATCTGACATAAATGTGTTTTAAAAGGAACTAATAGAGAAAAGGTAAGTTAAATAGAAAAAGAATGATTTTATACTACTTTATATATTGATATTTAAATTTAATACGATTGCCTGTCTAGAAATGATGGTGCAGCTAATTAACTGGTTGCTAGCCAACAAGTGCAAAAAATAATCAAAAGCATTTGGAGAGTGTCTGAGTCGTCAGTCAGAATAGTAAGAACCTCACTTCAAATCAAATCAAGTCTTAAGGATTAAAAGTCTATTTTCTTTGCCAACTGACACAGTCTCCAGTTAAATTGAGTTTGAGAAGTTTCAACCCAGTTGGATAAAGAACAAACTAAAGACTTTCATTTAAATACAGCCCTATCACGCTTATCGAAAGGCCTGAGTTTTGCAATGGTGTCAAGTCTCTCCAGGAGTTCTACCCTCCAACACGATACACATCCATCCGGGTAGTGGTGAATGAGGTCAAATTTCAAGTTGTGTATCTATACTTTTCAGAGGCAGCTATGTGCATAAAACTGCAGCTGCCTCCAATCATATCCAATTTTAACCTGCAAGCAGTGGACAACACAACGTGCAGATTAAGTCCTGTAGAAGCAGTTATAAACTTTGCAGAGTTGCTTGGAGAAATAGGGTGGATGTTGGGAGAGGTAACAGTCCCACGATATCTTTGTGTAGAGACCAGAATCCCATGAGGAGAGGTCAACTGCTCTTTTGAAGAGAGAAGGTGCCCTTTTGGACAAGTACTTTGCCGTTTGATATTTTTAAAAATAAACATGTTTCTTGAAAAGTGTATAATATCATTGGAACTCTAAATCTCACTGGAAATGTCAAAAGGAGCCATCAAGGAATTTAAAACTGCTTCCCTTTAAATATTTGAAAATATTGGTACTTTTAAAAAAAGAAAGCATTTGGCTCAGTGGTTAGCACTGCTGCCTCACAGCACCAGGGACCTGGGTTCGGTTCCTGCCTCGGGTGACTGTCTGTGTGGAGTTTGCACATTCACCCCATGGCTGTGTGGGTTTCCTCCGGATGCTCTGATTTCCTCCCACAATCCAAAGTGTGCAGGTTAGGTGAATTGGCTATGCTGAATTGCCCCATAGTGTTAGGTGCATGAGTCAGAGGTAAATGTAGGGGAATGGGCCTGGGTGGGTTACTCTTCAGAGGGTCAGTGAGGACTTGGTGGGCAGAAGGGCCTGTTTCCACATCGTAGCTAATCTAATTGAATTGCTTTTTATTTCACTGTTTCGCTCCATCTGTTGACATGATCTTTAGGCTTATTGTTATTGGATTAGTGCTACAGATCGTTTTCACACCGTTCCATGAATTCAGCGAGGTGCCATATAGTTCACAGTTTTACATAAGACATAGGAGCAGAAATTAGTCTATTCAGCCCATCAAGTTTGCTCTGCCATTTAATCATGGCTGTTACATTTCTCAATCCCATTCTCCCACTGTAAGACCATAAAACAGAGGAGCAGTTTTGACAGCTCCACGTGATTATAAACTGTTTAATAAATGCCAATCAATTCAAATGCTTAACTTTATAAGTGATTGAAGGACGTTAAATGCAGTGAATATGTGCTCATCAGTAAGTGTTTTATTTTGTTTACAATTGTGAATTATTCAATCTCTGGAAAGGCAGTGGTAAGGTCACTGGAATTTAAAGCAAATGTGCTGTGAGCATGGGTTGGAATCTCACCACTGAAAAATGTGTTGCTGGAAAAGCACAGCAGGTCAGGCAGCATCCAAGGAGCAAGAGAATCGACGTTTCGGGCATAAGCCCTTCTTCAGGCTTATGCCGGAAACGTCGATTCTCCTGCTACTTGGATGCTGCCTGACCTGCAGCGCTTTTTCAGCATCACATTTTTCAGCTCTGATCTCCAGCATCTGCAGTCCTCACTTTCTCCTTGGAATCTCACCATAACAGATTATGAAAATTGAATTCAATTAATAAATCTAACATAAAAAGCTAGCCCAATGGGGACCATGTAATCATTGTTGAATATTACAAAAAACAATCTGGTTAACGACTGTCTTTAGGCAGGGAAATCTGCCATCTTTACATGTTCTGGCCTACATGTCACTCCAGGCCACAGTAACGTATTCCGGGCAATTAAGGATGGGTAATAAATGCTGCTCACATCCCATGAACTGATTTAAGAAACACGACTTAAGAACTTTATTTAATATCAGCAAGGATGTTGAGGAGTGAATCTGGTAAATATTGAGTGATTTGTTGTCGTGTTGGCAAAATTAATGCCTTCAAGTTACAAGCTAACAAACCAAATTAATTTGAAAGATACAGACTGTAGGGAAATAGATAGTGACATCTTGCAAAATGTCCAGATTACAGAGGACGAAGTGCTGGATGTCTTGAAACGGTTAAAAGTGGATAAATCCCCAGGACCTGATCAGGTGTACCCGAGAACTCTGTGGGAAGCTAGAGAAGTGATTGCTGGGCCTCTTGCTGAGATATTTGTATCATCGATAGTCACAGGTGAGGTGCCAGAAGACTGGAGGTTGGC